>NW_027526295.1:256849250-257134250 GCF_048455015.1 Haemaphysalis longicornis | reverse complement strand
GCTCGTCATACTAATCAGCAGTCGCTAATTTACGCAGTCGCTAATTTACGTACCGTGCTTGAAGTACCTACTAGGCTACCACTTCCAGTCCGTCTAGCAGCAAGGAATTTTTATTGCGTTTCTCCTTGACGTTACCAACCTCTTGTTTGTGCGCTATCTGGGGTAATTAATTAAGCGGAGCGTTGTACCGATAGAAGCGGTGGACGGCTGATTAAACAAAGGGAGCCACTCGGGTGTAGTTGCTGCTAAAACATTTGTTTACCGTGCTGGAAAGAATTGGCGAGGCGGTTAAGGAATTCTTATTTCTACTAACGCTCCGTGAAATGAACCTTAACACGCCTTCTTGTGGATTTCGAGCGCCGTATTTATTTATTTACTTATTTATTTATTTTTGCAAATACTGGAATCTTGATCAAGAGCGAAGCAACTGTGTGCTGGTTACATAAAATAGCACATATACAGTACAGATCTTTGTTACAAATAATATTAAGCGCAATATAGAGGTGTGGGAAACAACACAAGGTCTTACTTAAAAAGTAATATTTGTACGTATCAAATACTTTATATCGCAAGACTAGTTTCAGGAGAACGCCTAAAAATAGTTTGGCTAAAATGCCTCGTTGAATTCGGTTTAGGATATTTCATTTCTTAGTCGTATGGGGAGAGAATGAAAACGACCAAGTGCGACCAGAAGGGAGCAACACTTCATGTACCAACGTGTCTGCTACGGGTCCCCAGAATTAATGAAAAAAAATTGGCTTCGCTATTATTGTATAGCCGTATGCTATTTCGTGCATCAAAATAAGCCTGGCGTAATCGCGCCGGTGTGGCTGTAATGTAAGTTGGGATGGAGGGCAGAAGTTGCGGTTGAAGGAGCAGAAAGTGAACCTTATTACGCTTTTTTGGACTGACTCTAGCTTGTCCTTACGACATGCGAAGTCATAGAGCAAAGGAGAAAAGAAAGCTCAAACACTGCATATTCCTACAGCCGAACAGAACTTGAGTTTTTGTCGCGTGAGCTACACTGGCCGAAATTGAGCAGTTTCGCGTGGCTCCTAGAGAGCCGTGCTGCGCATGCGCCAGCAGCAGTGACGTCACACGGCGCACAGAACGTTGCTCGCTGCCCGGCGTCTGTCACGCACCCCACGCGCCCAGCGTCTTCGCCGACCTCCGTTTCGCACGTGGTGGCCCGGTCCACTTGATCATGCGAGGGGTGGCCGGGTGTGGTACCGATGGCTCGTGCGTGCTTCGCAGCAACACCGGCGTGCGCCTATGGGAACCAGCTTAGCTCTGGGGCGGTTGGTGACGCTGCGCCGGAGCCGCTTGATTAATATAAATGTGTCACATTATGCGTATACCGTGCGTGTGTGTCATTGAAGCAGCGGTAAGCATGATCCCAAGCAAGCTAATCCTGGACAACTAGGAAAGCTACGAAAAACCAGCTGAACCTAAGCTCACGCTACGTATATTCTGGCATAGCCGAGCTAAGCCCCTGCTAATTTTTTAAATCTCTATACAGCATTGTGATGAGATCTAACTTTCATGTACTGTTGCAGTCGGCGTTAACGAGAGCACACCTGTACTTGACAGCATCGAAGAAAAAACACACACCTTTGTTTAAGGAGACCTGTGGTCAGGACGGCGGCCTTGACCAAATAAGCCGCACGCGTTTTCAGAGCGTGCACGAGAAGGGGCCGCGTTTGCGGGGTAGCAGACTTCGCTCACCTAACTAGATTACGCGGCGCGGTGGTCCAGCAAAGAGTCGTCCTGACGCTCCGGTAGCTCGCGCGCCCCGCCGAGCGCGGCAGAAATTACAGAAGCCGGGCGACCGCGAAGTTTTCGCCCAGCCTCGTTGGAGGCGCTGCCGGGCTCGTCAACGCAGCTCTTGAGGAAAGCGGCGCACATTGGGGGGCTGGTGGCTTCGCTATTTACATCGCCGTAGCGGCGCGGTTCGGGCGCGTGCGGCCCTAACGAAATAAACAGGATTGCGAGCTCCCACCCTCCTTGTCTCCGCTTTTCGCGGATGCGTACTTCCAATGCAGCGACTATCTCCGGCTCTAATGCTGTTTGTTCCAGTTGCGCATAGCGAAGAAGAAGCCGCCTTTGCATCCCCGTACCGTCGCCCGCCGGATTATGTGTCCGGTGCGAGTCGGAAGCCTGTTTGAGAAAGAACAAATGCGTGCGTCCGTTGGGGTGCCAGTGGGAAACGTTGTAACGAGACGAGCCGTAATTCTCACCAATCAGCGGATGAGAAGTGCAAGAGGAGAAATTGTCGTGGCCCACGGTGCAGGCCTTCAAAGTAAGCTCATCGTTCCAGGAGAGAGAACGGGATCGGGGGGCGGGGGACAGAGATGAGCGACTGATGTGCAAAGTTAATGCGCGGTTTTGTGTGTGTAGTGGCGATAACAGCAGGCACTTGCAGTCGGCGCTCCTGATATCGTAAAAAAAAAAAAAAGGTGTCCTGGAAAACGGGCGACAATTAATTCCCTTGCACCCTACTTCCTACATTTCAAGTTGGCTTGAAAGAATATGGCATGAGGCTTGTAAACAATGCATGAAAATTAACGTTCACAGAGAGGGTCACGAGATTCGGTTGGTGATCGGGGGCTCAGGAACAATTGATAGAATGCTTGTACACATAAAGAACAAGCGTCTTGGAGTAGGTTATAAACTCGGCTAGGTCATATCCTAGCTGGAATTACGAGGCAAAACAAAGAACGGGGCTGGCATGTAATGCGGAGAAGCGACGACTCATTGATTATCAGGCTAACAGAATGGCTACCGACTGCCGGGATGTAGAAGTAGGGGAATACGAAGCACTCGATGGAGAGCTGAAGTAGGAAAATTTGGGGACAGGAACGGATTCGAACAGCGAGGGATAGGACACGATTAAAAAATTAATTAATAATTATTTATTTATTTAATGAATTAATTAATAATTATGACGACGACGATGACGGCATTTTCTCTGTGTCGAACTGACCCAGAACTAATGATCCTATGTGATCATAAAGTCCGTTACGAATCAACGTATGATGAAACGCCATGTGGCAAACGGGTCTATACCTGGTAAGCTTAAAATGTAGGAAATTGTTTGTTTTTTTCTCCCAGGATTTAAGCTGCAATTAAACGCCGCCATATATGTGGATGACAGCTGCAGATCGTTATAGTGGGCGATAACATTGTGCGGTGAGATTTTTGTGGAACCGTAATGAAATGCTAATCTCACTGCGTGACACAGTATGTTGTGTGCAGCCTCATATGTTGCGAAGAGGTAATAAGGCACCGTTTGGGTGCGACGGGTATTACAGTCGGCGTTATGATAGGCCCTTGTAGCATATTAGCACAGCACTTAAGTCGAAGACAGCACGGGGTTTTTGGCGCAAGCTCATGAAATTGAAAAATTTAACAGCATTGTCCCGTGTAAAGATGTATATGTCACTTTGCAAAAGGCGACATTAGCGCGATCAAAAAAGTGTCTTCAGGAGTACGTGACTTAAATCACACGGAAAGATAAATTTTCTCGGTCTCGGGAAATGTGCGAACCTTTTTTTACCGCGACCCACTAAAAATTTCAAAGCAGTCAAACTTGAACGTCCAAGACCTGTCAAGAAGGCCGTACGCGCTTGAATCAAGGCTCGGGGGTTAAAAAAAAGATCCCCTCCCCCCCGTCAGTTGTCGGGGCTGCACTGGCCACCATCCGCAAGGGCAGGTTGCACTTACATACGCACGAAAATACACCACACAAAGTGGATGGGTACATCGCCGTCCCTGTGGCTGGTTTGGTAAAGTGTCGGACGAGTAACTCGAATGTTGTAGGTTCGGAGCATTTTAAAATTCCTGTGGAAGACTACCTCCCCTCAAGTCTGTCATCCATTTTGACTTCTGGCTTGCTTTTAAATGGTCATTCAATCATTTAATGGACTGCTCATTTTCAATAAAGTATAACACGATATATATATATATATATATATATATATATATATATATATATATATATATATATATATATATATATATATATATAAAAACTGGCGTGCTGGCGATGGGGCCGAAGGCGTGGTGAACACAAAGTAAGAAACCTCGGTAACAGCAACAGCGGAGGGTCTATTTCGACGTTTCGACTTCGAGACAAGTCTTCTACCGGAATGAGAAGACTTGTCTCGAAGTCGAAACGTCGAAATAAACCCTCCGCTGTTGCTGTTACCGAGGTTTCTTACTTTGTATATTCTTACTTTGTATATATATATATATATATATATATATATATATATATATATATAATGAAGAAAATGAAACACGTCGAAAGTGGATTGGTTTTCACGTTTCGACCGGGGACCGGCCTTCGTCAGAATATGGTTATTCTGACGAAGGCCCGTCCAAGAAATTGTTTCCCGCTATTATATATATATATATATATATATATATATATATATATATATATATATATATATATATATATATATATATATCGAATCAGAAAGAGAAATGAGGGGCTCGTTGAATAATTACAGAAATAAGAGTAGGCAGTCAAGAAAGCCAAGGGGAGAATGTGGTAGGTCATTTATTATCGTTCACGCAGACAGATTTTTGAAAGAAATGAGGAAAGTGGATACAAACATGTCCGCCCGGTGGAATCCCAACCCACGACCTACGAATATGCGTCTGGTGCGATGGCCACTATGCTTCCGGCGGGGCTGTGCTCCCCTCTGCTTTCTAGGGTATAAAACTCATAAAGAGTGCGGAAAAGTAAGCTAAGCAAAGGCAGACTACGCAAAAAAACATTAAAAAATAAAAGTGTACTGACGTTTCAGGAAGAGGACTGTGAAGAAAGGAGGTCCTCTTCCTGAAAAGTTAGTAAACTTTTTTCATTTTTTAATGTTTTTGTCGTGTGTCTCTGTCTTCATTTATCTGATATAGATATAGCTGAGAGAGAGCGTCGGTGTGACTACCGTCTGATCGCTTGGCGCATTCATGGCTATCGTGGACACTTAAAAAAAAGGCGTAGGCATCACCGGTGTGGGCACCACAGCCACAGAAGTAGGTAAGAAACACGGTCAAAAATGACGCAGAAACGGGAAGAAAAATAGTGCTTCCGAAAGGGCCATCGATTTCAGTCTGCGGTCTTCCGCCCGGCAGGAACGGCGTAATGTACTCCCATTCGCACCGGCCCCATCGCACTTCCTTTTTATCCCCGCCACCTCGCTATCAGGCGGCCTAGCAGGAAATCTCGCTCGCTTTATTGCTCTTTTTCCGCACTCCTTTCGCGCACCGAATCCTTTTGTGGCCGAGAACTTACCTGAGGATAGATGTCCACAGTAAGAGCGACAGGGCTGTTTGCAGGTGGATGATTTACCGCGGACTCCCACTTTGCAGTTGTCCTGTCACATAGCGTCCCCGCCCTCTCGATAGGAAGGGCGGTGCACACGTACACACCGACATCGCCCGAAGCGGTATCTCCGGGGAAAATGTGTAGTTGGAAATGTGTAGCAAACGAGCAAAGGCGGATACGCGGCTTCTTCGTGGAGTAAGCAGTGGTGTCAGTGGTCAACGACGCACTGTGACTTATGAAGCGTCGACTTCGGGAGCAAGTCGTCGGTGCCGGACCGACGACGAAGACGCGCACCGTTTATTGCAGTTTCTACGCAGCTCAGCGCTCAGGCTATTCCTAGAAATAAAGTAACTGTCGTTGAAGCGCTTTCCGTTGTTGTAGCTGGCGCTTTTCTGCGCAAATCGTCTAGAAAGCGGTGTGGAACCTAAAGAAAGTGTATAGTCGGAACCGTCGAACCTCTCATCCTTTGCGCCGACTCGGGACACTTTGATGCTCTCTGCAAAACGTTTCACGCGCACCTTGCATTCAAAAACAACGCTGGCGTCGAGTTTTCAGAGTGTTTATCTTGTACGCCCTGCCATCGTTTCTTATCGGGGTGCGGGCTTCAGAGTATCTTCCACAAACAATAACGCACTGCACATCTTTAATACATTATCCGGCTATCATGTAAGTGTGTTATCTCTATATTTTTGCGACCACTACAGCCAAAAAAACGTTATCCCCCTAACACTTGCATTTGTGCGAGCAGGCTGTTGCGCCATGGCGCAAAAAGTGTCGATGGTGACACTCGAATCTTGTTTGGTATTAGAACGCTGCAAGATATTGTCCCCGCTTTTGTGTACGTCTTATTTTCAGGCTCCCATCGTCATGAGACCAAACAACGCTCCCGAGCCTCCTCTTACAACGGATGCCTTTAATGCCCCTCCCTCTCCTCTTTCGGCCCGACCGTGACCGCAAAATCTATATGTGGCTTTGCTAGCTTTGAGCAACCGCGGTGGTCAGCTCAGCTTAGTGCAAGCTAGTATCACCACTTTTTGAAGCTCTGAAGATAAAACCGCCGCAGATGGTCGAGGCCCTCGCTTTCGTCGCCTGACGCGCCAATGGGATGGCCACGGATAATACGCTGATCATTGTCGGAGACTTCAACCGAGACATCTGTAAGAAAGTCAGAGCTTTGTTTTTTGCCTGATTTCCGACGCTTGTTGAAAAAATACCGGTGTTGTGGCACACAAACCATCCCACTTCCGACGACAGTCAACGGAACCACCATGCATCTCCCTTCCTCCGTAGCACTCCCGCCCAAGCAACCGAGCATACCCCTCAGCCGCCGCAAGGCCGCCATAAACGTTAATATTAAGGTCTCGTTAGAATCAAATACGGGATCACTTTATGAGAAAACTCAGTCTAAATAATCAGAATACGGTATTCGAGTCTGACGGTATGACGTTCGGGTGCGTCATTATTAGAGAGTTATAGCAGAGCGGAGAACCGGTCCCTGTGCGGTACCCGGTAGGCGACCGACGCTACAGCGCCTGCGCCGGGGCGAAAAAACTGGTTGTGCGCGTGCGCAGGCGTACCGGGCAGCGTACCGGGACCGGTTCTCCGCTCTGCTATAACTCTCCATTATCGTCTACCGTCGAATTGTCCCGGTGTCCGGGTGCTTGTGCTGCAGGTTTCGCTGTAGTTTTTTTTTCTGTGCTATAAGAACGGCACCATTGTTTTTTCTCGTAACCCCCTCCGTCACTTCAGTGGAACATTTCGAGAGTGCTGTAATAAATGGTGAGTAAGACGTGTGCGCAAGGTTATTCTCCCGGCGTACGGTGCAGAAAGTGCCACCGAACACCGTCGGCTGTGCGTTCTCCCGGCACACTGCAGAAACAGCAGTGCGAGAAACTATGTTATCGCAGTGCCTGCCTGGCATAGCGAAGTGGTCATGCGCGCGGGAGTGGAATAATCGAATAGGTGTGTGCGTTGCCGTCTACGAATTTGCGCGGTTGTCGTTTTGCCGGGAAGCGTATTTCTTATTGGAGAATGCGAAGACACAGAGAAGCTGAGACGTCACATACATTTTTAAAGGAGCCATGAAGACACAGTGCAAGTTTGGTTCATTCGAAGGATTCCCTTCTTCAATAAAATAACACTGGCACCATTTTTAACGCAAACTTTACTCAAATAAGCTATATATTTAGGAAAATAGGGAATGGCCTTGCGACACACTAGCTCATTTCCCGCTCTAGAACCTATCACGTATTATGAGCAGCTGTGACATTGGCTGAGGACGGCAAAAGCAAACGCAAATTAGGCAGAACTTATAAGCTTGCCGAACGAGCCATCTGCGCCTAAATTTAATGTATACTCTTTTGATGGCATTAAATTTAATGCATATTCTTTTTATAGCAGCACAAATGGTGGGGTAAACAATTCAAGTTACGAACGTACACTTAAACATAGAAGCACCAGTGCGTACTGTGCGCACTATGCTGGTTGAAGTTGTCCGGCGCGGTGAGCTTACACTGGCCAACTGGCATAAGCGACACTGTCCTCTGTGACTCTCTTTGTCGCGAATACTTAATGGTTCACGAAACGATTACTGTAATCCGTAAAAAAAAGTGAGTGGTGACAGCGGTCCTGAACAGTATCGGGGCGCCATCTAGGACTGACGGTAAGCGAGGTGTTTCCATGTTCGCTGCAGCCCTAGTCAGCACACTTAAGCTCGCTTCAGTATCTGCCCTGGATACGTCATCGAAGACGCCAAGAAATGCACGATTCAGTGATAGAATCAAAATTTTGGCTTAAAATGTGTAGCTTCTTGGTGAATAAAGCATCGTTTGGTGCCGGATAAGCGCAGGCGTGACTATACAACACCTAGTATTTTGAATAAAACAAACTTGTATTTTGTCTTAGTGGCCCCTTAAAACCCGTTGTCATTTGACGACACAACACACAAAATGAAAACCGCTAGTTTTCTGTGAGAGGGTTGTTCAAGGGTGTCTATTGCGATAGACATCACCATTTTTGAGTTTACGCGGGGCTGGACGATATGAAACACAAGAAGCGTCAGTGGACACAGATTATGACGACAGGGCGGGTAACGTAACAGAAATTCCGGTTTGTCAAAATGTCTATAAATCTGGAAAAAGTTGTATTACCAGCTCTATACATTTTTCTGTAAGATCAGGATGTCATAGCTAGATTTTACGACAAAGAAATTCTTTTTTACAAGAAAGAAAAAAATTAATTTCCTAATGACCTAATTAATTATCGGGCCTGTAAATTAAAAATACTTGCAGTATAAACCTAATTTTCCATTTCTGTTCTTCTGTGGTCCAAAGCTATACGAAAACACGCAGAAAAACAATTTTCGCTTGGAATAAAAAATTCAGGGCTGTAAAGTTTACAGAACCAAGTCACTCAGCGCGCCGGCTCCCGGTGTGAATAAACAATAAAGATTGCGCGAGTGGAGTGCCAGTCGATTTGCACGTGCACGATTCCCGGCCTGGCAGGAAAATAGCCTCGGTATATTTTTTAACCACCAAGGTTCCCGTCTGTCACTCCCATTATTGGGCCCAGGAAGCTCGGGACACAAGGTCCAGATGCCCTTGGTGCCGACGGGAGAAAGACATGCTTGTTCAGCGGCATCTATGGAGCGATTTCTCTAGTACAAAATATAATGAATGTAACGGGGAAAGCTTCATCTCGATCGCCCTGAAAGTGGTGCTACTTCGTGTTTCTACAGCACAGGGTTGTGGGGGGGGGGGGGGGGGGGGGGCGTTGCAAGGAAAGAAAAAAGGGCGTGCAGAGCTCGCATGCTTAGCATCCTGGAACTCACCGGATTCCGGCGGTGGCGGCGTCGTACGACTGCAGAGGCGGCGGCACGATTCCCCGCTTCCGAAGGGTCTTTCTGGCGACACCCGTCAGTTGCTCGAGGCTCGAGGCGAGGTGCGACGCGTTGAACACCTCTGACAAAAGCATGTCCTCGCTTCCGGCCAGCGCCGCCGTGAGGCAGGGCGGCGTGGATGGCTTCTCTCGCGTGTCCACGTCCACGGACGCGGTCAGGTGGGAGAACATGAGCCGCCGCTGCCGAAGAGTGGTCGGCCTCGGTGCCGCCACCGGCTCCTCGAGCGCCGAGAAGCTGCCGGCGGTTTGCCCCGACAGCTCGCGCAGCATCACCTCCCGTTCCTTGGACGAGAGGATCTTGTGGTCCTTGCCAATCACTTCCTGCGCCAACCTGGCCGCTGCCGGCAGCTGCGGCGGCAGCGTCGAGGAAGACGCTTTTTCCTCCAGGCTCCTCGAGGTTGCTTTGGCCTGCGGGTGTCCCCTGGAGGGACTCTCCAGAGAAGAGCTCTTGTTGCCGCTCACGAGCGACGGCTGTCGCGCATACGACGCCTGCTGCTGCTCGGCTTCGGATAGCGGGTCGAAGTCCCGGGATGTTCTGTTTGGCGGGGGCCTGGGGTTGCTGCGAGTCCTGGGTCGCATTGGCGCTACAAAGCCAGCCCTGCTGTCCATGAGCGACCGCGTGGGGCTGGTGGTGTCCTCGCGCGGGTTGCCGCCGCTGGCGGCGTTGCCACTTCGGTTGGGCACTTCCGGGGAGCAGCTCTCGCTGCGGAAGCGCCTCGCGCGCGCCGCATGGCGCCTCTCTGTCCCGGCGGCGTCTTCGTCCTCCGGCCTGAAGACCCGCTTGGGACTCTGGCGTGACGCCCTGTCGGCGCGCTGGGGGTCGCACTGGTTGGTTGCGGGTGTTTCACTGCTGCTGATGCTGATGCCTTCTTGTTGGTCCTGTATGTGGTTGCTCTCGCGGTGCTGCTGCTCGGCTCTTCCGCGGTCCCCGTCCCTCGGTGACGTCACAGCCGCTGACGTCGCCTCGCTGGATGACTCTTCCAGGAGGGCGCCCGCGCCTTGAGGTCCCCAGGGGCCGACGACGCCCGGGTCGTTCGTTTGGATCGTCGACTGAGACATGCCCGACGTTGATGTGTGTGGTGCTGCTGCTTCGGGAAATGTGGCTCGCTTGCTGCTCACGATGGGCGCATGACTTGCGATGGGTTTTTTTTTGTTTGTTTGTTTGGCACTGTTTCAGGTCGGGGATCGTTATGCTCTATTCTTTCTACTCGAGGAGTGGTCGGGGAGCTCGTTGCACAGGCGTTTGGCGGGTTGGTGGAAGGATGGCCTCTTTCACCTCATCGTATATGCAGGACGGGAACCTGGGAGGAAAAAGACGTAAAATAATCAATTTTTCGTAACACGCAGTCTGGGTAATACATTCTTAATTTGGCTCCCGTGAGGTGACCACCTATGCTTCTTATCTATTGAGGTTTTGTCGCTATTGCACCGCCTAAGATAACTTTATATATCGGTCATCTGAAAAAAGCAATCTCTCGCAAGTGGGCTTACTTCTATCGACGTAACTGGATTGGCGGTAACAAAAATGACTACTTCAAGCGTCATTGTATGATGCACTGTCGGCAACAAGAAGATATATTTGGATGCACCATGGCGGTAGCTGAGTCCGAGCTGTAGTTTTATTTCAACGTATTGACAGAAGCTTTCGGACTCAGGTACACGTGTAAAGATAATCTACAACATTAACGACCCCAAATCAGAACCATCAAATTGAAAAAAAAAAAACGTATTTTTGCGCTTATAACTCGCTCTGCATATAATCCGCTCCCCAACTTTCATCCCGCCGGAAAAGAAAAAAATCATCGCGTATTGCCCGCACATTTGATGCAGGAAAGGCTGCGCCAAAGCTACTGCTCAATCAACACATCACATACTGTGCAGACAGAAAAAGCGCATATTTAGCAAGCAGAATACGCTGACCGCAAGGCGAAAGTCACAATTTACTAATAAGATTCAGTTGTTACAGTGCGCTCATTCTTGTTTTTTTCTTCTTTGTCCTTGTATGTTTTGCGCATTCGCGGCCATGGAAGGCTTAGTCAGTGTTACTGCGTAGAAGCTTCACGGCACAACGCGCATTGCCGTGAAGCGGCACTAAGGGAAGAACACCGCGTATTATCCCCACCCCGACTTTGCCACTGAAATTTTCGCATTTTTGGTGCGGGTTATAGGCGCGAAAATACGGTGTGTAACAGCATGCGACACATTTCTAATCTGCGAAAAGTTGAATCAGGCTGTTGTAAAAGTACACCCTTAGTAGGCGTGTAACTGCTAAAACGTATTGATGGTCTGGTCGCTTTGCAGCTGCTCGGAGACCACGTGGTGCTAGCGTACATTATTTCCGGCATATTGCGTGCTCATTGTAAGCGGGTACGTATTCGTGGTTATCTGCGTTCATAATCATTCTCATCGCTTTCGCCGCTTATGTCGCGGACCTGTCCCTCTGTGTGGAGTATAGAGTTGCATAACGTTTCCCGCTGTCCTCTCCGCCACCCTCTTTGTTTGAGATACCTGGTCGGCAGACGTGGTTACGAAAACACGCAGAAAGTTTTCGGCGATTGATGATGATGATGATCATGAAATAGCTACTCAGTCGGGAGTAGCAATTAGTTCGGGGGAAGTGGGGAAGAAAGTAATACTCGGAGCTTCAGTGTCCGAGCAACTGCCAGTCTCCGCTCCCCGTCCAGAAGAGGGGAGAAAGGACGCACAATCATTCCAGAGAAAGGCGCCGGGGATGCGGCAGGGTGCCTGCTGTTCCTGCTGGGGTGCCGGGCGCGAATTCCTGCGTGCTGGGCGAACGAGACCATCAGCGCGTACGACCGCGTGACGTCGCGGCGCGGACGAGACGAGCTAATAGAGCCATTATTAGGGCCACACGCGCGCATACCTGGTCCCAGGAGAGGCGCCTCGCATGGCCGCCGTTTTGTCATCATTTATGCATGCGCATTAACGAGTGAAGAGCGAGAACTGCTTGCTTCTTAGCCTGCCTCTCTTTCTGTGCCCGCTCTTTGCCCCCTCCTTTTTTTCTCTGCGAGAACGGGGCGAGGAGACGGTGGTGGATGGTGAATTTGCTTCTACCTACGTGGTGACGGTCTTTAATATCCACGGGAATGTGCACTGAGGCTGTCGCGCCTGATGATGTACTTTACAGGCGCCCCAAGGGTTTTGTGAGCGCACGCAAGCGGGGCTAAAGTGTCAAATTTCTCGAAAAAAAAATGTAAACTAGGGTTTGTACTTCTACATGTGCGGGGGTAGTATGTGCGTAAAATAACAAAACGTAACCGCCCTCCCCTTACTACTAGCGCTTTAAAAATTCATCCAGCAGATTCGCGATTTAACGAGAGTGCGGGGTAGTGGTGTTGGCCTTGAGAGCAGGTTGGGTGAGTAACCCTGTCATGATATGCAGGTGGCGATCTCCCCTTCATCCACAAGCCGTGTACATGCATGACTTAAATGGTCGTAACCGTAAAGGGGCGTTTAAAATTCAAATCTTGCAAATATTTCGCGAACGACCGCGAAGCAAAAGTGGGCGTAAAAAAAAAAAAAAAACAGGCCTAGAGGACGTTAGAAGAGCCCACGATTTTTGGGAAGAGATGAGCGCGGGCGATTGAAGTCACGAAGAGAAGACCCCCACAGCGTACCAAAAGCGAACAGAGCCGCATCTCCGACAGGCTCAGAAACAATCGGAATTCCGTGCTAGGCGCAATTGTCCGAACTTGTTAGTTTCGCCCAGAATTTCCAGCGACTTTGCTTGAGAGAGCGGGACGGGAGGCGGGAGAAGGGCGTCATTCGCTTTCGAATTTTCCAACAAGAAGAATTGTTGCTGTTACTTTTCATCCTTTTAGTTTCCCGGGTGTGGTTAGTGGCCTCTCAACAATTACGGTGTAAAGGGGCGGAAGTCCTCGACCGGAGCCGACGACGTGATCCGTCTTCATTCCGCCCGCTGGCGTTCCTGATTCCCTGCAGCTAAATTTAATAACCATACATCGCGCGGAGGCCGCCCTGCCACAGGACGCTCTTGATTGCGTTGTTAAGGGGCCCTTGTCGCCATTCTTCGAGGGATGAAAAACAACCCGCGAAGGAAGGTATAAATGAACAAAGCGAGCAAGAGGGAACGTAGTGTACAAGGAGAACCTTAAGCACAAAGACACAAGCGCTCAAGTGGCTTTTCTCTCCGTTGGGGCCTCGCTTGTTCGTCGAGGCTCGCGTGGACGTCGGATGCCGCGGTGCTGTCTACGGCTCGCTTTTTGCTCATTCCCCTCGCGTGCCGATATTACGTTCCGGCTGAATGCGCTGTCAGGGCAACAAAGCGGCGATGTGTGAGGCCGCGGAGAAGAAGACATCTCCCCTGGTTGCCCCACCGCTCATCGTTTTTCTCTCTTCCGCATTCTTTTTTCTCTTCCTCCTCATCCTCATCCTCTTCCTCCTAGGCCTCCAGGGAGGCACGCTTGGATGAACGTCATCCACATTTATAAGCGCCTTTCTTTTAAACTTCCACATCAGGTTCGGCGGCTGATTGTAAAGGGGTTTTTTGATCGGCACCTTCAATGTGTGTTAGTTGCAACTCTTTTCGTTTTGACGTATGTTTTTTTTTTGTTGCCTCCGTCGTTCTCTCTCTTTTTATTCTTTTATTCTTTTCCTTTTATTTTTATTTTGCTCTCCACCGTCTGCTGTTTTCATCCAGCCTAATTCTGTTTCCTCGAGACTTTTAAGGTGACGCCGAGCGTTGACAATGCTGTTGAGAATTGACGCGGAGTTGGCGCTTGTCCGAAGGCGATAGTAGAGGCACAGCTCAGCCCCTACTCAACAGAAGTGGACATACAGCTTCGCTGTAAGAAGCATTCTTCCGCACTGGGCAGAACCAAACGAACTACCTCAATTTTCCTGAGTGTTCAAGTAAATTTGGTACCCTTAGGCATTCCGAATCGCCGTTCATTTGAATGTGAATAATTCCTAGTTGAGCCCTTCCTGGGTCTTGGATGGCGATCCGGAAATGTTGGCAGCACAAATGGAATTAACTACCCGCTCCTCATCTCTGCATACCGACATAGCGCGCAACGTGACGTCATCGCAACGCGGCAGCGACAGCAATGCATTGGAATAAGTGTCATAATGAAAATCAGATATGGCTAGAGAAGAGTAGCACAACAGCAAGGACTCTGCTGTGCCTCCACAATTGTAGGCATCCGGATAGAAATCGCCTACAGTCATCCCCTTTTGCTTATAAATATCAGGCGGGTGTCGGAATCTGGCGCTAGCGCCTATGCGGCTCACGTCAAGGCCGTCGGTGTCATCATGGGCCGCTATTACACCGGACGCTCGCCTTAGTCTCATCATTGACTCGGATTGGAACACTTGAAGTAGCCGTAAATTCAAATACAGTGCTGCAAGAAACGCAGGGAAGAGGGTGTAATTATGTATACTTATTAAATAAAACACGCTGTTTTAAAGCTAAAAATACAAAATAAAGCGTGTTCTTTTTAGTGAGAGTCTGCCAGAATGGTTATACCTACTATTCTGCAGACCAGGATGATAGTTAACAATAATGTAAAATTTTCGAAGGAACTCATTGAAAACTCTTATTTTGCAAACATTTCAAATAATAAATTGTTTGGGAAGCTCATAAAGGTTTTATGCGCGTACCTATGAAAACGATCACCTCGCCTTCGCGGTGTTTTCGTTCGCGTTTTCGTAACAGATCGTCTGCTACAACTTTCGGAGCCGCAAGTTACCCGCTCAGTCAAGATGTCCTGACGCTATTAACATATGTACTGCTGCTGCATAAAAGAACCGGGAAGCGCATTCTCCTCAGCACAAGCTAGCGTGCTAAATTGTGGACTTGTACTTATGTAAATATGTACTGATGGTCGCTTGCCGTCAATGGTCCTCCCACTCGCTTATAATGAAGCGCAGCTGTCTTAGCATGAACTAAAGTAGCGAACCGAGTTTCGGCCATTTCGGCCCAAGCGGCTACCTCGTAGGCATAGCACTGCATAGTGAAGAAATAAAGCCCAAGAAGACGATTAAGAATCCGATAACTTGCCAAGCCAGCAGTTGCGGTGTTCCCATAAGGCCATAACCCCCCACGCCGACATGGACTCCCAGGCGCAGTTTCCTCTCTAGTTTACTTTCTAAGAAACTCTATGGTCCGTATGGCTCGACCGGTAGAGAGATTGCGGGGATACCACTCCTGAAGCAACACGTGAATACGAAGATTCGGATTATGGCGCATCATGTTGTGAGTAGTGGCACGAGAAGCGGAGCCTGTAAATCTCGCTCCTACAGGCGCAAAAAAAGAAAAAAAGGAAACTGTGTTGCACTACAACAATGAACGCAGTCGTTTGACTTTTGTCTTTTGAAAGCTTAGATTACGAAGTGAGAGTGTTTGCAGAGATTAGTTTTTTTTTTTTGCGTGCCTGTGAACGAAGTGAAAGGGCATTGGTAGCGCGTTCGGAAATATAGGGAACACAGGACCGCTGCACTTGTTAATCGTCGCAAATATGGTTAATTTTTTTTTTGCAGCTGCTTACCTCCTTTTCCGATGAAACAGCGACACGGCGTGAGGAATGAAAAAAAAAAAAAATTTCTCGAAAGTTCTAATAGCGCGATAGCGCGTTATTCATCCGTAGAGTAGCAGCTCCTGGACCCTTTAGAATAATAACGGCGCCCGACACCCTGCGACTGTTGGAGCTTTATCGATCGTTGTCTCCGTCCCTTCATAGCCTGTTTGGGCGTGCCGCACACTCTTGTGTCCATTGATCGTGAGCCTAGTGGAAGCCATGTTCGGGGAAACTTCGTGGCAGCTATCTCAAAGCGCGTGCTTGTTTGGTGGGCCATAAACATCACAGTCTTCAACAGTCACGACTTCTTTCTACTGCAAAAAAAAAAAAAAAAGTTCGTGGTTCAACTGACAACTACCCTATCTTGCCTTTACTTAAGCAAGTTTGGTCCATTTCTTTTCCATTTTTGCCATTTATGCCGTTTGATTGCAATTAATATAAAGGCGCCCCTACTTCGCCGCTGCTTCTTCGTGACTCCTTTTCTCGTTGAACGGAATATGAATCCCAGCAGTAGCTGGGTCATGCCGGTAGATTAGCGTGTTCGGTTAATAAATGCGCGCACGTGGCGTGCTGCAAATAGGGTCGCAGCCGGTACGCTATTTATGACAACGTTGCAGCCTTGACCCGTTTTGTCGCTGTATAAAGCAATGTTGTGAACGTAGCCATGACAGGAATTTTATGCTTTTCGTGTGCAGGTGTCTGTTAGCATGCGTGTCCATATTCCGGAGCGTGGTCATGCTTTATCTGCTCTTCTCCTTGTGAGAGCTGATTTCTTTTTTACTAATGTGCAGGTATAAAGAAAGTCAGAACACTTCACGCCTTCACCGTCTTCCCTCGTTTCCCAAAGTCTTGTGACTTCCTTTGTACGTATACTTTAGCCAGAAGATTCGCGCAACGAGGGGAGAAAGTGCAGTCAAACCCCGTATAAAAGCAGAGGTAGTGACCTTACTGTATGCTAGCACCAGTATTTATCTTGTAGAAAATCCCACGCTTTGCAGATACGTCGAAGTAAAACTTATTTGAGAGCACATGTCCTTTCATTTGTTTCAATTGTGGGGTTTGATACCTACGCTGCGACACTGTGCAAGCTTATTCTAATTGCGTTTGACAGTTTTTTGACCCAAAATATTTATTTGCTTCCAACTTGTCTCATTACGCTAGAGGCTCTCCCTCAACAATCCGTTACGAAGTCGGTTTCCATGCTCAGGATCGCGTGTCTTGTTATAATCGTCATTCCATCAGCGGCAGCATGTTAAGACGCATCACTTATAGCGTACGGCGAAAATAACGGTAAAAGGCAAAATGCGAAATGCATGCGCTGCACACACGAAAAGAAGAAAAAAAAAACGAGAAGTTTTCACTCACGCGCAAGACTTGAATGGGGAAGCTGAACTTGGGGGTGAGCATTCCCGGACACATAGTTGGTTTCAGTATCATGTTTATTTACATAATGTGGTACTTGTACTCGTTGTCATATACGAAAATGACGACGACGTGTTCAGTGTAATGGCTCCTTAATCCAGGGTGTGAGTGCATGCGCTTGGCGACACCAGGATGAACGAACGAGGACCGTACGTACGACGTCTTTTTCTCGTTCCGAGCAAGTGTTGCCTTGATTACGGCGAACACTGGGGTTTTTTTAGGGGCGAAGCCCCTTAGTCGCTCGGACTGTCGGCGTCTTCTGTCGTCGTCGTCGTTTCATGTAGTCACGGCACTAAAACACCGGGACACTCGTTTTCCAATGCCTCGCTCTAGAACGCAACTCGCACTAAAAGAACACACCGGGACACTCGTTTTTCAACGCCTTGCGCCACAACGTTTCATCTCCGGGGGCACAAACGCGAACTAGAAGAACGCACCGGGACACTCATTTTCCAACGCCTCGCACTAGAATGCTTCGTGCTTCAAAGACACGACGCTTTTACAGCAAAGCTGTGTGCATGTACCCCCCCCCCCCCCCCCCCCCCCCAATGGTTTCGTCTCCATGGGCAAAAACTCCAAGGCGCCAAGAATACATTTATACACCGCATGCTTCGCCCCTCCTTATGTTTCACGTTAGGGGAGTTGGCCCGGGATTTTTTTTTTTAATGCAGAGCATTTCTTTAACTCACATGTAGCGTCCGCCGTCCGTCCGCAACAGCTCAGCGCGCAGGCGCGCCCTCTCCCCCACTCCTCCTCTCCCGCATCACGCTACCCTCCTCGCTCTCAACAACAGGTCCGCACCCCTCCCCCTACACTATATAAAAAAATAATACTTATCGGAGCCTGGTTTCGATCCCACGACCCTGCGGGCGGAACGCAATGTACATGGTGCTCTACCCACTGCGCCACAAAGCCGACACAGAATGAAAGTCTACGAACGCGCCTTATATCCTTGACTCATTCAAACTACGTCAAGAAGCTGCTGATACAATACCTGTGGGCGGAACGCGAGGTACCTGGTGCTCTTCCCACTGCGCCACAAAACTGACACAGAATGAAAGGCTACGAACGCGCCTTATATCCTTGACTCATTCAAACTACGTCAAGAAGCTGCTGATACAACGCATTCACTACCACCAACTCCCCAAACACTAAACGTTAACGCAATACACCCACCCCCTATGCGACGCATTTACTCGACTCCCCTCGCGGGGAGATGGGCCCAATTTTTTCTAAAGCCACTGCGCTAGTCGGGGACGCTCGGCGGTCGCCGCGGGACACGCGCCCACGAGCGCTGGGCATTTCTTGCCATTTTTTTTCCTGCAACGACGAACGTACGGCTTGTAAAACAGCTCCGCTGTTAAAATACCGGCCCGAGTCGCGTACTCTGATTATGCGTATGCTCACGTATTGCGAATACGCTCCTGGGAGTTGGCCAATAATAGATGAAAACCCGCGTGCCACGTGAAGGGCGAGACGGATTGCTTGCTCGCTCGCTTGATTCCTTACTTTCAGAATTTTTTTTTTCTAAGAGCGTTGATTTTGCCACAGGGCACAGGTGAGGGGGTACGCAGACTTGCTTAGTCGTCAAAAGCCTCGTAGGAGGTTTCAATGGAAGATGGCCTTGAATTACCCCGGCGTCGACACGAACGAAAATCCGAACGCCAGAAGCACGCCAGAGACTGCGCGCCGTGTATAAGAAATAATTACTGATTAGCGAGTTCATTAATCATTGATTAGTGATTGATAGTAATGTAAGGTGCATGACATAGTAAGGTGCATGAAGGTGGGATTAAAGTGGATTAAGATGAGTCAAGATGTGTTAATGATTTATTAGTATTTGATAATAATAATTAGTAAGGCGGATTGCAGTGTATTAAGGTATATTAAAATGAAATAACGGGTATTAAGGTGAATTAGGGCGTGGCATTATTTGAATTACGGTGGGTTAAGGCTGATTAAGGTGAGATCAAATGGATTACGATAGATTAGGGTAAATTAAAGCAGTTTGTGGTGGGTTAATGATTAATGGGGGATAAGGTTGATCAAGAATTAAGTACACTGAGAAAGATAAAGTTGGAATAAAGACGTAAAATGGCGTGGCTGCTGTGTCGACGGATGGACGTGTATATAAAAGGCATCCGTCACAATAGTGCGTCAGGCTTTGCCTGCAGCACAAGTACGCAGACTAAATAGCCGGAGAAACTTTTTTTTTTGCATCTTGTGCACTCCAGGTCTTCCTCGCGAAAAGGTGGAGTGCTGTTTTTTTTTTTTTTTTTGCGATGTGTCTTTTTGGTGCGTACAAAATTGTTCAACTGATGTAAATGTAACCTTCAACATTTAATTGAAAGAAGAGACAAAAAGCGAGGTGGGGGGGGGGGGAGTGGGGGGCTGTACTTGACGGGAGACGTAAAAAGAAATCACTGTGGAAAACAGCCGTAACTGTCGTCGGGTTGACTTTAACCGGAAAAGATGCGGGTCACGCAAACCGGAGGGAAGAGCGTTCCCAGACTCCCTTACCGCTCCCCGTCTGTCCCGACCCGCATCCTCGGGCGCCCGTTATTGTGTTTGCACTTCGTGCTTGGCTGGCTTCTTACGGCGAGAAACCGCGCGAGATCGCGGAGGTTCGCCAGGCGGCATCTGCTGACCCGGGGCGAAGCCAAGCCAAGCCAAACTAAGGTGAGCCAAGCGACCTTTCCCGCTTCAGGAAGCACCTCCACGCGACCTGGCGGCGTTTGTTGCTCGTGTTTATCCCCAGTCCCCCTCTACATCGCACACACGTTTCTAACGTGCGCGCCCCTCTCGCCGGCGCCTCGCTCGGTAAGCATCCGTCAGGAAATATGGACGGGAAGGCGCGTGTGTTGGGAAGTCGTGGCACTTTGCTCGTCTACGTGCCCATCCCCGGTGGACCGAAGCCTCGACGTGCGTTCGCCGCTGTCCTTTCGCTTGGCAGCACGTCCATCGGACGTGTCCCGTCTTGCCTTTTTCCGTCTGTCTGTCTTCCTCTCTTCCCGCATTCCGTAAGTGGTTTAGCTGTCACTTATCCTGACGGAGCGTGGCGCAACCCCGGCTTCCTCTCTCTCCCTCCCTCTCTCCGACCTGCGTGCCGGACGGTCGGTCCGCACAGCTGCGGATTCCGTCTACCCTCTGCCGACGAAGAAAAAACACGTCCCTAATACGAAGTACGAAAAGTCAGAAACCGCCCCGGGGGGTTGAGGTGCGGGCCGTATTCAGGCGTTGATAAAGAGTGCAGGACTCTCCGGCCGTCTCATAGTGTTCCCGACGGGCATGAGGCGGGTAGCTCCGTTATTTTTTTGCTTGCGTTTGCTTTGAATACATCAGACCACTCGGTCGACTTTTTGATTTAGCGCGATTTGTCTATCTTTACAGCGAAGCTGTTTAGTGTCGCTTTTGCCGGAGTCGTCCGTGTGCGTTGTCCGTAGAAAAAAAAAAATGAAGTGTACTGCTTCTGGTTCCTCACTCCTCCAAATATTGGTGAAGAGTGTATGGCGCGGCATTGTCTCTCCGCGGTTGTGATTCCTATTTTCAAAAGGTTAGAAGGGAAGGCATTGGTGAGGAGAGCTGGGCCACCGCAACGGCCTTTTACGACTCGCAAGTGTACGCCTCCCCACTGTCTCTTCTTGTCACGTTCTTAAAGAGCGGGTGGCACAGCGACCTACCTATAGAGGAGGACGAGGGTTAATCATCGAAACCCTACGACAATGCATTATGGGGGATGAGAATGTCGTTTGCTTGGATATAATTTCATTGGATTGGAGCAGTAGGGTGTGTTACATCAAGGAGGAAAGTAAATGGGACAAAAATTGTAAATAACAGATTATATTAAGATATACAGGTTGTCTAAAATCGCGGCTTCCTGAACATGCTGTTAATACACAAAGTATGTTTGATTGGCCCCTTCAGTCATTAAAAAGAGGCTGGACATGCTAACGCATAGATGACCTTTGTGCGAGCACTGCCAAAAAGTATTAACTCTTGATTCGTCAGTCATGTCACTATCTGAAAGTTCTTTTACAGCGAAGCTGTTCTTGGTCGAGGCTTTCATGGCACGAGGCGTGGTAACGCGGGAGCAGTCTAGCGAGGGCATAGTTAGCGAGGGAGAAAGCAAGCGCCTAGCAAAGGTGCAGCGTAGTGGCGAGAAGGGGACGGGCGCCAAGGCGCGGGTGAGAGCATGCGCCGAGCGCAGGTTGGCAGATTCAAGGAGGGGAGGGGAGCTTTCAGCTAATTTGTGAATGCGCACCCAACACACAGTTAGGAGGAGCGCGCATACATCGAAGAGTGCGCTTGGAGGTCGTTTCTCAAATGTTCGTAAAATGGTTTAGGTCGCTCGCTCTCCGGAGGAAGCCGCCTCTCTGGAGCGCCCGCGAGGCATGGCATGCGAGCGGGAATTGATCTGCTGGCTTCGAGAAGATATGAAAAGCAAGCTTCAGTTAGGGAACGCCAGGCAGCATCGCTGTTAACATCAACGTTCGCGATGTGAAGTCAGTGAAGCTGGGCTAATTCTTTTGTCTTATGCATTTTACACACGCAGCGTTCCACTTCAGCATTTCTACACATGAGTAAGCATACCTTTGTTTCGCGCAAGGCTTACACGTATTAAAGGGGCCCTGCAACACTCTTTTGAACTTTGTTTCGGAATCTTAAATGCTTACAGAACGTAGCCAATCGTCCAGTACCTAGATTATGGGGTCGCAAAATACCTCAGCCAAGAATTACTGCTCTATGCCCATCAGATTAACTTAGAAACGCGCTCAAAAGATATTCTTTCTTTACCGGTCTTTGCATTCTTCAGCCACTGGAATTACGACACGAGAGCGGTGTAGCGGCTGGCCGGCTTTCTTTCATTTGCAGCAATGAACATATTCGATGGCCACTTTAAAAAGAAAGCGGCAAAAGCAAAGCAAAAACGGAAGGCGTACCTGCTTCGACGAGCCTTAAAAATTGAATATTCTTCCCAGAAGTGTCTTAGAAGGATGTAAAGCATATTATTCAAGTTTTGTGTGTGTGTGTGTGTGGGGAGGGGGGGGGGGTTGATTTCGGTAATCGCTTAGCCATTTCTTCCACTTGAGGTACCAGCTTCTGAGTAGTACATTGTTGTTTTCCAACAGATTGTATTCGTCGAATATATGAAATCTGATGTAAACAAACAAACAAACAAACAAACAAACAAACAAACAAATAAATAAATAAATAAATAAATAAATAAATAAATAAATAAATAAATAAATAAATAAACTTATTCTAATAAGTAGTGTATTATAAATAATTAGCTAATCAAGTGTTGCAGTTTTCTATATATATAATACCATTAACATCAAGACTTTATAAGAATCTGACGCAACGAAGGGTTTGTCAATATTGCACAGACCAATCGCTCTCGCGGCAAACACCCGACTCTTCTGACACCAGCAGGCGCTGAGCACCGGCATCGAATACGAGGTGCAAGCACAAGCAAGTCAGCACAACGCGTTAGCGTGAGCAATTACACTCGTAGAGGGCGGCCAAGAGAAGTGATCATGTTGCGCGGAGGATAGCCGTCTTCGAGGAGGGAAGAATAGGCCAGACGAGCCGGAAAAAGGGGTCGGCGGCTCAAACACGAGCAAGACGTGTCACCGCGGAGCTGCTGTTCTCTGGGCGGCGTAACAGCTAAAGGCGTGCCGGGCAGCCGCTTCTGAAAGGCCGCCGCGGCGTGCCCTTTATTTCCGTAGATGGGTCCGATCACGGCGTCGAACACACGCCCATAGGTGCCGCTTGCTCCTGATCGATTGTCACGTCAGGCATACACACGCGGGGGCGCGCTCCTTACCCGGCGGCGGTGTCATGTTGAATCTTTCGCTAGGAGGTGTGCCGAGCAATCTGGGCGGTAGTGAGGACGACAAAGACGCGAGCCTAGCTGACCACGGGTCGATACACGGGGGCCGGCAATCGCGGCTTTTACCGCACGCTCAATATTCGAAACACGCGCTCCGCTCGACCGCTCGGGCTACTGGGCCAGCGGGGCCATGCAGAGTGATCCGTCTCAGAGCGCCGACGTGCGTCGTGCGGCGATGAGCGTGCCTCGGCTGCCTAAACGCCCTGTCGTGTTTCGCTTGGACCCCGGTGGACGTTAACAAAGGGTCCGAGCGCGAATGAGGATAGAAGGAACACCGGGGCGACTTGTCTTCCGTCCAGTCGGGCGTGACATTGGCCTGACCTCTTTGACGGATGCGGGGGAGATGAGTTCTGGCGAAGGGCGCTGTGGCTACATGTGAGCTGCGCAAGCGGAAGAGAGGTTTCCTTTTGATGGGGTCTTATATGGGGGAGTTTGGCTGAAGGTGCCGACTTAGCGATTCTCCCCACTGTGCACATGAGAGAACTCGTCTTATCCGCCCTTCCCACTTCGTAACCTCAACCGTGGAAGCATTACCCTCGACCAGAGAAACGCCTATGGCATGTGAGGTTGCAGATATGCGAATAACGAGCAAGAAAACGTGTTACCCCGATTGTTGCTGCAGCATTTATAAAAATAATAAAAAACGAGGGAATTGCGCGATTGATTAGTTCAGTTGGAACTTCGTGCAACATGTCTGAACTTACGACACGGCTGAATTCACACCTGTATGGGTATATATTACCATTCGTAGAGGGATAATTTGTGCCAAGTTATGTCTTTTGGACGGGACTTGAAACGGGCTAAACGCGCGTGTGCACAGTGCCCGCAAGCTGGCTTCGCCTTGCGCCTGCTTGCACTGAGGCGAAGCGTCCGTTCAAACGGAAAAAGTTCGTTCCGTGGCTTCCCCAGCGGTCATGCTCGTTCGCATGTGGGGACTTTTCTCTCCTCCCTGGTCTCGGTTTGTTTATCTTTTTATCAGCTACACATCCTCTTAATCCAATTGCTCTCATCATCGCCAATTAACTGCATCCGAAAAGGTTCTCAAAGTGTGAGCCGAACGAGTTCTTTCCCTTTGTCCTCTTTTGTGCCCTAAAGTGTCATTATTTATTGACAGAAGTTAGTTCGAGGTTCGCCTGCAGCTAATAGCGTGGCCTCTTCGGAGCCCCTATTCTCACCCGTGGGCCCATTACCATCGACCATCGTACATCGACGCCATAAGGAAGTCCGGAGGCGCGCGCCGTAATTAAAGCATCTCGTAAGTTTCCCCTCTCCGCTGGGAGGCAGAAAACTCTCAATTCCTCGTCCGGAGCGATGTTTGCCTAGTCACCCGCGTTAATTATCGCCCGCCCTGCCGCAGCGTCGAGTTCTGTGCCTAAATTTATCGCAACTCGTCTCGACGCTAATTGGCACGACAACTTTCGGTCGGACAACGCGTCGTACGGTCTGTGCCGCCTGCCGAAGGCCTTAGAGTAATTTTTTTATTCGAGTGTGTGGATGCACTTTTCAGGCGGAGGGCTGAAGCCAAACCGCACGACGAGGTCTAGTGTACATCTTACAGCATTGTCAAAACGCCTACGTGCTGACAAGCGCGCGCTTTTTGTCCGAATGCACTGTTTGCTAAAAAAAATAATGGGAGCACATCAGTCACCCGTCACAACAATTCACTACAATACAAAGTGTAAATAAGTGTTTTTTACACAAATGGGCATTCCATCGCAAATAAATAAAAAAGTACCATGGGCAAAAGCAAGAAATGAAAGGCTTGCAACATTCATGAATACAGGCAGAAATTGTGGGTACTCTTCAGAGCTTGGAACCTTTTGCAGACGTAACTATAGGAAGGAGGGATGTAGAAGGAAGGCGGGAAAGTTAACCTGGCTAGAGCCTAGTTTGCTATCCTGCACGTGGGAAAGGGAAAATAAGCAAAAAGAGAAAGGAAAGAATGAAGAAAATTTGGAGCAGACAGGTATGCCCAGCGCTGAAGCACTAAACGTTCAAGTTCAGTGATTGCCATTGGAGACTTTCAATCTATAATATGGTGTTTAAGTTCGTCGCACATAGAAAGCGCAAGAGTTCCTTAGTCGCTTTCTGAGCGGGTGACAGAGAAGTCCAGGGACACAGAATCTTCTCCTTCGAAAAAATGGCCGCCCAGAGTCTAGGTTACTCAGTGCTGACGACAGCCTCTTGCTTAATAAAACGTGTTGTGCGTAATATTTCAGTCCCACGCCAAACTCATAGTCCGTGGAAACCATACTGAAATAGTTTAAAGAAGAACTGGAATGACTTTGTACTGAAAAGACTTTGTAGCAACGGAAATGGACACATTTTCATCCCAGCGATCGTCGTAGTTGATTCGGCGGCGGCGCAAGAACAATCCCTTGTCCCGGGCGCTGCCCAAACACGAGACACCGATCGCTTCGCCAATTACCCGGAGAGCGTCGGGTTCGGATCGCGGAGCGCTCTCAATCAGGGCACGAAGAAAAACGCGCGGTCAAAGAAGCCACGGCGAAATGAACAAGTAAGGAGAGTAGAAAGAAGTAGTTAGGTTGTTGAAAAGAAAAGAGCGTGCCATTTTCTTCCGCCTCCAGCGAAGGCTGGTGATGAGAAAGGCTGTGGGCGTTCACGACAAAATCAGGCTTCTTCCAGGCTATCGAAGAAAAAAAAAAAGAAAGCAAAGCAGAACGACCGGGCGCTTTGCCCTTTCCCGCCCCCGTGACCTTGCTTCAACCGTCTTCCTCGTGATTCATTAATTGGAGTGCCCCCGGATCGGGGCCGCCCCCCGGCTTGTTGCTACACCGTTCAATATCACTCCCCGTTATATCCGCTCTTTCACACACTTTCAGCACGAGCTGCTTGAAGAACTCTGGATCATTCCGGCAGATCTTTAGTACTTTTTGTTACCACGCAGGTTCTATCCTGCTTCCACCTACGTTGAAGGGCCTTTGTACGAACGACAGGCAGTGTCTGTTTACAAGGTCTGTATGGACGTACCTTTGTACCACAAGCCTGTACACAAAGCAGCACTCCCCAGCGCTTGCTTTAAGCACGAATTAGTGAACCAGCTAACAGTTCCCTCTCTTCCGAAAGCATCCTGTTGCGTTTTGAGTTCTTCGCGCGCGGTTTGAACCTCGTAGAAGAGCCAGCTGACTGCGTGCGCGGCCGAGTTTGACAAGGGTGACAGCGCGGGCCCCAGGCGCTGCATGATAAATGAACAGCGCCAGCGGCCCGCCCCGTCGTTTGGGCCGGGGCTCTTGGTGAATAATGAACGAAGTGCGACTCCTCTTTCCCGCGTTCACTCAGTCCGTCGGAAAGCGAGCAGCAGCCAATTGTTTCCCGGCGTGCCTGTCAACGCAGGGGAAGGTAGCGGGCACTTTCGCGTCCCGTTCGGCGGGTCGAGGAAAGGGATTCCATCAGGGAAGTTGCAATAGTTCCACTTCTAGCTACCCTCCCATAAAACGAAACGCAATAGCCTGAAGCCAGCGGTATAAATGCGTGTAAAACAAGCGCTAAGCTCGTGTACTGGCGGCTCAGTGGTGACAGATATTTCGAGGCTGTAGAAATAACACCCCCATCGCCATCATCACCTTGATGTCCGCGGACGAACGCCGTTAATATCTTCCAAAATACCTTATCCGGCATCAAAGCAATCAATAATTTGCTCCCAAATATTCTCACATCAAGTCGTCAAACTTTCCGCATAATCCTCCGCTTCACTATAGCCTGCTTGTCTCATCTTTCTGCGGCCTTTTCATAGCTCGTTGGTACGCCCATTTTCTCTGCGACCGCCCGTACAAAAAAAAATCTCGCAAAAATTAAACGGCGGTAATTTCGAAATAGTTAAAACTGCGAGATCATGCAACCGCTTCCATGGTGGAAGTGCGACTGCTGTTGCAAACAGGTAGGCACGCGAAATAGGACTCCTCGCGTTTCGTGTGAAACCACGGTTAACGGCCTTACACTCCGGTTCCAGGAACATTGGTAAAGGTAGAGCTTTGTTGCTCTAAATAAGCCAGCTACACCCGCATTCTGGCATAAAACTACTGTAGTAGGTTGACTAAGGAATCGCAGAAGCTTTCCGTAACGCATTGATTTTGTACGGGACTTATTTTACTGTGGGGTGATGGCGGTTCGTACGCGTGCATGAAGCAGTCTACGGCAGTGCCTATTTTAGGTAACGCGACGCATTTATTGGTCGTGCTTTTATACCTTCAACTAAAAGGAAGCCGACAAATAGCCGCGATGTGACCAGAGTAACGTCCCTCAAGCCCGGAAACAATGACCAAACGGAGAAAAAGAAAAAAAGAAATATTTACAGCATGTTTATAAGTTATCAGACGTGTCTAGAGCAGTAATATTTCGCTCGGGCAAATCGTGGCCGCCTAATCTCAGTGATGGACACGCTTGTTAACTATGCTTTATAAGTATTTCAGATTTTCATACAATAGTAAAAGAAAGTGCCGTAGGCGACCTTTAGATTGCGATGTTTTGTTTTTTTCTATCGCTGATCATCTCCAGGTTCCTGCTTTTGTAGATGGTAAATATAATTCTATGCTTTGTAAAAAGTTCAGTCAAGCTCTCTCACGTTCTTGTTACCTCGTCGAACTGAGGATATTTTTAATTTTAGTTTGGAGTACCTGCGCTTCCCATAGGCAACCGATGATGCTACTGCGAGCAAAAGCCGGAGAACACTGCGTGTGCTATGGCGACCTTCGAAGTGCCTGACTCTGCAGCGCGGATCCTACAGGCTGACGGTGGCCAACAAACCCAGCGCCCACAACCAAATATTTCTAGTCCGCATAGAAAAGGACCAGGCATATTAAAAAAACTTACAAATGGTGTGGGGCAACTGGCGCCCTGCTCACGCCTAGCGTCAACCCTGATAATAATTAAAAGGTTACACCGATTGCGACAGCTCACGAAAGCAAAGATATAAAGGGTGTAACACTTTTAAAACTTTTTCCTGAGTGAACCGCCGCTCTTTTCGCTCTCAAACTTCACACGAATGTCTCATTTTGTAGTCTGTTTTGTTTGACACCAGGAACAACGACCGTACTTACCTGTTTATCTAAAAATAAATAAAAACGTTTATTGGCAGCGACCAACCCTGGGATTATGTTATGATTGGTATTATCTGTAATGCAAGTATTTGGGATAATCGTAAACAAGCGACGAAATAGATTTTATGATAGCCTGATATACCGTTTGGCTCCTTCCTACCGTGAATCCCAAACGTGAGCTTCGCTCTGCATACCCCAGGTGGCGCCGTCGTTCCAATACAGCCTGCGCTGGCACGCACGTCCAAATCGGCCGTCATTTTCCCATAGGCGAAAATTGTTTTTATTTATTTTCAGAATAAATAGGTAAGTACCGTCGTTATTCCCCATCTCAAACAAAATAGACCACAAAATGCGACCTTCGTGTGAAGTTGGAGCGCGAACAGAGCGGCGGTTCGCTCAGGAAAAATGTTTAAAGTGTTCCAATTATCGTCGCACCACCCTGTATACGGGAGCCGGAACGCCTTTGTTATTGTAGACTTACGTGGTCGGTGTCACTTTTTCATTATTGAATATTGCTAGGTGTCTTCACGAACAGACGGGCGTCCTTACAACTCTTGATTTCAACATCATCCTTGGTATTCGGTACGGAAGGAGTAAAAGGGGCGGAACCATGGCGGTGTATTGCATCACCAGTACAATCCCGTCTTGCATTTCGATCTCATCAGCCCCACCCGTGTCCCCCAGGACCCTTTCGTTTCCGACTTCGTGTCGTGCCCCCCAACACCCTGACAGCTCCACACTACATCGAACCGGCTTCCCCGAGCGGGGATCGAGTCTCGCATGCCTCCAGCCGCAGGCCCAGCCAACGCTTGGGCCGGCTTTCCTGCGCACGGCGAGGTCGGCCGCAGCGATAAGGCTTTCCTCGCGCCGGAACAGGTCCATTGAAAGCCGATGAATGGGAGCGCGCGATCAATGCTAGCCTTGTTCGCCCCCGCACCCTCAACTCGCTTAACTTTGGCCACCGATACGCGGCCCAACTTGCAAAGAAGCCGCAACGGCCGGCTCGACTCCCCGCGTGAATTGCGCCATTTTTGCATAATTTTCCGCCTCCTCTCAGTCTCCCCCTCTTCGCACAATGGTCCTACGGAAATTTCCCGCGCGCTTAGTAGAAATGCATTAAAAAGGTGCACGTCCACGCTGGCGTGGAAAAGAAGAAGCGCTGCAGAGCCGTTGCGGTGGACGATGAAAAAAAAAAACGCTGTGTCTAAAGGTACGTCGGACGTACCCGCAGCATTTCTTAAAGGGGTCCTGAAATACCTTCCGCCAATGCGTGGATGCACATGTAACCAAATAAAGCAATGTATTAGCAATCTCCTCCCGCAAGAATTTTGTTGAAGCGATGAGTATTAGCTGAGAAATCGTAAATCAAAAACCGCGCATTATCGTCGCGCCGCGTTTCCTCCTCCTTTCAACTTACTCTCCGCTGTTGACGGCGAGCGAGCCTTCCCTCCCATGATGCTGCGCTCCTCCGCGGTGACGTACTTCCGCTATTGCAATGCTCACACATCCGTCTGCTACGGGCAAGCTTTGTGACACCATGAATCCCGCACTCCGTTCAAGGCTGGAAAAGCGAACGAAAAATCTGGTCCCACGTGTGCGGCGGCCTGGCCTTGCCCTTTCGCGGTGTACGTTGCTGCAGACCTTTGCTATCGGCGGCACGCGACTTTTTATCGGCGGCGAACTCGCAGCCGCACGGGGAGGATCCTGCGCTCGCTCCCTTGGATGCACAGCGCACTGTTTATCCAAAAATCGCCGTATCAGATGTGGCCCCGCTGGTGCCGGGTCTTATTTTGTGGCGGTGGTGATTCCTGCCGGCGGCATGTGAAAAAGACATTTTAAACCGATACAGAACCCGTGCACAAAACGCCAGTTCAGCTTGGGGCGACGCGTGGTGGAGAGCGGCAACGTTGGCAAAACATGCTCCGCCGCGGCTCTGAGCTTTCTAGCGCTGGAGCGAGCACCATTTCTTTGACAATCTCAAACATCGGTTGCCCCGGCAACAAGGCACAAACCGCTCTGGAAGTCAGTTACGGTTGCGTGATCCCGGTTCAGCTTGGGGCCCCACCTCGCGGCATATGGGCACTGCAGGCATACTACTCACTCCCATTTGGAAGTGCGAGATGCGTTTGACATTACAGGAGGCGATGGTGTGTGTGTTGTGGACGCCTTTGTTTCGCGATGAAATCAGTGATGAAATGCGACGTTGTGCTTCTGCGGGTGGATAGTGCTTCCCATGGTCTGGATTATCTTTCTCAAGCGGCGTACGACTCAACCTCGCATGGGGTATGTGCAGTGCGCGTGGCTAAAAGCCATCTCGGCTTGTGCGCCAGAGTTAAGTGACTTGCTGTTCGTCCCCGCAAACCGCGCGCGAGGTGAGTGCCGAATTTACGAGGGGCAGGAGGAGGCAACCCATCGTCTGTCAATCGCGGTTCGGACTTGCAATGCATGTTGTGACGTTGTGTTCGTTCGAAACATATCTCTGGATTGTTTGGAAGTTGAATAAAAATGTATGCGTCAAACCCGGGCATTCGGCCCAGGGCGTTCTCTGCGATTGCAAGAAAGAAGTGCCACGGGGCTTCAACGCTTTCTTTATGGAACGTACTCAAGTAAGAGAATATCCATGTCGTGTTATGGCCCTGTTGCATTCAATACAAACGGTTAAGCGTTTGTTTACACTTGTTTCGTTTGTCGTAAAATGTCCAGGCACTCCGGCACTCCGCTGGCAGATCAGCCGGCGAGCCGACGCTGAGCAGACGACTCATCTCTTTGCCGGAAGTGCGTGAAAAAGCCGCCCAATAGCAGGATGCCTAGCTCATGACGAACATCTGGGAATTGATGACGTAGACATGTGAAGATAGCGGCGTCCAAAAACACGAAGGGAAGGGTGAGAAAAAAGCGACAAACTTTGCAACAAAAGTGTGAGCTTTCCGCTGCGCGTAAAAGAGTAATACTTGGCACAGATGATGTTGACGACCCAATCTAACGATTGCGCTAGTCAATTTAGTGTGCTCAAAAGACCTTTCAGGGCCCCTTTAAAGATACGTCGGACGTACCCGCAAAATTTCTTAAAGATACGTCGGACGTACCCGCAAGATTTCTTAAAGATACGTCGGACGTACCCGCAAGATTTTTTAAAGATACTTCGGACGTATCCGTGAAACTTTTTTAAGTACGTCGGTGTATTCGGTTTCACTCGTCCCAAACATGCAGCGTACGTTCAGCGTTTTCTCGCGTCGACGTCGCGTCGCCAGAAATGCATGGCGACGCGAGCTGAAACTCGAGCGACGCCGATGTCTACGCGTGCGCAGCGCGAGAGAGCATCGGAAAGCGAGCGGCAGCGTCCGTCTTCGCCTGGTTTGGGGTCGTTCCTTTCAGCAGAAAACAATCAATTTCTTTTTAACTTACGGTAATCGGTTGCCTTGAGACAAATTGCAAGCTATTTCTGTTCGCAAGCGCTCATCCATTTGTGGCTTGTTCGGCTTTCATCGGGAGATCGGGGATCTGCGATAGCTATGTGTGAGTTAAATGAGGGAGCTCTGGTTACATCGCATCCATTATTAGCATAATGTGGCTTGTCAGCAAGATCGGTGCGTGACGAGAAAGCGTTATCAACGCCACAATTCTGGCGCATTCCATTCCATTCGTAGCTCCCATGGCTTGCGCAGGGGAGACCGGGGATGTGCGATAGCTTTGTTTGACTCAAATAAGGGAGCTGTGGTTACATCGCTTGTAGCACTAGCATTATTGTCCTCGGCTCCAAGATCGTTGCGCAAGAAGCAAGCGTTACCACTGCTCAAATCTCTCAAATACGACCAAAAGAAAGCACACCCGACACTATTCGTGGGCAGCCTCAGTTGGTACTGGTTGGTACACCGTATTCTTCTAACTTCCTCTTCTGCTCGCGTGGTTGAGCGGTTGAGAGCCTGGCTTCTGTTTTGAAAGTCCGTGGTTCGAATCCTAGCAAAGGCGGCATTTTTTTTTCTTTTTCTTTTTTTTTTTGTGTGGTGAGGGTTTGATCAGTTTTGTTTTACAGGGTACAGACAGGGTGCGAGAGTACGCTGCCTTTCAACCTACAAATGACGTTCGACGGTAACCTCCGTACAAGGCAGCGCTGAAATTTGTTTTGCTTACAATTTGAATTCATGAACGTGCAGTCTGTACGCAACATGAAGGTTAAATCAAGTAGCAACTAAAGCAGTTGTGCGAGGTGCGTCTTTGTTTATTATTCGATCTTATTTTGTTCTGATTTGACCGTATGGCTCGAGATACATTTCGCAGCATTTCAATATTTGCCCGCAAGCATACTTAGCAATAAATAAAGACGCCAAGTGATTTTTTTTTTGTTTTCTAAAGCTAAAGTCTTGATCATTGCAGTTCAAGAAGCGACAATAACTGCTCATAAACGACTTCAACAGGATGGCATACGTGTCCAGCAACGCCCGCCGACGCAGCGACTGGCGTGCGACTTCGCCGGTTTCCTGCGGGCCCGCGCGTTGACGCCGAACGACGCCGACGCTCGCGCGACGCGTGATTTCACGTCCATCTGGTTAAGGCTTTAAACAGAAACATATGAGGGGGGGGGGGGGGGGAAGAAAGATACTCGCGTCGCACATGATTTTGTTTCTCTCTTGCGAGAACCCGTAGTGGTCCGCTTTCGATCTCTTACCTCAGCGAAGGCTCTAACCGCCCCTTCAAATAAGGTCCAAATAGAGAACACGAGGGAAAAAAATACATTCTGCGTCAGGTTAGGCATCAGATTCTTGGCTTATATACAGCAAACGCGTGATGGTTTTGCCGTCGATGGTTCGAGATAACCACGCTAGTTTCGAGCAACGCCGCTTTCGAGCCACTCTGGGCCCTGTACGTCCGACGTATCTTTAAGAAATCTTGCGGGTACGTCCGACGTATCTTTAAGAAATATTGCGGGTACGTCCGACGTATCTTTAAGAAATATTGCGGGTACGTCCGACGTATCTTTAAGAAATTTTGCGGGTACGTCCGACGTACCTTTAGACACAGCGAAAAAAAAAATCCACCCTGCGCACTTAAACGGGTGCCCTTTACATTCTGGAGTTGCGCCACTAGTATTTTGTTGCCGGCCTTATTGACACCTTAGCTTAAACCTTAGGACATACCAGGGGCTTCAAACGCTTAAGGGTTTGAAGCCCCTGGTATGCGATCGGTGTCTCATGTTTGGGCAGCGCCCGGGACAAGGGATTGTTCTTGCGCCGCCGCCGAATCAACTACGATGATCGCTGGGATGAAAATGTGTCCATTTCCGTTGCTACAAAGTCTTTTGTACGTGTATATTTTGCACACACGAAAAAAAAATTCGGAGAGGTTACTCCGAGGTTTGCTCAGCGGATGTGAGACTGAGACATATTTGCTCAACGGCGTAAAGACACTCGCCGGGGAATCGCTTGTCTCGTTTGATAAAACGAGTCCGCGGGATCTGCCTTGTACCAGAGTGCTTGCACGAGTCGCACTTTCAACCGATGATCATTGGACAGGATTTATGCGGGTCGTTGAAAACCTTGAAAGCCTGAATTTGCAAAAAAAAACTTGTTTTAAAGGCATTGAAACTTCTGGAATTTCTACGCACCCTTGAGGATCTCTGAATTTTTTTATTTCTCGTTTTTGATTAAGCATACAAGCTACATCAGGCTACGTAAACACTATGTGGATATTCGTGATTTTCGTGCTGTTGGTGGATCTCTGTAAGTGGATGAAAGTTTACATTTTATAGATTACTAAAAAGTGCTTAGCACCCTCTGCTGCGTCACAGGTCTGACCGCCGCCGTGGTCAGTTGCTTCGCAGCCAACTGCGAAGATAACTGCGCAACCAACTGCAGAGGTAATCAGAAGGATAAGAATGGGGTGGAGTGCATCGGCAGGCATTCTCAGATATGGCAGCCTACCATCGTACCAGAAGAGGAAAGTGTATAAAAGCTGCATCTTACCGGTACTCGCCTACCGGGCAGAAACTTGGAGGCTCACTAAGAGGGTTCAACTTAAATTGAGCACGACTCAGCGCGCAATGGAACGGAATATGATAGGTGTAATATTAAGGGACAAGAAGAGAGCAGAGTGGGTCAGGGAACAAACGCGTGTTAAGGACATATTAGTAGAAATTAAGAAGAAGAAATGGACGTGGGCAGGGCATGTAATGCGAAGGCAAGATAACCGCTGGTCGTTGAGGGTAACAGAATGGATCCCTAGAGAAGGCAAGCGTGGCAGGGAGTGGCAGAAAGTTAGATGGGCAGATGAGATCAAGAAGTTTGCTGGGATAAATTTGTCGCAATTAGCGCTGGACCGGGGAAATGGGAGGCTAATGGGAGAGGCCTTTGCCCTGCAGTGGGCGTAGATAGGCTGGTGATGATGATGATGATGAAAAAGTGCTTATCAGCGTAACTCTGACAAATAGTTATGGGCACTCGTCGTAGAAAAAAGGGTCGCTGGAGTCATCATTTCGTCGAGGGGTTTTGTGCGAAGACAAGTACTCTTAAATGTTGTTTCCAGCAACATTCCCATTTTTGGACTATTTTCACATCATTTCAAGCTTACTTCTATCTACCTCTGAACATCTGTCCTATTTCGATTTCTAACAGACAGTGTGGTCTTCCAAAATCCACACACATAGCCTTGCAAGTGCGTAAAAGTATTTGTCGTGTAAACCGTCATGAACTTTGATGGACGAACTGAATGAGGATGTGCAAACGAGGATCGACCACGTGAAGATTTCTGTTTTGCGTCTTCTGTATACGGCTGAGACGCCCTTGCCCTGAAACTGTTTTCAGGCTTCTCCTTTTGCCAATAAATTTTTGTTTGTGGATCATCGCCAGTGTTCCTACCCACGTTGCACCCTTTCTGCTGCCATACCCGGTTTGTTCGCTTAACCACTGCTCACTACCCGCGCCGCCTCACCTGACTCTAATGGTGGTGGCGGCCCATAGGAAATGGCGCATGCCCACTTAGGGAGGTTGGTCAAGACACATTTGGTTTCCACGCTCGCGCCGGCACTGTCGACGGTCTCTCGAAAGAGAACAATAATATTGAAAGAGGTGCTGAAACACTGCGGCCATAGATTTGTTTTTCGTTGGGGTTACTAAACATTCAATTGCCTCACACCACGTTTCTGAGCCCCTCCCGGGGCGCTGTGAACGACGTTCATCCGCATCAAAAATGGATGCGCGCTTTCCCGAATTCTATTCCCCACCCATTAGACCCCTGTTTTGAGGATTTATTGCTGGCCGAAGCTGCCGCCTCCCGTTTCCCGTGACGTTTCGCTTTAAATGAGCGCCGCAACGGTCGCTTACGAGCCTACCGGGCACAACACTTACTCAGGGGGCCGAGGTGTAACGACTGCGCTGTCCGGAAATTACGGGCGCCTACGAGGGTGCATTCTCTCGGACGTTGTTATATGTCCGGCAATGTTTCCATGTTGCATTTTCAAGCCACAGGAAAGGCCAGCGCACGCGGCCGTTATTGGCCCTACGACCGCATCTTTCACGTCGCCTGCACCACGAATGGAGCAACCAACGGCAGTGTAGCAACGCCTGGTGTCCCCACAAGTACGCACGTTTCGCGCAGCGCCATCGCCATCGCCTTTTTCTGGTTGTTGGTGAGTGCAGGAAGCAGGCGGTCGTGGGCACCGCTGAGCAAATCTGTGCAAATCCAAAGTCAGCAGAAAAAAAAATAGCAGCGGCTTAGCTCGGCTATGCCAGGATATACGTAGCGTGGGCTAAGGTTCAGCTGGTTATTCTTAACTTCCCTGGTTGTCTAGGATTAGCTTGATTGTCATGCTTACTGCTGCTTCAATGACACACACACGGTTTGCGGATTATGTGACACTTGTATATTTATCAAACAACTCCAGCGCAGCGTCACCAATCGCCGCAGAGCTAAGCTGCTTCCACAGGCGCACGCCGGTGTTGCTGCGACGCACCAGCTATCGGTTGCACACCCAGCCACCCCTCGCATGATCATCAAGTGGACCGGGACGCCACGTGCGGAACGGAGGTCGGCGAAGACGCTGGGCGCGTGGTGTGTGCGAGAGACGCCGGGCAGCGAACAACGTTCTGTGCGCCGTGTATTTGTATGCTCCGTTTTTTTTTTTTTTTCGCACGAAAGCACCGTTTGGCTTATTCATTTCTTTTTTTTTTTTTTTTCAATTTGGACGTGTGCGCAACTCACAACCTTGGCACACTGCCAGACGCCGGACAAGGTTCAGCAGGGTGTGCTGTTTTGTTTTTACTCAACGGCGTACTTTATGTGTTAGGGTGGAAGACCTCCTAGCTGAAATTAAGAGAAAGAAGTTGGGCTTGGCTGGTCGCGTAATCCGGGCAGCAGACAAGGGGTGGGCCACCAGCGTAACAGGTAACCGCGTAACCGAGAGAGACGGGACTCTTAGGAGAAGCAGGCCACTGAGTTGATGGAGGGATAGGATGAGAAATATTGAGCGCAATGAATTCGCTGGGAAGCCTCGTCATGTGAGCGGTCGCTATCTCTGGGAGAGTCCTGCAGCGGACACAAATAGGCCGTTGTTGTTCGTGGTTATGATAGGGATGGTGCTCTTCGGTGCGCTGCCACCACTCCGTCGGTTCTCTGCACTTCGTGTTCTTTCACCAAATGTCGCGGAGCCAGCTACTCCAAACCGTGCAATTTGGAGCTGGTTGGAAAGTTGCGCCCACCGCCGAAGAGGGCACAAGAAGGGAACAAAGAAATTGAGCCTTCATTCACTTCTGTCAGCCACGCTGATGTGGTGTAGAAAGGAGGTTTCTGTTGTCCCCAGAGTCTTCACTTAGCAGGATAAACAAAGGAATTGATCTGACAAGGCCTTCAATGTTTGTGATACATGCGTCTTTCTCCACTACAAAACTGTGTTCGCATTGTCGTTCCGTTTTCGCTATTTTCTTCTCGCAGTTTAATTATGTCGCCAATGATTAGTCAGTGGCTCTAAATGGACGCTACTTGGCAGGCTGCTGGCGCATGTAACCTCGTACATACAAACTGTGCCTGAAAAGGAGGCCACTAATAAATATTAATCAAGTTGAGATTAGGATTTAGTAAACTAACCTAGCGTCAAACTTCATTGTAAACCGTGGGGGCCTTGTGAAGCAGTTATTTATAAATCGGCCCTTCAGCTCTCTCTCTCTCTTTTTCTTCTCTCTCTCTGTCAGGCCCATAAAGCTTGACTTTCGTTAACACTTCATTATTAAAATGGTCGTAACGAAAGACGGTACTTAACTCCTTCGAATAAAAAAAAAAACTACTGCCGTCTTCGTTGTGCATTACAGTTAATCTCTCTTTCTTCGAAGCTAAATCCGGTTATTGTTGAAGAGAATTACTTGGCCGAGGCCGCCAGAGAAAGCTTCCAACCTCTTTACTCCCAAGCGCTTGCGGGGCGAGAATTCAGTACTGCAGCGCGCGAGCTCAAGCGGCTTGGCGACCGCCAACGGCACATACCGGTGCTGTACCTTATCTCGCCGGCCTTAAAGCAGAAATAGAAAAAAAGTATCTTAAGAAGGCAGGCTTGCACGGCAGAGCCCCCAGTAGCTTCTGTATGGAAGACCTTTAACCGCAGGCGGTCAGCCATTTCGGGCGCCCGGAATCCCTTGCGTAAACCATTCGAACTTCCCTGCGGCGCCTGTCAGGTTCTTGCGGGGAGTTTACATGGGAGTAAAAATAAGCCGCTCGCCCCCTCCACACTGCATCTGCTCTGCTTTGCCGTTACGTTTTTTTGATTTTATATTTAGGGCAACTTTCATACCGGGGTACGCATCACCTTTGCGCTTATAAAAAATGTATGGCACGGTGTGTTACCACGAGGCAGAATGTTTAATGCGTGACTAGCTTGCGTGTTACTTCTGCGACCACTTCTTCTCGTCTTGTTTCTTAAGGATAGCGTCAGGCCAACAGGCTCGTTACATTAGGTTTGCTTTGTCCTTGCCCCCCAAATTTGTTTTAGAGAAGTTTGCTGTCCACTGCTTAGGACCGTAGTCGATACCGTTACTTTCACAGAAGGCGGCGAGAGCTTTTCTCAGTTTGGTAGACGGTACATGTTTACGCTAAAGACTGCAGTGCTTTACAAAAAGACTATGAGTGTGCGCGTGTTTCCGTCCGTTGTTCCGCTTTCTGTCTGCCCTCTCTTTTGTCCCCTCGATCTCACTTTCCGTGTGAAGGGTAGAAAACCGGAACCAATGCCTGGTTATCCTCCCGGCCTTATACGCTCGTTTTTCCCTTCTTCCTTCCTGTTGTACACCGGAACCTTATTGTGTTATTTTGCTGATGTTCCCCAATATTCCTCTGGGAAGCCACTCAGTAGCAGCGTCTACACTAAGGTACTATCTCGCTAATGTAGAATCCACCGCTAAAACAAGGCGCTCTGCTGCTACGCACACATCGGGAAGATTCCAAACCGCCAATTCTGTTCTTCTGCTTGAGGCGTCCCCACTGGCTCCGTCGAGGGGTGGGAGGCGTGGAAGATATTTTGCCCCGGATTTGTGTATTTAAGCCGGTTAAAGGGTTGGTTTTTTCTTAAGAGCGGTTCGTACGCTAATTGAGCATAATTAGCCCAGGAACCTAGCTCGTACTGAATTCGTTTATTTTAAGACGCACGCAGATTCCTAATCACTTTCCTCTGTGTTGCTGAACTTACTCAAAAAAAGAAGTTCAGTCTCCGCCGCCACATCCGGGATACAACAGTTTGCGGTTACATCGCCCATTCGAAGGAAATTATGCGAAAGCCCGTATGCGTGTGAGAGATTTATGCGCACGCCACGAAACGACAGATGGACTCGATTTGCCCGTAACCTAATGCTCTCCGCATAGCGCTTAGTGAACGCTCGCAGCGGGTCATACCACAAATTTGTATGGTAATGACACAGACGAGATTAGTAAAATCTTGTGCAACAGCAATAATCTACTCGAGCTCACGGTCCTTTCCCGGCGGGGCACGTGTTATGATCATTTGGCCACTCACGAAATGAGCATCGCCGTTTTGTTTCTTGGGCGTTAGCGTTCCGCGGATGTTCTCTATATAACGTCAGGAGGCCCGATATAAATGATTCAGTGTAAGGAGTATAGGACGGTGACGCAAGCAGTAAAAATGGATATTCTTGTCTTCGTTTTTTTTTTTTTTTCTTTTGAAGGTACGTTCATTTTTAAATGGCGATCTAGCACACTTAGGGGCAATTAGGCTTAATTTTACTCGGTGCGCTTCTAGAACAAACTTCCAGTAATTTGCTTCAGGAAATGCGCATTGCAACTAGTTTTGTGGCTGTATCTTTGAACACCGCACGTGAGGCGGCGTCATATCAGTCGTTTTAAAACTGCTTGTTATGGTCATTATCAGATAAAACCCGCCAGATTCGTAGAGGCTGCTTGGTGTGCCGACGCGACATAATTCATTCTTAGCTGCTTATATTAGTAGCCTAGTTAAACAGTCGTGAAAAACTATGCTTCGCATATATAGAGTTGAATATCCGTACTGCAACTTCCCTTTGAACTACCTGTACTGGTTACAAATACGCGCAACTCATCACGGTTATACGGTTGTCTTAGCTGCCAAACGGGGCGTAATTTGTCTTGAAATGAGCATATAAGGGGACCAGTTACAGTCTTTTCCCAAGGCAGAACTCGTCCTTTAGAAGCCACGTGCCCTAGGAGGACCCATGAACACAAAATGCAACTTTCATTCGTTCTAAAGATTGCCTCGTTAGAATGACACTGACCTCACTTTTAACGCAAACTTCACTAAAATAAGCTATATAATTAGAAAAAAGAGAATGGGCCTGCGACCCGCTACCTCATGTTCCGCGCTAGAACCTAGGACGTATTGTGGGAGCCGTGCGATTGGTTGAGGCCGGTCAACGGAAACGCTGTTAGGCAGGACTTCCGAGCTTGCAGATCGAGCTATTTTCGTTTAAATTTAATGCATATTCCTTTTATAGCAGTAAGAATGATGGTGTAAACAATAAAAGTTGCGAATGCACACGTAAACATAACAGCACCCGTGCGGACTGCGCGCACTATGTTTGTTATAGCTGCACAGCAGTCCGGCTCCTTGGGGCTGTCTCACACGAGACTGGCCGCTAGGCATAAGCAACATTGTCTTACGTGGACCTGTTTGTCGAGCATACCCATTGTTTCACGTAACCATTGCTATCAGCCGGGACTAAAATAAACCAGGTGCAAGTACAGTAAAAAACAAAGCAAGTGCGGACAGCGGGCCTGAGCCTTAGGCCTGAGCGGTATTGCGGCGCCATGTAGAGGACGGAGGGTAATCGAAGCAACGAAAGATGTTTCATCGTCCGCTGCAGCCCTAGTCGACATGCTTAGCATTCGTTTCAAATACCTGCCCTTGATACGTCATCGCTGACGTCACGGAACACGCGATTTAGCGGGAGAATTGAAATTTTGGTTTAAATTATGCAATTTCTCAGTGAATAAATCACAGTTTGCTGCCGGACAAGTGCTGGGGACACTATAAAGCACCCAATCTTTCAAATAAAACCAACTAGTATTTTCTCTTCATCGCCCGTTGAAGTATCGAGCATTCCAAAGCGTTGTTAACTAAGAGTCAGTTAGCGAGGTAAAACTCGGTTACTGCATAGTCGCACAAGGAAAGTATGCTATAACAAGTTTTAAGATACATGTATGTATATTACAATGAAATAGGAAATGGCTTCACGAAGAAGGGTCATTAAATCGGCTGCACAAAGCAAGCCTCGCAAAAAAAGAATATATATATATATATATATATATATATATATATATATATATATATATATATATATATATATATATATATATATATATATATATATATATATATATATATCATCATCACCAGCCTATCTACGCCCTCTGCAGGGCAAAGGCCTCTCCCATTATTCTCCAATTACCTCGGTCCTGTGCCAACTGTGACCAATTTATCCCCGTAAACTTCTTGATCTCATCTGCCCATCTAACTTTCTGCCGCCCCCTGCAACGCTCGCCTTCTCTAGGAATCCACTCTGTTACCCTTAATGACCAGCGGTTATCTTGCCTTCGCATTACATGCCCTGCCCACGTCCATTTCTTCTTCTTAATTTCTACTAATATGTCTTTAACACCAGTTTGCTCCCTGACCCACTCCGCTCTCTTCATGTCCCTTAATGTTACACCTATCATTTTCCGCTCCATTGCCCGCTGAGTCGTTCTCAATTTAAGTTGAACCCTCTTAGTGAGCCTCCAAGTTTCTGCCCCGTAGGTGAGTACCGGAAGATGCAGCTGTCATACACTTTCTTCTTCAGCGACAATGGTAGGCTGCTATTCATTATCTGAGAATGTCTGCCATATGCACCCCACCCCATTCTGATCCTTCTAATTATCTCTGCCTCATGGTTGGGATCTGGGTGGGGTGGTCACAACTTGGCCTAAGTATATATATATATATATATCATCGAATGAAGGACGGGGATTCGCTATTATCTCTTCGGCAAATATAAGACGCTGCGAGTTAGCACACAGTAATGAATGTGCCTGCCTTCTCGACGTTATCCGAAGTCTGACATAATGCGTACGTGCATAGTCATCAGTTTCGCAGGGAAAAGGCTTTCTGGGGCACATTTCCCTGCTGGCACAATGCTGTCGCTCTGTAAACCTTGAGTGACAAACTGCCTTGTTCCCGTGGTGCTGATACTCACGCAGTTGACTTTGTTCCACCTAATTCCCCCTAGTTATCCTTGCGGGTGGCTTCAAAGTTCCCACGACAGGCACTGTCGGGAGAACTTTGAAGTATAGTTGTAGAGAGTGAATTGCTGGGCTAATTGGTTCATAATGTTCAGAAAAGGGGAAACCAGCGAGCAGAACGCAGGACAAGAAGAGGAGGCACACACGCAACACCGCTGGTCAACTGAATAACGCACAATTTAACAAAAGAAAAGTAGTTTCACGAACACCTTCATTTCAGGGATGGAAAATTTCTTTTAGTGGTATTCAGTAATCGAATTCCCCGCATAAGTAATGAATGGGAAATTCTAGGCCTCTCTGCCTTCTTATTCTTCATATCTAGTGTCGTATTAGCGTCTTGCGCAGCGAGTGCAGCCCGCAGACTCGAAACAAACAGCGTGTCTCTTGCAGCTCAGCATGTTCCCCTCATTAAGATCACTGCCAGCACGGAGCAAGCTTGGGATACGGTGAGAAGCGGAGGGAGCCTCGTCCAGTTGCATCTGCCCCGAGAAAGCCCTCAGACCTCCTTGCCCTGCCTTCCTCCTCGCCGCCGCCTGTTCGTTGCAGTGCTGCGCACAACGCTGCCGGTGCGCTCGAGCGAGAGGGGCGGCGTCTGGACGGGATGCATCGCGTGGGAACGTGTGTCGCGCCGCATGCTAATTGGATGAGCTTCGGACTGGCAATGTCGAGCACCGACTGCCATCGACTGCCCTCCCTCCTCCTACCCTCGGGGCAAATGGGCGCACTACTCTATGCGTTAGCTAGACATCCGCAAACCAGCTGCGTTCGATAGGTAGCACCATCGTGAAGAAGGCCGCCGTACACTTAGGCCGCTCGTGTCCTTATCGTGTGTGCATTGATGGGCTTGTCCATTCGTCTGATAGTGCGGGCTGTGGTTCCGCAGACGGCTTCACCGACTAGGCAGAGCGTTGGTTTGGGGCTCCGCCGCATCGCAAATCTGAGAAAGGCTTCGCAGGTCAGGAATTTGCATGCACCGGAAGTGGTAACAGACCGGTCACATCTGAAAACTGATACGAATCCAATCGTGGGTTTTCGGTATTACCTCTGTCGTGTTACCGGTACCTACTCAGGCCACTCGTTCTAACGAGTGGTCCGAATGGTGCGCTGCTAAGAACCAAACTGTCGTGACACAACACAAAAAAATTAAAGCCGTTCCACTCAATGTGAAAGCTGTCGGAAGTGCAGAGCAGTGATTCGCCATAATGGGCTGCAACGCAGCTATCCGCTCACTGCTGCATCTCAAATTTCTCGCCTTCGCAGTGCTCGCGTGCCCCCTGCCAGAAGCTGCGCCAGAGGGAGTTCTCTTCTTTTGTGGTTGCTTTAATTTAGTATGCTGGAGCTGTTTAGCGTCATTTCGAACGTGTTCTTTTTTTCTTGCGCGCGGCAGGAGCCTTTCTGCGTCATATCGAACGCGCCATTTTTTTCTTGAGCGGCTGGAGCCTTTCTGCGTCATTTCGAACGCGCCATTTCTTTATTGCGCGGCCGCTTTTTTCGCTTACTTTCGTAAAAACCAACCCAACGAGCGTTCCTAACTAAATGAACGCGGGGCTGCTTTAGGTTATAAACACTTAGGGGCTGCTTATAAACACTTAGAGGGGCTTATAAACACTTATATAAAGGGGCTTATAAACACTTAGAGGCTGCTAATTAGGGGCTGCTGGTTATAAACACAGATTTTGCCTGAAATGTACCTGCAGTTTTCTTTGCGCTAAACAACGGGGAGATGTATGACAAGCGCCAGCGGTTCACAGGGTTGGAACGGTTATGACTATTTAAACCGCGTGGTTTTCGAAACCTCAGCGTGACTCCCTGACCTAGGTACAGAAGGCTGTACTTGGGTCCGTAATATCGCTGCACCGCCTGATTCCGGCAGTCGCATCGACCGTTAGCGAGCTAATACAACAAGGCAAGCCCATAAAGTGCTCTGCACTTCAAACATTACTTTGTCACAACATACATGCGAACATCATTCGACAGCGCTTTCTATACAGCAATGTATACTGCTTTCACGCTATATTTCGTTGCTGGCTCAGACGAGTCAGTTAATCAAAACGTCTAAAAACCATCAGAAGGGTTTGCGCTTAACTCGCCTTCATGAAGGGACGCGTCACCACATATAAATTTTTCCTGTGTCCATTCTTACTTGACTTGAGCGAACAGGTGACATTCAATTTTATGCCTAATAATTTGCGCCCTATATCGACTTCCCCGTGGGTTATCGTAAATTGCGTACGCATCAGCAGAAAGAGGAGCGGGTATTAATTACAAATCGATGGGCGCTTTCCCTCAGAAAGTCGCGTTGCTTGTTTTACTTTCCTGTCTATTCTTTTTGTGTTTTTGTCCTAGGTGAGAGCGAGTGGGCCCTTTCTCACCCACCTCCTCGTCATTGTTCTCCCCATTTAGTCGTCTGAGAAGCCCCTTTCACCGGCCGTTAAGAACCAGTGATTGAAGCATCCATTACCGTCGACCCCCTCCGCCGTTCTCGTATTTTTGTCCTTACCAGTTTCGAAACGGTTTTCACCCGCCGTCAGACGCTCGCATCTCGAATAGCCAATTAATTACCAAGGTTCGCTAGTCTCTCAACTTCTGGCCCTTGTGGGTGGCTTGAAGGGGCACTTTCATTAAAATTTCAAACCTTTTACTTGCGCACGCGTGTTTTGTTTTTTTTTCTCGTTGTTAATGACGTCCTAAAGCAGTCGACTGTCGAGAGGCGGTGACACCGTGAATATTTGTTTTCAATGTTTGCTTGGCGCATCGGAGGGCACAGCAGTCACTGGGCTAGAAAAAAGGAAAAGGGGATCCTATGACCCAGTAGTCCCGTGAAGGGCATTAAAAAACAATATCAATGAAAAAAAAATTCCATAGCTTTCAGGGGCTATTTGTATCCACGGGTTGACATTTTTTTGTTTGAGTTATATTTAGTGTGCAGTGATGTTAAAGGCACGTGGACGTCCAGTTATGGTTTTTAATATCCAGTATGAACCGAAAAAATGTCACTGGTCGATATCGCTATAGTAAGCCTGAATTTCAGGAAGAGCTGAGGTTCCTCCAGAGGCGGGTAAATCGCGTATGGTATTTTTTTAAAGCAAAGCTTTTTCAAGCAAAGCTTTACTACTTTCGTCCAGCGATTTCGAGGAGGATGCGCAGATGACCTTTTGACCGGAGACACACCCCCAGCGACACACCCCTCGAAGCACATCGCGTGATTCGCCGGCCCCGCTGTTGGCGCCTGCGGGCGCCGACAGCGGTCGCCACCGCCGCTGCGGCCGAGGCAGCCAACCACCCCCGCAGCCTCCTATGCATGCGGCGCTGGGTCGTTTTGGGCAACGTGACTCGTCTCGCGCCCGGCGAAGAGGAATGGTGCGTTCGCCATGAATGAACGCCGCGTTCGCCCGGCCTCCTTCTGTGAGCGTTGCACGGAACCGAACGGCTTTGAGACGTTGTCGGCAATACAGATAAATGAAAGGTTAACCAAGCGAAACCAAGACTCAACCAGACTAAGCCAGGCTTTTGCTTTTCATATCCAAGGTTAGCGCAGCTAAGCCGCAGCCAATTTTTGATCGGCAGTGTCATCTTACAGTTTTTAGCGCGGCACTTATGGGCCGTATTTTCACCGGAAAACGGCAACTGCGGAGCGAGTAGAACCGGGAAGGAAAGGAGGTGGGCGCTTTCTTTGTGGGGTGAGTCCCGGCACGGCACGATCTTGCGAAGCAGTTCGGATTGCCGTCGAGGCGGCCACGACTGCAAGGGAGAGAAGGCGTCAGCACGCAGGGCGGCCGAAACACCTGCCCAACTCGCCGCTTTGAAAGGTGTTCGCACAGCGGAGCTCCATCGTTCGTAAAGCGCTACAGAAGTACGCGAGCGCATTGTAATGATGTGGCGGGGGTTAGGAACGAGCGGCACGATGTTCGCACAAAATAACTCACGGCGTGATCGTGGAAATCTCGAGGTCCATGCAGTGAAGATATGCGAGAGCAATATCGTAGGATTAGTGGCCCGTAAGCTTTCGCCATTACATCTCTCTGACGCGGTAAGTAGGGTAAGTGAAGACTTGCCAGACCCGCCGTGGTGGCTCAGTGGCTAAGGCGTTGTGCTGCTTGAGGACGCGGGTTCGATTCCCGGCCGCGGCGGCCGCTTTTCTGATGGAGGCGAAAACAAAAAAGCCCGTGTGTACGAGATTTCGGCGCACTTTAAAGATCCCCGGGTGGTCAAAATTAATCCGGAGCCCTCCACCACGGCGCGCCTCGTCGCCTGCATTGCGTCCGCGCGATAAACCCTGCAATCAATCAATCAATGAAGACTTGCCGGGATAGAAAGGCTGTGTGTGTTTCCTGTGCTCTTCTTGTGCAAAAGTAATAGGAAGGTTGACCACCAGAAATAAGTGCGCGCACTCCCTTGTCTCTCTGAAGCCTGTGCGCGGGCTCTGAAGCTCATTATCCCCGCGAAAGTGTGTTGGACGACAAATAGTAAATATGCGTGTCAACCAATCAGTCAGTCAGTCAATCAATCCATTCGTCGAACGAGCAGGAACGAGGCGTACCAGCGCATCGAAGGTCGCTGTGGGCGGCACTCTCCGGCAGAGCGCAAAACAACACCAAAGGAGATCCAAAACCAGGAATTTATGCTCAGTGTGAAGCGCACACGTCAAAAAAGAACAAAGAAAGAGACGGCCCGCCTATTGATGCCAATGAACCAAATGAGGAGTGCATGTGCAATTGCATCAGACCGTTCCACAATTTTCTTTGCGTTTTACGCTTTTCTAGGCTTTTCTATAAATAAATGAATGAATGAATGAATAAACAAACAAACTCAACAATTCCCCTTCGAACACTGCAGGGTTCTTACTTTATCTATTACTGTGCCCTCCCGCTCCAATAGGGTAGTTCCATTATCTCGTGAGTGTTGGTAACGCCAGATAACTGCTCAGGACAAACGTTATGGCTTCGATTTTGAGATAAAAGATCTACCAAAATCGCGCTGAAGCCTTTTTTTGCTGGAAGATGACGGAAAGCTTTTATTTCAAAAAAAACTTTAAACGATAAATAGTTTCGCAAAAAACGCAAGATAAAGGGGCACTTAAATTTTCACAAATGATAACAGAGAACAGAACTAAAAGTGTAGCAGTACCCGCCGCGGTGGCTCAGTGGCTAAGGCGTTGCGCTGCTGAGCACGAGGTCGCGGGCTCGATTCCCTGCCGCGGCGGCCGCTTTTCTGATGGAGGCGAAAAGCAAAAACGCCCGTGTGTGCGAGATTTCGGCGCACGTTAAAGATCCCCAGGTGGTCAAAATTAATCCGGAGCCCTCCACTACGGCGCGCCTCATCGCCTGCGTTGCGTCGGCGCGTTAAACCCTACAATCAATCAAAAGTGTAGCAGTGCAGTGAAAGCTCGTTATTGGACCTAGGAAACGTTCTAATTATTTCAATGTCGGTTTATCGAACGAAGACGAAATTTCGACGAGTTCTCAAAACATAACTTTACTCGGGAATGGTGATGTTTGCTTGTTTTTATTTTTTTTTTTGCGAAATAATAGCAGCCAGAACAGTTAAGTAAAAAATGGTACAATACCGCTGTCGTGTGTGCCGAATTAACTATTTTTTCCCGCCTCGCTGTCGTCGCCACCTGAGCAGTGTGCATCGAAAAGGTACAAATGCGGCAAACCAACCGATGTTCATCGCTATGCGGATTCCGCCGTTCGATTTTTGCTTTGCGCTGGCGGCATCTTTAGCTTGTTATCGCGTCGTGGGATGTCGTCGACTGGCGCACGCAATAGGATTAACGAACACTTGTCGGGGTGCCTCGGAATTAACGAGTGTTTCGTACCATAGACAAGCGCTCAACCTTGCAAGGACCACGAGTGCAGTCCCGGCTATTGGAATTTTCGAATCGACAACGTAGAACTAACGAGCGTTTACAGTAGGGTCCCGGTTTGGTGCCCGTGTATGAATTATACTAGCCCAGCATTTATACTGAGATGTATTTAGCAGACACCTTTTTTGTCCCACGTTCGTTAATTTACATTACTTCTAAATTGCCTGTCATCTCGCTTTGTTTTATTTTTCTGTGACTGTGATCGCGTGCTGTTGTGTTTTGTTGTTCGAGTAGTCTTCTTTTTGTTGATCGTATTCTAGTTTGTTGGAATCAGAGTGTTATTTATTTTATTTATGACGTTTTGGGCCTGGTGGGGTTCATTTAAATTTAGTACATTAAAAGCTCGTTAATTCGAACGCCAAGGAGATACCATCTCAGCTCGAATTAAGGAAAGTACGAAATATTGAACGTGATCAATAACAACCGCATGCTGCCATTGGAAGGCAGTAGGGCATGTCAAGGCTAAAGTGCTTGAAACAGTCACTGATTTTAGTCTGCCTCCAGTCGTTCAAAGCGATAGCCAGCACTTTCTGACCTCACGAGCGATTGTACCGAAAGATGTAGCGCTCCACGACGTCATAACTCCCGAGCGCATGGCCGCACTAGGGCTTCGTCCTCCCCCCCTCTCCCCCGGCTCATCGTCACTGGAAGCGACAGATTCCGAGCTCCTGACATGATATAAATGATGCCTTCATCTATCAGCGCGCCACACACGACCGCACTCCCACCCACGCTGGCCTAGTCTGAAAAGGATACGTCGCATGCCATTGGTGTTTCAGATTGGTTTTACCCGATGCCGCCTCCTATTTTTGTTGTGGGAATGACGCAGCCTCGTGTACAGGCAGCGGATTCGTTTCTCTGGCCGTTGTGCGTAGTTAAAATTATTCGTGGCGGAACCTATACGAGTTTGAAATAACGGGCTTTGTTATACATAGACTTATATGGAGAGACTTGGCCGGACCAAATCGTACAGTTAGAATTATCCATAAATTCGAATTATTGAAGTTCCAATTAACGAGCTCTCACTGTACGGTAGACTCGCGATGATTCAAACTCGGATAATTAAAACTTTGATGATGGATTCAAACAAACTTCAAAATTTTGTTTCGCCCTCTATGTTTTCAATCTGTTTTAATGGCTTCATTGCGTAAATTCAGTTAATTCGTTTAGCTTGAATGGAGAGCGCTTAAAGGAGGAGGAGGAATGCCTTTAATGAATGAAGAGAAGTCAGCCTGGCAGCGAGCTTGGCTTGCTACTCCACATGAACGTGAGATGTGCGAAAGTGAAGGGAAACGAAAACACAAAAACTCACACAGACACTAGAAAAGCAAATAAGCACACAAACTGACAAATGCAGGATCACGCACACGGCGCACAAACAGAAGTGAAGTTAAGGCACACATTCACAGAGTTTCGTTCAGGCCGGAGTCACGGAGAAATGACACCAAAGCCCGTGTACTCCGTGTTGCCGCGGCAGTTGAGTGCCAAGGACCAATGGCGTCACAAAGCTTCAATGGTGCATCAGCACGCAGTCCCAAAGTTGTCTTCCAGGTTAGCCGCGGGGTGTCATAACGGGGACACACACACAGAACATGTTCTATGTCCTCACAGACACTGCATACTTGACAGTGAGGGGAGGCAACTCGGCGCGTCTTGTGCAGGTAGTGGCTGGTAAAAGCGACGTTGAGGCGAATGCGGTGAACGACTCCTTCGTCGCGCTTTCCCAGGCCACACGGCATTCGAAAAGTGCAGGCGGGATCGATTCTGTATAGTGGCTGATAATTTTTTGTCCCGTCCGTCCATGTGGAGAGTTGTGACTGCCGCGCCACGGAGTACGCAAGTGTCGCGGCGTCACGTCTAGAGAAAGGAATCGGGATGATGACACTAGATTCTCCATTCAAGCTATGCAGCACCAACTAGCCCCTACAGATGCCCTGTTAACTTAATTCGTATTTCGTGCTTGTCGTTGGCGGGAAATATCTGCCGCATTTTCCGTTTATAGCTGCAGATTTGCTTTCTTATTTCACTAGCAGTAACAAATTGAGCCGACCACGAAAAAAAAAAAGAACAGGACTTCAGGTGGGGCATATTGTGAAGGTGGTGTTTCCAGCAGAGTGTATAACAGTGAAGAAGAGCCACAGCCATCAGAAGACAAGCAAAGGCCTTTCATCACATCGACAGAATTTAGAAGTTCTTGACCAATGCAGAAAACTCTTGCAACGAACTGGCTGCCCTGGCTGACATCGAAAACTTTGTTTTAAACTCTCATCCAAAGACAAATAAGTCATCATTTCGTGATTTGTTTTTCACAGTGTGAATGGCACTTCAGGATTGCGTGTGAATGTTGTATTATTTAATATATGTGAATGGTTCACTACAACACACGTTAATATACCATCCTGAGCCATATTTATGAGAACTTCTGATAAATCAAACCTCTGATAATTTCAACAAAACCCCGGGGTACCTTCGACTTTGAATGGTAGTGAGTTTACTGAATTTATTTTTATTGACGTGTTGTCGAGAGGAGCTTTTCTAACAGCAGTTTTCTAAACCATCGTGTCTGCTTACGCGCACAGCACATGCAAGCGCAAATACATTGAAACACACAGAACCCTCAGTTGCAAAATTTCCGCGTTCCGTTTGTACACACAAACCAGTCATCGTGACGACGCACATGTGAAGTTTTTCTGGAGGCTTTCGCAACGGCTTCGCGGCGCCTCGCTTCCTGGCGCGGTGTCTGGGGGGGCCGGCCCGCATACGTGAGGAGAGAGAAAATCCAGATCGTCATTCTCTTCTTCCATCTGCTTCCCTTGGCTCTCATTCTCTTTTCATATTTCAGCGGTAAACACGAACGTACGCACGCACAGGCTATATCTTCTGGAGCTACAACGCGATGAGGGTACTCCTTCTAATTGCGGCCCAGCCCAACGTCGTCCCTGACCTGGAGAGCGGCCCCGTACGCCGCTTGAGCGCCCGCTCTCGCCAACTCGGCCGGTGGAATCACGCCCGTTCAGTGCTTTATATGGCGCCCGATCCCGCGATCTGCACCGCTTCTTATTTTCCCCCCACCGTCCTTTTACTTCTTGCCGCCTCGCCATTCTTCTTTCATTTCCTCGTTTCTTTCTTCCCGCGTTCTTCAAAATGGCACAGGTGTTTCCTTCGAAATCATTATGGACAGTTGAGTTGGAGTCGGCTCAACTTCAAACGACGAAGTCCGAGCCTTCATGCCGAGAATGTCGTTAGTGTGTATGATGATTTTCTTGTCTTTTGCCTTTCAGAGATATTAAGCATCGGCTGTGGTTAAGAAAACGCCTGAACCAATTGTTCCAAATTAATTCTTCTGTGGTCTCTAGAATCGACGATTCAACTTCACTGCTTCCTAGCACCTGTTGCGAAATTTTAGGCTGCATCTGCCTCCCCGTTTCTTCACTGTCAAAAAACACGGTACTTCACTGTTTCTAGTTAATGCTCTCATCATTGCTTCCGTACCACTGTTGCACTTCCAGTTCCTTTTTACTGCTAAGCAGTATTTGTCTACCCCCCCCCCCCCCCCCCCCCCTCTAGTTTTCATTCCGGTGAAGCCGCTTCACAAGTAGCGCAGTCGGCTGACAACGGTGGTAGCGCCGTTATCAAATGATTGCGGAGAATCAACAGAATCGCGAATGGGCGCCAAAACAACCGAAAGCCGCCGCCGCCGTTACCGCCTCAAACTCCAGCTGTGAATCGAAGACCAACTTGCCCGGTTGGAACGCCGGCGTGAGCCCATAATTCTTCTTCAGCTTGAATGGCTTTCCGAGCGACATTTCCGCCGGTGTATTTCACGCCTTGGTATACGTCCATCGCCGGTTGCCGGTTTATGCGTGCAAGGTTTGGGGGTGGAAGGCCCTCAGAAAGCGGGGGGGGGGGGGGGGGGGGGGGTGCGCGCACAGCTGGGCATCATGCCGCTTTCGGTGGCATGCCCGCTATGTTGGCGGGAGATTTGCACCTCTCATGGCTCAATGCGCCTTGTCAGCTGTCTTCCGTAATCGTGTGGTTTGGGTCTGGGTTGGTGTATTGCACAGACATGGCTACGACGGGGGATGGAAACGGATCACATGTTTGTCCGCTAGAATAAAGCTCGAGGCTTTCCAAGTTTTAACTCGCTATGGGAAAGACGTACATCGTTCGCTCGCATGAAGAAGAGCGGGAATTGAAGCGCCGGCTCGAAAAGAAGCGCGCATTCGTGCGAAAAGAGCGGAAAGGAGCTGCCGCCGCCGTTGCCGGCCCAGGTTCCAGCTCGTCGAGTAGCTACGAAAGCCTCCCGGATGAACAGCTACTTGCCCGTTGGGAACGCCGGCGTGAGCTAATATTAGTTGTTTAGCCTAAACGGCTTTCAGAGCGACATTTCGACAATGTATTTTCCTTGTGAGCACGCGCTCATATCCGGTTGGGGGGGTGCACACGCAGCTATAGGTTTAATGCCCTCGCTGATTGCATGTCCGATGTTCTGGCGGGAGGTTGTCACGTAGCTGTCAAGTAGCCCAATACGACCTGCCCAGTGTCCTCAGGGGTCGAGTGGATTGGGTAGCAGCGTTGCACAGACAGTAAGATACCCACAACGCGGGAGGGAAACAGAGATACATGCTTCTCAACTAGAATAAAGCTCGGGCCGTTCCAAGTTTCATTCATCTAATTGACTAGGAAGTATGCTTAATCAATCGCAAATTACAAACAGACGTGTTTCGTTTCGTGCACTCCGTCGGCTGCGTCGAGCTTCGCAGGTCACCCTTCTTCACTGAGTGGGAGTCCACGTACGGTCCACAAGCCCGTCGCTACAAGCCCTCGAGGAAATTATGAATCGCACTGACACATCCTTGGCGCACCTACTTGGCTGCAAAGATTTCAGTGTCATGGTAAACCTTAATGAATTTGTCAGCCCCAGCGAACCAATTCTTCTTCTTTGTTTTACTTTAGGTGTGTGCTGCAGCGAATCTCTCGAAAGTAAATCTTCAAGCGCCAATACTTGCCTCTTCAGAGGCAGGGCTGACGTTTCGCAGCCAGCGTTTAGCGGGAGGCAGTAGCGAAAATGACTCGCTAGTTCGCTGGCGTCTACCCTTTGTGGGCAGCCAGCCATCGCCCACGGCGCTGCTGTTTGTGACAGACCGCGTTCGATCCTTGTCCCGCTCGCTTTGTTCCCGTTGCCACCGGAGATGTCTTACTCGCCGCGCGAGATTGCCGTCTACACCAAAAGTATCTGCTGCTAAAGAGAAAAAGTGTGCGCCATGGGCTTCGGGATAATTGCAGTGCGCCGACGCGTGTGAGACCCCCGTCCTTTCCGAGGCGTTCGAACAGTGGCAAAAACAAATATCGTGGTGGGAAAGTGCGGTTCAACAGTTTCCGTTTGTGGCGGCGGAATCCCATGCGGCGTGCGTTGCCTGTGACAGCTTGCAGACGCACGCTCATACACGCACACGCACGCGCGAGAAAAAAAAAAAAAAAAGCTCACCGTGTCAGCACCTGCTAGAAGTGGTGAGAATAGCTTAGTTTCGCGGGGGTGTTTAAATGGAATTGAGATTCCGGTGGAGGTGGGAAAAGGGGGCGGGGGGCGGAGGGAAAGTGATTATCTTCACCTAACATGTCTTCCTCGTAAGGCTGCGTTACACCTACCTCTTTGTATAACGTCAGCAATTGGCGTGACCTTTCAACCCCCCCCCCCCCCCTTTTTTTTTTCTCCTTGCCCTCTTCTCTGGACAGCCTGAGGCACACTGACAGTTCGGCGTCTGCAAGATGGGGAGAGGGTAAGGTATGTGATGGTAGAAAAGGGCCAAGGGAAGGCGGAGGAGGCAATACTTTTAATGAGACTTCTGAATGACCCAGAGGGCAGCCGAGGGGGACGGTTCCTTCTTCACTGGAGCACACATTCAGTCCGCGCCGCCTGCTGTTCTCTGTCCACCAAGTGAAGCTGGGTAGGCAGAGAGGGGCTCGACAGCAGCATCTCCCATTTCTCTTGTTGGGTAGTTGACGGGAAGAGAGGAGGGTGCTCGGGGCTAAAGTCGCACACCCCGATCATGTGGCGGAGTGTTCCTACTTCTGAGCAAAATTAACGTTCGCGTCGTAGCTATTCGGGTGCATTGAGTGAAGACGCGTCGGGTGTGGGAAAGAGCCGGATTGTATGAGCCGTAGGGTAGTTTTTTGTTCCCTGGAAAGGTCAGGGTGGGGCGGGGGTATGGTCTGTTTCTGAAGGCGATAACGTTGGGTAATGTACCTGAACGTGACAATCGGGTGACTGTCCTCGTGCAGCTCCGTAGCCTGGGGGAGGGGTAAAAGCGCATGCTTTTAAAAAAACACTCCCCAACTGGACGCCAAGGAAAGCCAACCCCGAAAAGAAGTATCATTTGCCTTACTTTTATTCGTCGGGTTTTTTATATATTTTAGGCACCAGTAAATTGTTACATTTATTTATTTATTTATTTATTTATTTATTTATTTATTTATTTATTTATTTATTTATTTATTTATTTACGCTTTTTTTGTTTATTTGTAACCATGCATACTGCAGCGAAACTTCAAAACCAGAAAACAACACTTGCACACCAGCTTATCTATCCAGGTTATTTATTCCATTTCATGACTGCCATAAGGAAAAAAAGGCATCTCATGCAAAGAACAATCTTCTTGTCAGATACGCACTGTCTTTAATGAAGAAATTATAAAGAAAAGAGCACGAAATGTGACTGACCGGATAAAAGGAAACACCGAGCGATCACTCACACAAAAAGGAAAGAATTCAACCGAGAGAGTTCCCAAATTTTTCACGAAGGTAAAATAATTTGCTCGTCTATGGTAATCACCGTTGGTAATCAAAAAACTGCTATGAATGCACGCGAACCATCTCATTTTCTTCCTTTGGCAAAAAGAACTCATTAAAGTTCTGCGTTGAGTTGCGTATGAACTTTTAATTTTATCTCGGCTCTGCGTATATAGGGTTGACTAAAGCTGTCAGCATGCGGTTGACGTAATTCCCTCTCTTGCGAAACAGTATCCGCACGCTTCTTTCTTCGTGAAAAAACAGCGCCCAAACCACTCAGACTGCCGAGAGAAGGCGCTCTAAATGATTTACGGCAGGCTGAGCCGTGAGAACGGCGCACGTGCTTATAATTTGACTACCACGCCGAATGAACCGACCCGCTAAGACGCTTTGGGGTCCTCTGGGGTCTCCGGAATGTCGGCAGAGGCGGTCTGAGCGACCGAAGCTCACTGAGGGTTTTCTCGGCAGCTCGGCCGTAATGAGTCGTGCCTTATTGTGCGAAAACGGCAGAGTATAATTGCGGTGAATGCGAAAAGGGAGCTCGCAATTACCGCGCATGGTGGAGCGGTTAACGAAAAGCTGGCGTGGGTTGCGAAAGCCAAGCTTTGGAGACAAACATCGAATAATATTTAAGTGAACGAAGAAGAACACTGCATTTTTCGGAGATGTAGTTTGAAGATTTGTTGCGTTATAGAAGATCTGTTGCGTTACGAACATTTTTTTTACAGAAAAGGTCGCTTCGTTTCTTTCACTTCATTAACCATCTGCCATTCGTCTAGACCTGAAAAGCAGTTTGTTCAGCACTTGTTCTCTCAGCTTTATCGTTAGATCACGTGTTCTCTGCTACCACGAGAGGAATAACAAGTTTCACAAAACTAGCCGGCTCACCTATTCCGCTAATGCCCTGCATTTTTTCTTACTAGCTTAAAAGTGAAGTTGGGAGTTGTAGGGGTAGAGACGCGAACTCAGCCACGCACCAGAAATTCCTGGCGGCATCCGAAGCAACGCTGTCAGCATTCAAGAAAAAAAAAACGCGTCGAGCACGTCGTGTTTTTGGCTCAACGGCATCTCAACGACGCTTCATGCTTACATCGCTTACACGCGTACCTGCGCTCCGACTCACACACCCGCACGGGCGACGCGGCACGCATCCAAGCTAAGACTTTTAGCAGAGCACCGTGCCGCATTGAACACGCATTGGCACTGGCGAACAAATCACGGCTAGTTTGGAAAACGGCACCGGAGCGCGCGTAGCTGCAAAAGCTACATGCGATCGAATGATTCTAGATACCAGCACAGGTAAAAAATAAACTTGCAGTGAGGAAAAGGAGACAAAAAATTTACAAAGCCAACCGAGACACAAAACGAGAGCAAACGATGAAACGTAAAACCTAGAGAAATAAAAAAAATCTAGAAAACAAAGTGCAAGAAAATGTATCAACAATGCAGGCGCCGTCTCTACCCTCGCCGGTGCGTGGGACGCACCCCGAGGGCCGAACATCCTTCCAGCGTCTGTTCTCCAAACTTTCGATCGCCCCCACTGGCGTGTCTCACCTATAAAGGTTCTCTCCTCAGACGCCACGTAAAGCGCCGCGCACTACCCGTGCACTCGTGCGCGACGACGGTGTTCTCCTGTCTTTCGCATTCGCCAGTCGTCGCGCGGCTTCCGCCTTCATTTCCGAACATCCGCCCGCGCCTTTCTCCTTTTCCTTTCGCGCCCACGTCCCCTTGCAGTCCACCGCCGCTGCATGCGCCGGAAGATTAATCGTGAAGCGGACCTGCTTAAACATCGCCTTCTCCGTGTTTCCCATTCGACATCTCGTCCATTTTTCGCTTTGTTTCCAGTCCGCGCCGCCGGCCTCACGTCGAAGTGACAGCGTACCGAAATATACGCCGAATTTATAAACGTCGAAGCACTGGTTAAAATAGCGTCTCGATTGTTTGCGGTTACTCGAAGCCGTGGGCGATGGCACGAAAGGGCTGGCAATACCACGCCAGCATGGCCTGGAAGCAGCGCTAGCTTCGCGTTTTGATCTCTCTCGCGTGTGGGTGGCGCTTCCAGTGAGTAATGATGGACCTGTTCATTGATTAATGGCTTATGCTTTTCGTTGCTACTTTTGTTTTTTTTTTTTACCACCAAGCTGGTCTTGAGTCAGATCACGTGCGCTTGCGCAGCATGAAAACGGGCTTATAAAAGTGCGAGAATGCACGTTCCCAACGAACGGCTGGTCGTAAATATTTGACTTTGCTCGTAACTCGTTTTGGAGGAAGAGCAATACCTGCGTGGGATCCCAAAGCAGCTGGAGTCGGGAAATATACGAAGTAAATGTGAAGCCGTTTACTCGAGCACAGCTCGAATAGAAAGACGGATGGTGATCGGCTGCGGCGCCGTATAACACGTCGTAAAAAACTGCCAGAAAAAGCCTCAGCTTTAAACAGCATAGACCCCCACATGCTGCCGAATGATGCACGATGTTCGTGCGGGCCGATTCGGAGCATCGTAAAGGAAACAAAAGGGACAGCTTCCTTTTTCTTTTCCTTCTAAACGGTGAGTTCAGAAGGGCACGGAGGGCACCAACGAGGGTTTTTTGAAAGCGGCGTCTTCTCAAGACGGAGGAACATGAAGCCGATATTGCAAACGACGACATACGTGATATGCCTGCGAGCGACAGATGTAGGCGCATAACAGTGTCAGAAAGCGAACACTGGTCGGCAACTTTCCAAAGTAATAGGTGCTTAGGGCTGCGCGTTCGTTGACTTTTTTACATTGTCACTGTATTTCAATGTTCCTGTAAAGTAATGTGCTGAGACAAACGCACTTAGCGCCGGCACAACAAGGGACCAGTAATAGGGGGGGTCCGAACTTGACGTAACAGCAATTTATATTTGGGAATAGACTTCGAAAGCCAAAATTTTCAGTGACCCATGCCAAAAAGTTCTAACGAATGTACGCTGGTACTGTATTACTTAGTTGCTGGTTGCATTCGGTGTATATTGAGATGGGGTGGACGCGGATAGAGAGTGGCTCTATTTACACTATTTACAAATGAGAACAATCAGGAACACGGTGGACTTCACAGTGATCTAACTCCGACAAGTAAATGAAACTCGGTGTGATACTAAAGTCGTATTAACGGCCAAAGTGCCGTGTGATTTTAATGCGAAAGACCTAAATGGTCCACTAATGGAAAACCTGACAAAAAAAAAATGAAGGAGGCTCACACTAACGCGTAAGAGTTAAAAAAAAAACGAAGCTGTGCGCAACCTTCACGACCATCACGGAGGTTTAGGTTTACGATTGCACCAGATCTTCTGCTTCTTCGCTGCCGCAACGACCTTTACTCCATCATTGTTGCTATAAGTGAGAGCATCCTTCATTTTTTTTTTTTTTTTTTTGGAAGTGATAATCATTGAACATCACCTTGAAGGGGCGTACGCTATGACATCTCTCTCGTTCCGAGCAAATGTTACCACGATTACGGCGAACGATGGAGCTTCTCTTTTGGACAATCTTGGCCAATCTCCCTAAGAGGGTATGATTGGCTTGACAAGCGTGTGCAGGGGGCGCTGGGCGGTCGCCGCGAGGCACGCACACACGAGCGCTAGGCATTTTCTTGTTTTTTTTTTTAACCGCTGTGTGGTGACCGCCAGGCCCACGCTAACGTGCGTGCGTTCGGCGATTTCTTTGTATTTTTAACTGCGGACACAAAAAATTATGATTTGCTAAACAACTTCGCTGTTGTTAAAACTTCGAGCAAACTTCAAAGGAGGAGAGCTGAGCGACGTTCAGTTGGACATTGATACTTTCGCATTCATCAGTCAATAGTAGAAGCGTTTTTAGCATTTTTTTCCCTCCGAAGATATCTATATTAGATTGAGAGCTACAGAGCATTCGCGAAAAATTTGGCTTTGTCACAGAGCGTTTTGGTGGGCGTACACTGGACAAGACTGAGCCACTAGGGCGAAGCGGCATACAGCTGCGCTGTAAAAAACAAGACCATACGAATGCATCGTGTCAAGGCAGGCTTGGCAAAGTGTTGTTTAAAAATGTACGCCAAATTTTATGTTTCAAAGTTCGTCGAAAGAAAAAGCGGCACCGCAGTGCTCCCCCCTCCCCCCACCACCTCTTTTGTGCTGACCCTACAAGGAAGAGGCGTTGAATGCAGTTCTAAGTTGTAATCTTCTAATATAATTTTTGTGTTTATCTCGAAAAGCTTTTTTTTTTCTGCCGGAACGGCAAAACGCGTCTTCTTTTCAAATTTTCTTCTGCACTACATTCGGCCCCAATTTATTGATAAGTTCATCCAAGCTTTCCGTACTTCCTGCTTGCATAATCATTAGCAATAACATGTGCTACGGTTCCACCGGCTTCGTATTGCTTTACCATAATTTTTTTCAATGGCCGCGCAAATTTTCAAATACATTTTAATGGATATTGTACTGCCAGGGCATTGTATTTCGACAGTTTTCAGCGCTTAGCGCAATAACCACTGAGCCGAGTTCGAAAGTGCCTTTGGGTTTCTGCAAAACAACAGCGCTGTTTCTGTCATCCTTTCTTTCTTTCTTTGTTTATTTTCCTTCCTTTTTCTTTCTTTCTTTGTTTCTTCCTTCTTTCTTCCTTTCATTTTTCTTCATTTCTTTCTTTCTTTATTTCTTTCTTTCTTTCTTTCTTTTTTAATTTTCACTTCATTTCATTATGTCTTTCTTTGTTTTCCTTCTTTCAGTTTTATTTTTTTCAGTTCAGTTTCAGTTTGCTACTTCGCCTATTTCATCAGTCCTGTGCCAAGTTCTCTTCACACTTCACTGTCAACCACTGATTCGCAAAACGTGCGCATAACCCGCAAGATATCCGACGAATGACGCTTTTCACTTTCAAGCTTTAGCCGTTGTCCGGTTTCCTAAGCGGCAACTTCTGTTTGCGTCGGCCTGTCCTTTGTATCCGTGTGCGCGCGTGCGTAGGGGGAATTTCTTTTGGCTTTTTTTTTTCTTTTGTCCGCGCACTATATTGCCTCGCTTCTATTCTTTATCGCCGGTCGAAGCTCCGGACTGGCGATATTTTTGCCCCAACGTTGTATCTGCGGGCAACTGAATTTTGAGTTTGCCTCGAGAGAGCGTTTTTGTAAACAGTTTAGGCACGGCGGCGCGCGGCACATTTCCAAACTTCCGCCCGCGGGGCCTTTCGAGCGGTCAGGAGGGATTTGGATAGCTGCAGAAGAACCGCCCTGGTCGCCGGCATTGGCTCACAAACAACGCCTTCTATACCACAATACTCTTGAATTTAGTTTAGGTTACCGGGTTTTTGGCTTACTCCTAATGAATGAAACTGGAAGGTCTCACTCCGATACGATCGAGGGTGTTGGCAACATTGACAAGAAGCACCTGAGACAAGATGCAATGCGCAGGCTTTCCTGCACCTCGGAGGTGTTGTCCTAAAGCCGCCGCCGAAAACAAGTCTGCACCAACGTCGCTGCCTCCGCCACCGCTTTCGGGGCCTCAAAACTGGCGCCTCCTGTAGTGTATTGAAATATATATGATTGGATGAAAAATGCCACGCCAACGGCTTGCGCACGCTGTATCGATGCTGCTACGTATATTACTCTCATCGATGCAGTATCTATGATGCCCGAGCCGAGCACCCGGAGGCTTTGACGATAGCCCAGAAGGCATCTCGGCTTTCCTTGAGGCGTTGCGTTTCCACGGAACCTCTTACTAACAATCTCTGTGACCTCATGGTTCTTTGATTTTACTTTTGGACGTATTTCGGATCTTCATTCAGATGTTGGTACAATGAGAGACTCTACTCTTTCACACTGTGGCGTTCATCTATTTATTTTTCTTGGGTTGGTGTTGTTACTAATTTTTTTCCCGTCGTTTACTTTTCATTTTGTTTCAGCGTTTCCATTAACGATTTTCTTTTCAATTGTATTTGTATGTCCGGACTCTGCTGGCAGCATTCTCTTGTTTTTCATGTCTTTTCTTTCTTCTTTTTTTTAACGTTTCATGTTTGTCTTCTTCCTGCTGTAACCCTGATGTCTGATATGCACCACTCATCAACGTAGTGACCCCCCATCTGGTGTAGCAAGCCTTGTCCCTAGCAAGAATGACCTCACCAGTTCACATTAAAGAGCATTCTCTCTCTCTTTCTCCCGAGTTTTCAGAATTTTCGCCGTGATACATTCAATATTACCCGCCATCTGGTCTGACTTTATCACAAGCAATTGTTTTTGATTGCCTATGGATGGAAGGAGCATTCGTATGTGCGTTTCATACTACATCGGAATGGCTTAAAATCGGTTCTCGGAAGGTAAAGAAAACATTTATTTCGGACGCAGAGAGGGTAGGTAAAGAACAGGGCAGTCTCTCTGACATCCCAGGTGGCTAGAAAACTCTAGCTAAATCTTCCGCCAAAGGCAGAAGTGTTTTGTACTTGAGCAAGGCTGTAGATAGGAAGGCTCAAATAGACGCCTGTTTCCAGAAAGGCCATTGACAACGCACGTAATGTCGTGTGCGTGGGTGCACAAGCCTAGAGCGTGAATTATTTTTTGTGTTGTTTTAACTAAAAATTCACACCACTTAATGATATTTCCGCTTCTGTTCGACAGCAAACGATCCTTTGTTTGTTTAAAAACAATTGTTATTCGCGAGTTCTCTTTCTTAATTCCCTTCCACTCTCCTTTCGTTTTTCGTTGTTTCTTTTCTTTTCTTTTTTTTTTTTTGCGGCGCAACACAGCACGTTACACATCGTGAAAAAAAAGGACCGCCTGTCGATGCTAAAATGAGCAAGGCGTCGGCTACTGGTTAGCAGACGAAGTAGAAAATACCCGCGCGATTTCCCAACACTGCGGCTGATTTGTCGCGTAGCCGATTGCGCCTCTAATCTCACGCTTCCGCCACTTGTCGTCGTGTATACACTGGCGGCAACAAGCTCTTGCGTTCACTTGCATAAATATTCTCATGGTGATTGCATGACAATCAAAAACATTTTACCCAACCTGAAACTGAAACAGACCATTACACCAGTTCTATGTAGAGTACCTGCTTGATATTTTAAACGCTGAAGCATGTGCCCTATAAAAAAGATCTTGTATCGCTTTCTTTCATGTGCAGCCAACTTCATTTAAAGCGGTTCAAAATGACGCCAAGCCCTTGACAAGGGGCTAGGGCCTTTAGAACTGCAAGCACATAATAACATTGAGTGTTATAACGCGCAGAAATTGTAACGAGTCGAATGGTAGGTCCAAGAGACATTTTGTCTTGGCTCTGTGGCGTTCCGTTCGGTGTCTTAGTTAAGAGTATCGTGTATGTAGCCATTATTTTCGTTGTAACACGCTTGGTGGGCGGGGTCATATTCCCAAACAGCGGACAGCGGGAGTAGACGGGATGGAATTAAAGAAAGAAGGGGTTTCTCCAGAGTCTCGCCTTTAACAATATACAATAATAATAAAAAAAAACGGACCATCTTCACTAGCGTGAAACCTGGGGAGAGGCGAAGCATGCTGTGTATAGGTATATTCTTGCCGCCTTGGCGTTCTTGCCCAAGGAGATGAAACCGTTGGATGGTAGAGGTACACAGCTTTAGCTTCGCTGTGAAACTCTCGTGTCGTTGACGCACGAAGCGTTCTAGCGCGAGGCGTTGGAAAACGACTGTCCTGGTGTGTTCCTTTAGTACGCGTTCTTGCCCACGGAGATGAAACCTTCTAGCGCGAGGCGTTTGAAAACAAGTGTCCGGTGTTTTAGTACCGTGACTGCATGAAACGACGACGACAGGAGACGTCGACAGCCCGAGCCCCAAGAGGGCTTCGCATCTTAAGTATGGTCTAAAGAAGTACGCGAATACATTTTTAATCGATACGTGTATCTTTTTTTACTGTTAGTTCCAGAAAAAAAAAAACTTTGACAAACTCTACCCATTCGGTTTCATCGTTCACGATTTGGGATGTTACAAACCGTAGTGCGAAATAATAGGTGGGGTGGCGATATTCGTTTTCACGCTTTTGGCATTTTGCAGATTACTAAGCAACTGCGGTTACCGCTAGCGGCATATTTGCAACCATGACGCTCTAATTGAGCAAACTTGCTTCTACACTTTTGTTTCCGTTTAAAGAAGCGCAAAAGCAGTCCCAATGTGGTCGCCATGTCTTATTTGTGTACCACCTAATCGTAGAATTTAACTTGTTGCAGGTATTAAGAAACGCGTCTTCTTTCCGTGGGAGGTGACACTCGGCCCTTCGTCGTGTGGCACACATCTTTTTTACCATTAGTTCCAGAAAAAAAAAAAAAAAAAAACTTTGGCAATCTCTACCCATTCTGTTTCATCGTTCACGATTTGGGATGTTACAAACCGTAGTGCGGGGTAATGTGTGGGGTGGCGATATCCGTTTTCACGCTTTTGGTACTTTGCAGATTACTAAGCAACTGCGCGCGGTTACCGCGAGCGGCATATTTGCAACCACGACGCTCTAATTTATTGATTCAGCAAACTTGCTTCTACACTTTTGTTTACGTTTAAAGAAGCGCAAAAGCAGTCCCAATGTGGTCGCCATGTCTTATTTGTGTACCACCTAATCGTAGAATTTAACTTGTTGCAGGTATTAAGAAACGCGTCTTCTTTCCGTGGGAGGTGACACTCGGCCCTTCGTCGTGTGGCACACATCTTTTTTACCATTAGTTCCAGAAAAAAAAAAAAAACTTTGGCAATCTCTACCCATTCTGTTTCATCGTTCACGATTTGGGATGTTACAAACCGTAGTGCGGGGTAATGTGTGGGGTGGCGATATCCGTTTTCACGCTTTTGGTACTTTACAGATTACTAAGCAACTGCGCGCGGTTACCGCGAGCGGCATATTTGCAACCACGACGCTCTAATTTATTGATTCAGCAAACTTGCTTCTACACTTTTGTTTACGTTTAAAGAAGCGCAAAAGCAGTCCCAATGCGGTCGCCATGTCTTCTTTGTATTAGGTATTAAGAAACGCGTCCTCTTTCTTCCGTGGGAGGTGACACTCGGCCCTTCGTCGTGTCGCACACAAGTTCTCTAAGCTTTGTATCTGGTGCTGGGAAGTGTGCCGGTAGCGAGAGTGTCGCTTTCTCTGCTGGCTTTTCAGCGAGCATGGCCTGGAATATATCCTCGGTAAATGCCCTTAGTTCGTATTCGCACCGGTGGTAGTCCACGTAGCAACAGACTCTACGTTCGCACCAGTGGAAACCAAGAGCGCAGATAAAAGCAGGGAAACGCTCGCTGCCCATTCCATCAGATGGAATGGGCGACCGTTGTTGCGTTGTTCTCGTGATGTGCACATCACTAGTATGAAACGTTGACTATACGGCCCTTGTAGAGATGGGAGGCCGGAAGTGATGTAGAAAGTGCGTGCAGTTGCACTGGCAACGCAGTATACTGGTGTGGGAATTCGCAAAGCATGCGCGTATCACTCCCTCTTCCTCAACCCTTTATCCTTATTTTTTGTTTAAATTAAGGTCCCAAGTAGTTTACGTTTCGATAAAAAAGGACGTCTATATTTGCTGCATTGGTGAACGGAATTGCAAGCTGTTTGAATGATACCATCTCTGAGTAAAAAAATAATCTAGGACTTGTCCGTTGGGAGGGTGCAGCTGTCATAGCGCTCTAATCCAATTTATTTTCTCCGACGCCTTCTCTGCGTATGCGGAATAGTTTCGAAGCCAAGCGGGAAGGGGGGAGGGGGGGGGGAATAGGGTACAAAATGGCGTGAAAAAAGAAGCTATTGTAACGAGAAGACGAGGAAGTGGACTGTGCAGCCTAGTGTGATGGGCATCTTACACCGACGAAGACGAAGACGGTTGGCGTAGGGTTATCGCTCGTGCTGTGATGGCCGAATTGTAAATAGCTTGCATCTCTTTCTGTAAATAGATCACTTCAGCATCGTCCATGGTTCACGTTATCCGTCCTACCGCCACGTAACATGTTTTGGTGGAGGTTGCGGTCCTGATCCCCTTCGTAGACCTTCTCGGTTTTTGAAGCGACCACCTCAAGGATCAAGGATCGCGTCGGTCCGCCCCAGCCCCGGTGAGCCATTGGCCTGCGCATTCCCCAGCCCGGTGTCCCCTGCCCGTGATCCGACGAGACCAGCCGACCTGACTAGCCGCGACCAGACCAGAAGCCGACGACATTCCCCTGCCCAGTTTTCCGACGCGATTCCAAGAGCTTGAGGTTCCTTCGTGGCGTCGGCTTCATCGCTGTTCTGGGGCCCATCTTCATGGACCGATCAGCCTGTGCAGTGGCGGCAAGGACTTCACTGTTTATATTCATTTCATCTTCACCGCACGGGTTCATTGACTGTGACCTCGACCGGGACGGTCGTTTTGGGTGGCGGGGGGATATGTAACGAGAAGACGAGGAAGTGGACTGTGCAGCCTAGTGTGATGGGCATCTTACACCGACGAAGACGAAGACGGTTGGCGTAGGGTTATCGCTCGTGCTGTGATGGCCGAATTGTAAATAGCTTGCATCTCTTTCTGTAAATAGATCACTTCAGCATCGTCCATGGTTCACGTTATCCGTCCTACCGCCACGTAACATGTTTACAATTCGGCCATCACAGCACGAGCGATAACCCTACGCCAACCGTCTTCGTCTTCGTCGGTGTAAGATGCCCATCACACTAGGCTGCACAGTCCACTTCCTCGTCTTCTCGTTACACTATAAACATCCCAGAAACGTCTCTCGAGTGATCCCTGCGATCGTCTCTTTCCATTTGCAGTAGCTGCGAATAGCATCGCTTCCTTTGAGTTTTATTTTATGCACAGTCATATTCTGTCATCGCATCTTCTTTTTTCTTTCTTTTGTTTCTAATGCACAAAGAGCGCAGGCGGGAAATGAAGGTCGTCTCTTTTCGGTTTTTGTACGGTAGCCCACTCGGCGATTCACTTTAGCTGATGAGGTACGGCATTCTTTTTTCGAAGTACGTTTTCCATTCGCACGGGCGCTTGGCGACATGTGTCCCTGTGTCCGTATTAAACGAAACGGGATTTCGAAGACTGAGGTAATTGAGTGGTCAGCCAATTGGCTATCTTTGAAGGCACGGAAAATGCCTACGGCGTCACTGGTCTTTCGCCACGCAATCCTGAAGGTTATACGCCATAAACCTATTAGGAGCGCAGGGGAATTTCCGATTTGCGGAGGAACGTTTGACGAATACGTGGTGTAGTAAACTTCAAGTTTCTGAACCCTTCACTAACTGTCTCGGCGAATTCAATTCGTTCATAATTGAATTGACCATTAGCGTATCGCGTAAAATAAGCGTTGACGTTTCTTCTTTAACTATGTTCCTCTTTTCGTACTTGTTTGTGCCTTCATAATTCGGGGAAGATTGAATGGCGAGTTGATCGGATCCTCTTTCACATTTTCTGTGACGAAGGAGTGCATAAAACTGCACGGTTTTCCCCGGTTATAAATCTCGATTCGGCTTTTTACCGTGACAAAGTCGGCGATAAAACGATACAGTAAACACCCGCTCTTGACTGATGTCTCAAAGAAGGGCACGGAGCAGCAAAGCGAAAAAAAATCGTGTCAGCGACTAGGGTATGTATCAACGTAATAACGAGGGAGTATAGCATTTTAAAAAAAATGTCCGTCCGTCCGCTTATGTCCGTCTGTCTGTCTGTCTGTCTGTCTGTCTGTCTGTCTGTCTGTCTGTCTGTCTGTCTGTCTGTCTGTCTGTCTGTCTGTCTGTCTGTCTGTCTGTCTGTCCGTCCGTCCGTCCGTCCGTCAACGGCAGTACTCTTCCGTGTTACCTGTTCCTAGCGGCATCTTGTGTCCACTGTAGTCGTTGCAGCCGTTTACGGTTCACGTTCGAAGTGGGAGGTGCGCTGCATTCTGTCGTGGGGTCTCGTTTTGGAGAAACCTTCGAACGTACCTGTCATTTCGACACTCTCCCCAGCGGGTTTCCGCATTCAAATACGCCTCGACCTCCTTCGATGCGTGCTCAGTGGCGAAACGTGACAGGGGCTTTTTTCCTCTCCCGTGAGGCCGCACGTAACCAACGGAATCGCTACATAAGGCGAGTGCACTTCATCTTCCTCTGGAGCAACAAATGGAGGATCATTGGCCTTCACGTTTCGCCAAGAAATACCGCCAGCGTGGGTTTCGCCTGCACTACGGAAAGACGAGCAACGCAATCAGGTCTAAAATCGAGAATACCACGGCGACGTATGTTATGCGAGAAACAAAGCAATGTCTAGGAAATGAACAAAGAGGGATAAAGTAAACGGAGGAAGGGACCGCATGTGGTAACAAGAAGTGAAACGAAAAGACGGCGGAGTCTCGGGCTACGCCGACTGAGCGCGGAGGAATATTTTTAGAAACTGTCGAGCTCGGCGCGCACGCGAGGGAATCAATGCGTTTTACGCGCGCGCCCTTCTCTTCGAGAAACGAGCGCCGAGGGACGCGGGCGGTCGACGAGCGGAAGAGGCAGTCCTGTCTGCTTCTTCGGCAAACAGCTCTTTGCCCACCTAGCCTCTTCTTCTCGCTGTCTTGTGTTCATCCTCAAAAAGAGGGGCATTCACTAATGTCCGCCATTGTGCTTTGCGGACGTTTTCACTAGCAGATTATTGCTTCCGAACTACTTTCACTGAAACGGAGATCTCTCTTTTCGGTGTCGCCGAGCGCCCTGGTATTTAATGTCCCGGTTTTTTCAAGGTTTTATATTACTTTTAGCGACACCACTACATCATTGTGGGATAATGTGCGTGAGATTTTTTAGGGGAAGAAAATGACTTTCGTAGCACGCAAGCTATTTTAATTTTTTTGTCCCTTCTGGCGGGCACGCCGGGAAACTTTTCTGTACGGATGTGAAAAGCAGAGTGCACCATTTTCCCAATTCCGGTTATCGAAACCACCCGGGCACGATCATCTGCTTATAACGTGTTTTTGCGGGGTTCTCTCAACAATTCTTCCGACCTCTTCTAGAGCTCGGGATGTAGAAGAAAAAAGAACTCATTTGGGTTGTTAGGTGTTTGCGCAACAGGGAACAGTTGCTGTCATAGAGCCATGCTTGTATGCGCGCACATGCCATTTGGCCAGTCCCCCGCGAAGATATGTGTCGATCGAGGTCAGTCGCTTCCTAGACAGCCCTGGAAGCGTGATTCCAAACGCTTCGCTACACAGAGCACCCATGTGACATGTGTGATGTAACTACGCGCGCTATTATTTTGAGCGCCTGCTGAAACGAGCCTGCCGATTGGGCTCTGTGGCCTTGATGTAGAGCACTGGGTTCTGGCGCTGAAGGCTTGGGTTCGAGCCCCAACAGGTCTATCTCTTAGTTTTTCTTTTCATTGCCTTGCTTTTTTTTCCAAATTTAATTTTTTTCTAAACCTAAATGCACGTGTTCTTTTTATTAATAGTAGTGATTTGGTATGTTTTAGGTCGCTTTAGCTTCGGGGCGCCGCCAATGACGACGTTTAATTACCGTTCTGCATCGCACAGACAGACATGTCACGTGGGCGCTCTGTGCAGCGAAGCGTTTGGAAATACGCGCCCTGGAAGGCCACCTCATCTGGACACTAGCACAGCTATTAGCATATGGCGCATTCCTACGGTGGGGAATTGACCAGGGATGTATGGAATCGCCGTTGCACGCACCATGAACGTTGAGTTGCCCCCTTCTTGGGCTCTCACGAGGTTCATTTTTGCACTTAGTGCACCCTACAACTTTCCCATCGAGATATCCGCTGCCATGTTTATTACATTTTATGCGTTGCATTTTCGGGCTGCTAACTCGTGTTCGGGAGGTTGGCCCCACACTTTCCTTCACGCTTTTCGTGGTCAGGAAAACCGCCGGAGTCATCTGTGTGTCTTTCACAAGAGCGCCTGAAGAAGAAATGTATTCAGGCAGTACCTTTCCAGACTACTACCACTGCTGACACGGCTCATACATGGTAACATTGCTTAGAGCACAGGTGGCCTTGGGCACATTTAAGACAAGAAACGCAGGTATACTACGGAACCTGATAGGGTTCTTACTTGCCACCGTGACACCTCTTGTGTCCCTATAGAGCGCTATATGCCGATTCCTTTTAAGCCAGCTTCACTTTTGCTAAACCTGATATAAGCCTTTCTCCGCATTTGTACCTACCGTAAAGTTCCGAGAGAACGCCCTCCCCCGAAGCATCGTCCACCCCCTCTACGGGTGAAATTTCACTAGCTTGCACCCCCTAAAATTGCGCTAGCTTTCACGCCTTCGAAATCCCGGGGAGCTCCCTCCGCGAAAACGTCCCGCCGCCGCGAACACCGCTGATGTCTCGATTTTGAACAGAAGAGACGCAACTTGTCCAGCTTTTTTTAACTTTATCTCCGTAGTTTTGGTTGGCGGTGCGTCCACTTTTTTTGCAGTTTTTCTCTCCCGAGCTGAAAGTTAACCCATCCCGTATTCTTCACTTGATATCTCTGTTGTTCGGGCGGGCTTTCTTCGGAACTTGACAGTAAGCTACAAATCGGTTCCTGTAAAGCGTGCTTTGCCTGCGAAACACGCACGTTAAGTGGCGAAGCAAACTATGGAGTTTTTTTTAATGCAATTTGTACGTTAGGGAAACTCGGTAAGTTTTGATTTCCGCTTCGCAGCTAACTTTCCTGGTCACCGCTATATCCAATCATCCCGTGCATTGCTGCAACCTCTTCTCAGACGACCGAATAGCGAGAAAAGTTGCACCTCAAACCCAATAAACCCCCATTACCCCTGCTACGGCAGACTTGTTGGGGTGCTTCCTGCCTCTACGCTAACTTAACTTCCTACTCTTCCGGGGCCTTCATCCAGAGCTAGGGCCAAAGGCAAAGTTACGCGAGCGACGGCGAGCACCTGCACTTCACCACGGAGGAAGGGAAGAAGAGCAAGAACATCGGGACGCGTTTGCGCTTTGGCTTGGGGGCCTTACTTATTACCCAGCTTTCCCGCCCCCGGGAGAAGTTCGGAAAACGACATTCTGTCCTTTATCCTTGGCGCCTTTTGCTGCTCGACATTCGTGGAAGTTGAGGAGACGTCGCTGTTTGTTCCGACGGGCCCCCGTCGCCCCTTTTCCGGCGCCCCGCTCGCGTCTTTGCCGGCATTTTCGCCGGAACACGGTGGAGTACGGGTGCAGTGGAGGCAAGTACGATGCCCAACGTTTTCTTTTCTTTGTTTTCTTCGTTTGCGGGAAAGCAAGCTGGCATATGTGACGTCGGGAGTAAGCGCGCGCGGAACAGCATAAAAGATAGTGGGAGCTGGAAGTCTGAGGACCAAAGGTCTGTTTGCACACGCTACCAGCTCTGAACAAGTTTCCGAAGAGCGGCCGGAGCGGCGGCGTCTCTCATTTTATTCCGCACTGTGAGCAACTCCTAGGCGATAAAGCCTGACGCGCATCGCCTTTTCCCCGTGCTTTATCTCGTGAGGTTGTTCACTTATTAAACGTTCTTCTACGCCGGTGCTTTAGTTTTTCTCATCCTTTCAGAAAAGGGTGACTCGTTCTCGGAAGAGCTGTAAGAGGAATGCTAGCAGGCCTTCCAACCACTGCGGCGATGAATGTTGACAAATACGGGAGGTACGCACTTGGCTCGAGGGCCGAAATTTGCTTGCGTGTAATTAGGGCATTTTTCTTTTCACTTTCCTCTGAGCCTTATTATATACTGCAGTGCTCTCTTCCTGTGTATCACGTGTTTTCTTCAGTGTCTTCTGCTGAACGAAGGCCCTATTTAGGGCGAAGGCCCTAAATGTTTCATTGCGATAAAAGGCGGTGTTGTTCCTTGACCCAAAGATGATCATAAAAATACTTGATCACTCAGCCACCCGCCTTTCTTCCAAAGTACAATCCACAAACAAGTAGCACGCACTTCTGGTGCTAAGCAACGCCTGGGCATGCACAGAGACATGTGGAGGAGCGAAGGCGGCGGAAAAGTTGTAAGGCGGCCGCTGTCCTAGCTAACACGTCTGATAAAACCGGTTGGATGCGGTTAGGTTGACTTCAGAAATAGAGCGGCCACAGTTTTAAATGTGGCAATTGCACAGTGCTAAACCACGGGAAATAGAGACGCCGCAGTGGCAGCTGCGGATAGAGCTCCTTGTGCAGGCAATAATATTTCGGCACATTACTCGAAAACATTTCACCCGTAGGACTATCATTCAGCAGAACGGGCATGTCGGATAGTTCATGAGCATTCACATTTGAAGAAAAAGCGCTCAAACAACACGGATGAATGAAGAAACGCACGAGCCCAGACTGCCTTAATTACTGATGTGCGGGGACTCACTTGGCCTGATCTATTCTTTCTCTTCGCTTTCTCTATCTCTAACTTTGTACTCTGTCGTTTCATTCCCCACTATTTCCCCTTCCCCGCACTTGTCTGTGTGCAGGTGCACGCTCTCTTCCGAGCTCAAAATATCCCCAGCGCACTTCCTTTTCTTGTCCCTCAAACCACGAACAACCTCAAGACACTGACGGCATGGCGCCAACTAGCACCTATAGGTTTATTGAGAAAAAAAAAGCATAGAGATATAGGGTGTCCAGAATGAACGCCGTATGATTCCTCTCGCCCAAGGTGAAAACCCTGCGAAAACTTTCCAAGCTGATAAAACCCCGTCAGAGGCCCATGCCCCAAGCAAATGGCTCTGCGTTAAAAAGGCATGACAACACAAAAATAGAGAAGGCAAACGTTACTTGCGCTGTGTGTGACTCTCGGGACTACTCTTTCTCTGGATGGGGCGCAACACATCATTCGTGGCACCTCCTAATGTGGGGGTCCTTTATCAGTTGTACAGCACTTTTGTACTGATGCCTTGGCAAAATGGTCGCTTTTATCACAGCACTGTTCCACGTGTGGCTGTACACCCAGTTATGAATATGCATCACCAAAAAATGTGTGAATAGCCCCACGTCGAGAAATGCTGTGATAGACGTGAGATTTCCTTTGATGCTATCCCACCTTCATGTCCTCACAATCGTGTAATTGCGCATCGGCCAGTTTGGTGTACATATGTACGGTCAGATGACAGCGGTAACACCAGAACCCCACCCTTCACCGGAACGCCAATCTCGAGGTCATCCTGAACGGATTCGCGAACCCCAGGCCATTGAAGAAAACAAAAGGACGCACCCCCTCGCCCGCTCATTCTACTTCACCGGGCAATCTTCAACTTTGGCCTCAGCCATAGGATTCTTCGACAGAACGCGCGGAACACCGCGTACTACATTGCCCAGACCTTCAGGCTGCGTGGATGAGTCGCTGCGCCCTTCCGTTCCGATCCCAATCTCCGTCACGACGAGGATTTGACATGGCTTGTGGATTTGTTAAGAACATAGCGTCTCCCTCCTCTTCAAAGCCACTTTTCGTCGCATCCACAACATCCCAAGTATTCCACGCTACAAGGCGCCTGGGACCCGTCCGTCCGCCATTCCCACTTACTGGCACTTCCCTTGCGCTCTCCTCTCCGCTTTCCTCCTTTCCCACTTCTTTCCACTTGTCCCTCACCCCTGAGCCATCTGGGCCGCTCTACCTGAGAACCTCTTCGGGGCCATGATCATTCAAGTTCACGGCCTTATTGTACAGGACGCCGGAGTCCTGGCAGGACGTAGCGCTCAGTGGATTTCCCTAATAGGAGCTGCTTTCCCTCATGCCGAACTTCTTCTAGACGCCTCTTTTTGCCCCCCCCCCCCCCCCCTCTTGAACCTTTATTTCAAAGAGCGCATATCCCCTGCGAGCCAGGGAGCAGTTCGCACGTAACGCGCGCTGGCAACGCCGACCACACCGCGCCATACCGCCGTAATGTTATTCATTCTCGCGTCTCCTTCTCGTTTCTGTTGTCACTTGGTCGAGTGGCCCCGATGATTAAAATGGTGTCGTCCGCTAGGGCGAATGGTGCGCCGTTAGGAAAAAAGGGGTGGTATTGCTTGGTGGTGTCGCGTTAAAAGTTTGGAAAGGGGCAGATCCCGTTTTCTGACGACGCTGAAATGCATGGTGCGGCCGTGCTGCTTCATGCAGTGTGAAATGGCGATGTTCAAATAAATTTCAGCCCCGCAATCTCCTTGAAGTGTTTCCGAGATGTGCGACCTTTCGAGGTGTTCACTGCTTTGGCTCACCCCTTTGTTTCTCGGCTTAAATACTGCCCCAAACTTTCGTATCCGCATAACTATTGTTTGTGTTATTTGTATAGTGTGCCTATACATTTCTTTCCGTGTGTATGCCTGTCGCGTCGTTCAGGTTTAGTGCGTGCAAAGTTAAATGGAGCATGAAGTTGGTTCATTGAAAACATAACCAATTTCAACGAAAAACTTGGACAGTTAGGCTGCAGGATTAGCGCTGATAGTCGCGCTTTCTTTTTCTCTTGTCTCCCAAAACAAGTACCGTCGCTTCTAGGCCTCTGAGGTTGCAGTCGCTGGGATCGCCTAAAATAACATGACACCCAAAAAGGGCAAAAACATCGCATAAACCACGAAGCCTTTCTTTCCACGACTGACATAAGCCTAAACACACGCTTTCTCGCGGTCGCCTTTTCTCTTGCGCATCACCTGACCGTAGTCTTTATGTGGTTTGCCGTTTAGTTTGATTCGCTTTCTTTGTTTTGTTTTGTTTTGTGTCGTTAACGCTTCTAAGCCGTACATGTTGTCAGCAACGAAAATTCACTTCGCACGCTACTCCTCGACGAAGGAGAGCCCCAATCTGGGAACCCAATCGCTTCTCTTTTTTTGCATTTTTGGAGCTTTGGCGCTGAAAAAGAGTGGCTTCAGTCTGCTCCCTTGGAGTCCTGCTAACCCCATTTTTCGCCGTTTTCTTCTTGTTCCGCCGAAAAGAAAAATGTCTCGCATCTTGCGAAAGGCAACTGCCTTCGCTCTCGCGCTTCCCGTGCAATCCATTACTTCTCCTTCTCAGCTCTTTTTTTTTTTCTCAACGTATTTTTCTTCTTTCTCCCGGTGTAAAAGGCTTTCGCCCTTCGAATATACAATGAGACTCATGGGCCGGCCATGTCTAGAGGGAGCATGAAAAACGCGTACACGTAATCCTTTCGTTTCAGTGCCCTGCTTAAAAGAAGCCAGAAGGGGGAAAAAAGCGCATATACCGTGGAAGTAGTAAAACCAGCAATAACAGCGAAATTGCCAAATCTGCAGGCCGGAAAATCTCCAGGTTTTATCCTCCCCCTTCTCTTTGTACGTTTGTGTGTGTGTGATGTCTGAGTGGAGCCAATGTAGCCTGTACCTTTCCTCTCCTGTCTCCTCAGATAGCGAGGACGTCGACGCGCCTCTCGGCTGAACGGTGCAGATCTGTTCATCGATTGTTCTCCATTTTCATCTCCCTCTTTTCGCGTACACTCTCGTATACTCGCGCTTACCCCGTTTTTTTTTTCCCTCTCCGTTTCCTACAAAATGTACAGTTCTGGGAAGCGGGAGCTTTAATATTTTCTTCGATGCGGCCTTTTGGGTTCTACATGCCCGTTCCGCCGTGCCCTATCCTGCGCTGTTCACACCTTTCATCACTGTCAACGCCCAAGCGCGTACGCCCATTCTCTTAGCGTATTTATCGTTATATTTTGTTTCTTTTATTTTTATTCGCGTTTCTAGCCCCCTACTAAACCGGCCCTTACAGCTTTTCTCTAGTTTATTATTGCTCTTTTTTATCTCTTCCTCACCGGTAAATTCGAGCGCTACGACGTAACGTTGCTAAACTAAGATCGCTCTTTCAGGCTGCTGTGGTTTTCAGAGTAAGAAGAAAAAAATGGTGGCGGATCGCTGCCGCCACACCTCTAACCTAAGTTGTCAGGTGCCAAGGTAGGCAGGAGCTGGGAAAATTAAACCCGTCTTTACCACCTGGCGTCTGCCAGTAAGAACGGGTGAAGGGTCGAGAAAAATTACACGGTTGGTTGGTGCTAGAAATAATATTATCTGAAGAAGTTTAGTTAGGTTCTTGCTATCGAGTATTTCCGTTTCTTTTTTTGAGTGACTGGCTCTGGGGTTAGAGCTCTAGTCTGTGGTGGTGCTTTATGAAACAGCGAGCGCAGAAATACATTTGTTACCGCGCAGAAACAGCAAGGCTTCGAAGACGAAACACCAGATGTCTGGTTTTGATTAGATACAAGAATGGTGCGTTCTGCATTTTAATTATTACAGTACAGCTCTGAAGTGTGAAAAGCAGTATACATCAGTATTTCTAAGAATAGTTACATTACGAGTAATGTTCCAAGTAAGTAAAGTATCGACATATATTTCACAAAAACTATATAGAGCCTATGCGCATTTTTCTATGCTTGTGCAGAAAACGCGCTTTTAATAAGAAGGGTCAAAGGCGACAAATACTGACGTTTTGGGCCCGCGTTTTGACTTCTCGTGAATTTCATTGGAAAATTTCGGAAACACGGCACGAGTCGACCTAGTTGCCGGTAGGTTTCTTTTATTCGGTGAGAAGAAATCAGTCGGAGCTATTTCTCCCTTTCCTAATTCTCGCATTGCTTTGGGTCAAGGTAATGAAAGAACAGCTCTACGGTTCCTATTATAAAAGATTATATAAAACATATATGCATTTATCTACGCTTTTGCAGAAAACGCGCTTTTAATAACAACGATCAAACACGAAAAATACTGACGTTTCGGCACGCGTTTCATAGTAAAATATCGTAAACACGGCACGAGGGGACCTTATTGCCTGTAGTTTTCTCTCATTCGGTGTAAAGGAACCAGTCGTGGCTATTTCTCCTTTTTCTAATTCTTGCATGGCTTTGGGTCAAAATAATGACAAAACAGTTTTTAGAGTTCTTATATTCACGTGGCAGCGACTGGCCATACGATCGGAGCCATATTTCCCAACGCAACAAAACTCGAAGAAAGTTGCCTCCACTCTACTCATGTTTGTTCCGCCAGCACAGCCTTCACGGTTGGTGTATACAAGCGGCAACGGAGCGGAAAGGCTGAGAATAACATCTGAGGGGACGGGTAATTGGCCAGCACTGTGACACCGCGGCCGAAAACCGTCGATTCTGCTTCGGTAAGCGCGATGTCAGGCCCACGCAGCCGAGACCTGACAGACGACCGGAAATAACCAATGCTTGCGCGACGTCCCATGCGCTTTTCCAATCTCCCCACTCCTTCTCTTAACCTTCTCGTCGTACAAGCACTCGGGCCACTGACCGACGTCATCCAGATATCAAGGCCAGTGGTAAGGTTCTATCTTAGGCATTAGTCAACCTCCCTCTTACCTTTTCTTTCTGTGGTCTCAGTGTGTGTGTGTGTGTGTGTATGTATATATATATATATATATATATATATATATATATATATATATATATATATATATATATATATATATATATATATATATATATATATATATATATATATATATATATATATATATATACAGAAAATAATGCCGGCAGTCTACAACGCCAAAGAAGGCATAGGGGAATGGTTGGACAATTTGTTACCGTAAGTGACGTTACGTTAATTGTCCAACCATTCCCCTGTGCCTTCTTTGGCGTTGTAGACTGCCGGCATTATTTTCTGTATTTCCTAACGAGCCCCTCATTTCTAAACCCTATATATATATATATATATATATATTAGTCCGATTAGTCCGATATATATATTAGTCCGATTAGTCCGATATATATATTAGTCCGATTAGTCCGAATGGCGCTGGCTACCACCCCCAAGCATAGGAAACAAACATACCTAACATAAATACCCCAGAAAGTGAATGGGAAAATCGCCCCGCCGGTAGCGTAGTGGTTATCGCACCAGACCGGTATTCTGGAGGTCGTGGGTTCGGATCCCACCTGGCGGGCATTTTTTCTTCACTTTCTTTCTTTCTTTCCAAATTCTTAATCTGTTTCAATGATCTACCACATCCTCCCCTTTGCTTTCCGAGGTTTTCTCGACTGCCAACCCTTATTTCTGTGTTATTTTCAACGAGCCCCTCATTTCCTATTCTGATTCGCTACATGCATAGCGAGGGCCTCTGTTCTGGCAGTCTTGTTGCCAAAGGGAGCTTAAGAGGGTTCAAAGCTGGTCGACCACTCTGGACATGTCGTAGACACTCGAGTCACGACCCGGGGGTTAAAAAGAAGGTCTCCTTCACCCCGATTAGTCCGAATGGCGCTGGCTACCACCCCCAAGCATAGGAAACAAACATACCTAACATAAATACCCCAGAAAGTGAATGGGAAAATCGCCCCGCCGGTAGCGTAGTGGTTATCGCACCAGACCGGTATTCTGGAGGTCGTGGGTTCGGATCCCACCTGGCGGGCATTTTTTCTTCACTTTCTTTCTTTCTTTCCAAATTCTTAATCTGTTTCAATGATCTACCACATCCTCCCCTTTGCTTTCCGAGGTTTTCTCGACTGCCAACCCTTATTTCTGTGTTATTTTCAACGAGCCCCTCATTTCCTATTCTGATTCGCTACATGCATAGCGAGGGCCTCTGTTCTGGCAGTCTTGTTGCCAAAGGGAGCTTAAGAGGGTTCAAAGCTGGTCGACCACTCTGGACATGTCGTAGACACTCGAGTCACGACCCGGGGGTTAAAAAGAAGGTCTCCTTCACCCCGATTAGTCCGAATGGCGCTGGCTACCACCCCCAAGCATAGGAAACAAACATACCTAACATAAATACCCCAGAAAGTGAATGGGAAAATCGCCCCGCCGGTAGCGTAGTGGTTATCGCACCAGACCGGTATTCTGGAGGTCGTGGGTTCGGATCCCACCTGGCGGGCATTTTTTCTTCACTTTCTTTCTTTCTTTCCAAATTCTTAATCTGTTTCAATGATCTACCACATCCTCCCCTTTGCTTTCCGAGGTTTTCTCGACTGCCAACCCTTATTTCTGTGTTATTTTCAACGAGCCCCTCATTTCCTATTCTGATTCGCTACATGCATAGCGAGGGCCTCTGTTCTGGCAGTCTTGTTGCCAAAGGGAGCTTAAGAGGGTTCAAAGCTGGTCGACCACTCTGGACATGTCGTAGACACTCGAGTCACGACCCGGGGGTTAAAAAGAAGGTCTCCTTCACCCCGATTAGTCCGAATGGCGCTGGCTACCACCCCCAAGCATAGGAAACAAACATACCTAACATAAATACCCCAGAAAGTGAATGGGAAAATCGCCCCGCCGGTAGCGTAGTGGTTATCGCACCAGACCGGTATTCTGGAGGTCGTGGGTTCGGATCCCACCTGGCGGGCATTTTTTCTTCACTTTCTTTCTTTCTTTCCAAATTCTTAATCTGTTTCAATGATCTACCACATCCTCCCCTTTGCTTTCCGAGGTTTTCTCGACTGCCAACCCTTATTTCTGTGTTATTTTCAACGAGCCCCTCATTTCCTATTCTGATTCGCTACATGCATAGCGAGGGCCTCTGTTCTGGCAGTCTTGTTGCCAAAGGGAGCTTAAGAGGGTTCAAAGCTGGTCGACCACTCTGGACATGTCGTAGACACTCGAGTCACGACCCGGGGGTTAAAAAGAAGGTCTCCTTCACCCCGATTAGTCCGAATGGCGCTGGCTACCACCCCCAAGCATAGGAAACAAACATACCTAACATAAATACCCCAGAAAGTGAATGGGAAAATCGCCCCGCCGGTAGCGTAGTGGTTATCGCACCAGACCGGTATTCTGGAGGTCGTGGGTTCGGATCCCACCTGGCGGGCATTTTTTCTTCACTTTCTTTCTTTCTTTCCAAATTCTTAATCTGTTTCAATGATCTACCACATCCTCCCCTTTGCTTTCCGAGGTTTTCTCGACTGCCAACCCTTATTTCTGTGTTATTTTCAACGAGCCCCTCATTTCCTATTCTGATTCGCTACATGCATAGCGAGGGCCTCTGTTCTGGCAGTCTTGTTGCCAAAGGGAGCTTAAGAGGGTTCAAAGCTGGTCGACCACTCTGGACATGTCGTAGACACTCGAGTCACGACCCGGGGGTTAAAAAGAAGGTCTCCTTCACCCCGATTAGTCCGAATGGCGCTGGCTACCACCCCCAAGCATAGGAAACAAACATACCTAACATAAATACCCCAGAAAGTGAATGGGAAAATCGCCCCGCCGGTAGCGTAGTGGTTATCGCACCAGACCGGTATTCTGGAGGTCGTGGGTTCGGATCCCACCTGGCGGGCATTTTTTCTTCACTTTCTTTCTTTCTTTCCAAATTCTTAATCTGTTTCAATGATCTACCACATCCTCCCCTTTGCTTTCCGAGGTTTTCTCGACTGCCAACCCTTATTTCTGTGTTATTTTCAACGAGCCCCTCATTTCCTATTCTGATTCGCTACATGCATAGCGAGGGCCTCTGTTCTGGCAGTCTTGTTGCCAAAGGGAGCTTAAGAGGGTTCAAAGCTGGTCGACCACTCTGGACATGTCGTAGACACTCGAGTCACGACCCGGGGGTTAAAAAGAAGGTCTCCTTCACCCCGATTAGTCCGAATGGCGCTGGCTACCACCCCCAAGCATAGGAAACAAACATACCTAACATAAATACCCCAGAAAGTGAATGGGAAAATCGCCCCGCCGGTAGCGTAGTGGTTATCGCACCAGACCGGTATTCTGGAGGTCGTGGGTTCGGATCCCACCTGGCGGGCATTTTTTCTTCACTTTCTTTCTTTCTTTCCAAATTCTTAATCTGTTTCAATGATCTACCACATCCTCCCCTTTGCTTTCCGAGGTTTTCTCGACTGCCAACCCTTATTTCTGTGTTATTTTCAACGAGCCCCTCATTTCCTATTCTGATTCGCTACATGCATAGCGAGGGCCTCTGTTCTGGCAGTCTTGTTGCCAAAGGGAGCTTAAGAGGGTTCAAAGCTGGTCGACCACTCTGGACATGTCGTAGACACTCGAGTCACGACCCGGGGGTTAAAAAGAAGGTCTCCTTCACCCCGATTAGTCCGAATGGCGCTGGCTACCACCCCCAAGCATAGGAAACAAACATACCTAACATAAATACCCCAGAAAGTGAATGGGAAAATCGCCCCGCCGGTAGCGTAGTGGTTATCGCACCAGACCGGTATTCTGGAGGTCGTGGGTTCGGATCCCACCTGGCGGGCATTTTTTCTTCACTTTCTTTCTTTCTTCCCAAATTCTTAATCTGTTTCAATGATCTACCACATCCTCCCCTTTGCTTTCCGAGGTTTTCTCGACTGCCAACCCTTATTTCTGTGTTATTTTCAACGAGCCCCTCATTTCCTATTCTGATTCGCTACATGCATAGCGAGGGCCTCTGTTCTGGCAGTCTTGTTGCCAAAGGGAGCTTAAGAGGGTTCAAAGCTGGTCGACCACTCTGGACATGTCGTAGACACTCGAGTCACGACCCGGGGGTTAAAAAGAAGGTCTCCTTCACCCCGATTAGTCCGAATGGCGCTGGCTACCACCCCCAAGCATAGGAAACAAACATACCTAACATAAATACCCCAGAAAGTGAATGGGAAAATCGCCCCGCCGGTAGCGTAGTGGTTATCGCACCAGACCGGTATTCTGGAGGTCGTGGGTTCGGATCCCACCTGGCGGGCATTTTTTCTTCACTTTCTTTCTTTCTTTCCAAATTCTTAATCTGTTTCAATGATCTACCACATCCTCCCCTTTGCTTTCCGAGGTTTTCTCGACTGCCAACCCTTATTTCTGTGTTATTTTCAACGAGCCCCTCATTTCCTATTCTGATTCGCTACATGCATAGCGAGGGCCTCTGTTCTGGCAGTCTTGTTGCCAAAGGGAGCTTAAGAGGGTTCAAAGCTGGTCGACCACTCTGGACATGTCGTAGACACTCGAGTCACGACCCGGGGGTTAAAAAGAAGGTCTCCTTCACCCCGATTAGTCCGAATGGCGCTGGCTACCACCCCCAAGCATAGGAAACAAACATACCTAACATAAATACCCCAGAAAGTGAATGGGAAAATCGCCCCGCCGGTAGCGTAGTGGTTATCGCACCAGACCGGTATTCTGGAGGTCGTGGGTTCGGATCCCACCTGGCGGGCATTTTTTCTTCACTTTCTTTCTTTCTTTCCAAATTCTTAATCTGTTTCAATGATCTACCACATCCTCCCCTTTGCTTTCCGAGGTTTTCTCGACTGCCAACCCTTATTTCTGTGTTATTTTCAACGAGCCCCTCATTTCCTATTCTGATTCGCTACATGCATAGCGAGGGCCTCTGTTCTGGCAGTCTTGTTGCCAAAGGGAGCTTAAGAGGGTTCAAAGCTGGTCGACCACTCTGGACATGTCGTAGACACTCGAGTCACGACCCGGGGGTTAAAAAGAAGGTCTCCTTCACCCCGATTAGTCCGAATGGCGCTGGCTACCACCCCCAAGCATAGGAAACAAACATACCTAACATAAATACCCCAGAAAGTGAATGGGAAAATCGCCCCGCCGGTAGCGTAGTGGTTATCGCACCAGACCGGTATTCTGGAGGTCGTGGGTTCGGATCCCACCTGGCGGGCATTTTTTCTTCACTTTCTTTCTTTCTTTCCAAATTCTTAATCTGTTTCAATGATCTACCACATCCTCCCCTTTGCTTTCCGAGGTTTTCTCGACTGCCAACCCTTATTTCTGTGTTATTTTCAACGAGCCCCTCATTTCCTATTCTGATTCGCTACATGCATAGCGAGGGCCTCTGTTCTGGCAGTCTTGTTGCCAAAGGGAGCTTAAGAGGGTTCAAAGCTGGTCGACCACTCTGGACATGTCGTAGACACTCGAGTCACGACCCGGGGGTTAAAAAGAAGGTCTCCTTCACCCCGATTAGTCCGAATGGCGCTGGCTACCACCCCCAAGCATAGGAAACAAACATACCTAACATAAATACCCCAGAAAGTGAATGGGAAAATCGCCCCGCCGGTAGCGTAGTGGTTATCGCACCAGACCGGTATTCTGGAGGTCGTGGGTTCGGATCCCACCTGGCGGGCATTTTTTCTTCACTTTCTTTCTTTCTTTCCAAATTCTTAATCTGTTTCAATGATCTACCACATCCTCCCCTTTGCTTTCCGAGGTTTTCTCGACTGCCAACCCTTATTTCTGTGTTATTTTCAACGAGCCCCTCATTTCCTATTCTGATTCGCTACATGCATAGCGAGGGCCTCTGTTCTGGCAGTCTTGTTGCCAAAGGGAGCTTAAGAGGGTTCAAAGCTGGTCGACCACTCTGGACATGTCGTAGACACTCGAGTCACGACCCGGGGGTTAAAAAGAAGGTCTCCTTCACCCCGATTAGTCCGAATGGCGCTGGCTACCACCCCCAAGCATAGGAAACAAACATACCTAACATAAATACCCCAGAAAGTGAATGGGAAAATCGCCCCGCCGGTAGCGTAGTGGTTATCGCACCAGACCGGTATTCTGGAGGTCGTGGGTTCGGATCCCACCTGGCGGGCATTTTTTCTTCACTTTCTTTCTTTCTTTCCAAATTCTTAATCTGTTTCAATGATCTACCACATCCTCCCCTTTGCTTTCCGAGGTTTTCTCGACTGCCAACCCTTATTTCTGTGTTATTTTCAACGAGCCCCTCATTTCCTATTCTGATTCGCTACATGCATAGCGAGGGCCTCTGTTCTGGCAGTCTTGTTGCCAAAGGGAGCTTAAGAGGGTTCAAAGCTGGTCGACCACTCTGGACATGTCGTAGACACTCGAGTCACGACCCGGGGGTTAAAAAGAAGGTCTCCTTCACCCCGATTAGTCCGAATGGCGCTGGCTACCACCCCCAAGCATAGGAAACAAACATACCTAACATAAATACCCCAGAAAGTGAATGGGAAAATCGCCCCGCCGGTAGCGTAGTGGTTATCGCACCAGACCGGTATTCTGGAGGTCGTGGGTTCGGATCCCACCTGGCGGGCATTTTTTCTTCACTTTCTTTCTTTCTTTCCAAATTCTTAATCTGTTTCAATGATCTACCACATCCTCCCCTTTGCTTTCCGAGGTTTTCTCGACTGCCAACCCTTATTTCTGTGTTATTTTCAACGAGCCCCTCATTTCCTATTCTGATTCGCTACATGCATAGCGAGGGCCTCTGTTCTGGCAGTCTTGTTGCCAAAGGGAGCTTAAGAGGGTTCAAAGCTGGTCGACCACTCTGGACATGTCGTAGACACTCGAGTCACGACCCGGGGGTTAAAAAGAAGGTCTCCTTCACCCCGATTAGTCCGAATGGCGCTGGCTACCACCCCCAAGCATAGGAAACAAACATACCTAACATAAATACCCCAGAAAGTGAATGGGAAAATCGCCCCGCCGGTAGCGTAGTGGTTATCGCACCAGACCGGTATTCTGGAGGTCGTGGGTTCGGATCCCACCTGGCGGGCATTTTTTCTTCACTTTCTTTCTTTCTTTCCAAATTCTTAATCTGTTTCAATGATCTACCACATCCTCCCCTTTGCTTTCCGAGGTTTTCTCGACTGCCAACCCTTATTTCTGTGTTATTTTCAACGAGCCCCTCATTTCCTATTCTGATTCGCTACATGCATAGCGAGGGCCTCTGTTCTGGCAGTCTTGTTGCCAAAGGGAGCTTAAGAGGGTTCAAAGCTGGTCGACCACTCTGGACATGTCGTAGACACTCGAGTCACGACCCGGGGGTTAAAAAGAAGGTCTCCTTCACCCCGATTAGTCCGAATGGCGCTGGCTACCACCCCCAAGCATAGGAAACAAACATACCTAACATAAATACCCCAGAAAGTGAATGGGAAAATCGCCCCGCCGGTAGCGTAGTGGTTATCGCACCAGACCGGTATTCTGGAGGTCGTGGGTTCGGATCCCACCTGGCGGGCATTTTTTCTTCACTTTCTTTCTTTCTTTCCAAATTCTTAATCTGTTTCAATGATCTACCACATCCTCCCCTTTGCTTTCCGAGGTTTTCTCGACTGCCAACCCTTATTTCTGTGTTATTTTCAACGAGCCCCTCATTTCCTATTCTGATTCGCTACATGCATAGCGAGGGCCTCTGTTCTGGCAGTCTTGTTGCCAAAGGGAGCTTAAGAGGGTTCAAAGCTGGTCGACCACTCTGGACATGTCGTAGACACTCGAGTCACGACCCGGGGGTTAAAAAGAAGGTCTCCTTCACCCCGATTAGTCCGAATGGCGCTGGCTACCACCCCCAAGCATAGGAAACAAACATACCTAACATAAATACCCCAGAAAGTGAATGGGAAAATCGCCCCGCCGGTAGCGTAGTGGTTATCGCACCAGACCGGTATTCTGGAGGTCGTGGGTTCGGATCCCACCTGGCGGGCATTTTTTCTTCACTTTCTTTCTTTCTTTCCAAATTCTTAATCTGTTTCAATGATCTACCACATCCTCCCCTTTGCTTTCCGAGGTTTTCTCGACTGCCAACCCTTATTTCTGTGTTATTTTCAACGAGCCCCTCATTTCCTATTCTGATTCGCTATATATATATATATATATATGTGTGTGTGTGTGTGTGTGTGTGTGTGTGTGTGTGTGTGTGTGTGTGTGTGTGTGTGTGTGTGTGTGTGTGTGTGTGTGTGTGTGTGTGTGTGTGTGTGTGTGTGTGTGTGTGTGTGTGTGTGTGTGTGTGTATTCTTCCTTCAAGGGCCTCTATTCACTGCTGTTACCGCTGTACGAACTGAACTTGGTATTAACATTTGAGTAGTTAGTCTTGCGTTCAATTCCGTCAAATACACTCTCGCCCGTCGCGGACACGAGCCACCATGCTTGCCTGGGTTCCCATTGTACTACACGCAGTTAAGGGACAGCTGAGCATTCAGGCTTGTAACTGTTTGTTGCTGCTTCCAAATCATAGCGGGGAGGGCCGACTTGCCGCGAACCAAAAGACGGCAGTTTCGCAGAAGTTGAATTGTTTTTATTTATTTTTTTTTTGCTTTCTGACTCTCATTTCTCCCTTTCCTTCTGACTACCGACTACGGCTCTGTCTGTAGACGCGCAGTAATTGAAGCGAAATTGAAAAACATGTTCTCCTCCTATTTATATTCCCCATTCCAGTCGGAATGCGCACTATACCATCCTCTGCACTTTCGTCGCAACCCATCCGCCATCTTAAATGCTGAAATGTACCCCAGGCCTATATTTATTCATATATATCTTAGGAAATGGACAGGACCCAAGTAGAATCCTTGCGACACCACTTTCCACATTTCTTTTCCGCCAGCATCTGCCCCTTTCCTAGCTATAGAGTACCGTCTGTCCCCTGTGTCGGATGAAGTATTTGCGATATTCTCCATCCGTCGGTGTCGCAAGAGCTGGCGGCTTCGAAACAGCAGCATTCGATTCGATAGCGTTTTTATATCTGCCCTGTCGGTAGAATGAGTGGGGGACGACCGCTTCCGAGAACGTTTTCGCGTAGTGACGCCTCCTGAGAGCCCCGAGAAAATGGCTTCATTTTCCCAGCCAGCCGCTGGCACTGCAGTTTCTAAAAGAAATTACCTTTAAATGATTTCCACCGAGATATCATGCTCTATGACCTTCCGTTGTCCTAATTAATTCTTACGACAGGCGCGATTGTGATATATGCGTGGTTTCAGCAAACATGTTCTTGCATACGTCACGAGGATACACATCCTCCCCGCTCTAAGTTTATGTGAAGCAAGCAAAACTGTGCGCAACGGGAATGATGGTTGGTTGGAAGGCATTGATGTGGAGGGGACTTTTTTTCTTAAGCGAGGCTTTTCTTAAGGCTTTTGTTAGGAGGAGTGTGCTGGAATTTGCGAAAGAATACTTCCAGGCATGTCGATGGATCATGCCGCGCCTGCTTACGTCATGAGTATCGAGGCGTAGTTTACATAGGCTCTGGGCCAAAAAAAAGCTCATACCAAAGCAAGTCGATGGTATATGTGACGTACGGACCCTATGCTTTTCCGGGATTATATATAATCCCCGGGGCGCGCCCCCACAACAGCGTTTACACACGGGCATTCATGACCTGCCGCGGTGGCTCAGTCGCTAAGGCACTGCGCTGCTGTGCACGAGGTCGCGGGTTCTGATTCCCGGCCGCGACGGCCGCTTTTCTGATGGAGGCGAAAAGCAAGAACGCCCGTGTGTACGAGATTTCGGCACACGTTAAAGATCCCCAGGTGGTCAAAATTAATCCGGAGCCCTCCACTACGGCGCGCCTCATCGCCTGCGTTGCGTCGGCGCGTTAAACCCTATACGATCAATCAATGAACGCGCATTCACGCAAGTACGCTCCCATTCTCGCTCGCTCACTGAAGTCGTTTTATTGGGTCTCATCGTTTGTGATTTCGCTCTTTTAGGAAAGAACTCTTTAAGCTTTAATTTCTCACACTTACGGAAGTCTATTTTTAGTGTGCTCAACATTTAATCGTGGCAAATGAATGCGAAAGTGGCGGCAGACGAACTTTGCCAACGTGCGACGTTCCCTGAAAGCTCATTCCGCCAGCTCCGGCGCTGCGGCTATGGGACTTCAATTTTTCTCACACCTGGAAAGCTCGAAATCGGCAATTTCAAAACGCGGCAGTCATTGCGACGTAGTGGCTCGCTTGCCGCTCCTCGAAAGCATATTGGCAAATTCGGCCAGGTTGAGTAATGGTGGGATGGCATGTGTGGTGGCCAGTTTCTCCGCATCGTGCGTAGATTTAGCGAGTTGAGCATTCAAGCTACATAACTGCAGTCGGTCGGGAAGAGAGTGGGCAAATAAACTCTGAGGTCGCGCTTTATTCTTTACGCGCAGTCTTTTCGATCCGCTGAAATTGTTCGAGCTGATGACGTGAGCGGCACTAAGTCGGCAGAAACCCTTTCGTGCCCGCTCTCATGCTGCCTGTTTCTCGCAAATCTAATTAGAGCCTCGAAGACCAGAGAGGTAGTTATGAAGCTTCCGGTCCGGAACCTTCTTTTGTCGTCGCTTCCGCGGGTTCCGCAAGCCCTTTCTGCCCGTGTCGCTTCTTCGCTTTTATTCCGACGTGATTTGGCTCTCTCGGCGTAAGTTAAACCAAGTTCGCGCGGACACGGAATTCGCTGACGCTCTACCGATATAAAAACTCCTTATAACGCCCGTTGTGCTGTGCTTCCGTGGCTTTTATTACCTTGGTGATATAGGTACTAAGCAGTGCGCTGATCTGTGTAGTTAATTTGAAATTTGCTAGGCTTTTGTTGCGTGATTCTCTAAGTGGGCTCGTCGAATTCGCTCGAGCTAGATTAAGCTAGGGAAGCTCGGGCGATATAAGAAATGAAGAACGTTGTAATATAAAAACAAAACGACTGATACCAGTTTCGGTAATGTTAGTCAATGCACTTAAACGAAACCGCTTCTTTAAGTAAGTCGGGAAACATAAACCTCGGGATTTCGGGGCTCTGTCCCAATAAACTTCCGCCGAAACAAGTAAATTTCGAGCATTACACCTCTGCTTCCACACCGTTGTATTGCCGATTGTGTTGTGGGTGAATGCGTCCACCGCATACCTATACGCGCACTGGTGAAGCCGACACCGACTCCTCTCCGCGTACGAACGAACGCTTGAGGGCTGCGTTCAAAACTTTTTCGCTGTGCTCTACAACTCCGTTTTCCTTCTTACGCTTCGGCTGTACTTTCCACTGCTCTCCTCCTCGAGCTCTGTCCCTCACCACCGTCATTCATTAATCGCTGCTCTTCGCGTTCGCGCTCTTCCATCTTCCATGTGTGTCGCGTTCGCTCGGTTACGACGACGCTTAACCGCAGGAATGGGTGCTTAGGACCTGCGCGGTAAAATAGTTCAATGTCGTTGAAATCTAAGAACCTGCCCCAGGATAACCAAGCAATAAAGGTGTAGCAAGAAGCATAGCTTCGGGAGAAGCCTGCAAAACCTGTAAAACGACGGCCGTCGTTTACGCGTTTCACAGAATTCACGTCCTCGTTATCAAATAAATCATAACGAAGGAAGGCAGCGATGCCGTCGGCTTCGAAGGATAACTGGTTGTACGGGAAATTCTGATGAAGCCTTGTTGATGACTGGCTTTTGCTCTCACGTTTTTACGAAAACCAAAACGGGACGCAAGACGGTTACTGTCTGCGGTGCCCTGTCTCTCTTTTGACGTCTATTCAATGAATTAGCGAGCATCCTACACCACATTAAATGCGTAATGTTTAAGCTTTCTCTTTCTGTGGCAATATTATCACTCTCATTTACCCAGCTCGCGGAAGCAGTATGTTCTGCTCAAAAGCGAATAAAATCATCTTGATCACTGTTTATATCATGATTATAGCTTCGGGCTGCCTCTATCCTCAGCGCATCGTTTTTTATAGCGCCCAAATTGCATTGGTCTGGCACGCGTTTACTGCTGACCTCTTTTCTAGCGCCGCGATATTTCCTTCCAGCGAGAAAAAAAAGCAAAATCCAGCCGAGCAAGAACAAGAAGAAACGTGAACACCGGAAAAATAACGAGCCCACCATCGGGGGAGAGCCGTCAGTCTCCCCAGCTTCGGCAACGGCTCGTGTACCAGGCGCCGTTCACCGTCTTGTATCCCAGTATTCTGCAGGCCCTTGTCGGTATTCCCGATTTTCCTAGCTGGGCGCTTCTTCGGGCTCTCGGGATTCTTCGTGAGCGCGCGCTGGGGAAACGCTGCAAGGTGTTGCGAATATCGATCCAGACGTTTGCCTTCGCATCTTCGCCTCGCGGAGCTCCCTTCTTTCTGCTCGTGTTTCCTCACCGGACCGCCGGGCAGAAAACTGTTGCTTACCTTGGGCCTCCTCCGTTCCCTCTTGTTTTTCGTTTTTTTGTCTCTTGATCTTTTCGTGACCGCATTTGGCTTAGTCTCGGCGCCATCCTTCTTTATTATAGATCTTCCCATTCTTCTTCATTCTTTCTCGCCTGTCTCTTCGTTCGTGTGCGAGCGCGCATTTATCATCGCGAGTCAATCGGTGAACGCTGCCAGCAAGACCCCTCCTCCGCTTTATGTACGCGTCATTCCCGATGGTTGTTTAGGCGTCCGCTGCAGCGTCGACGTCATGGCGGCCTGAGTCGTGACTCTTGTCGTCTTGTCGTGGGCCAATAGCGTTCCAGTCGTTTATAAGACGTTGAGGTCTCTACGTCAGTTAAAGGGACTCAGCAACACTTCCGATCAACGCTTTCACTCTTTCCTTTGCGTCTGGAAGCAATGCAAAAGCTATAGTTAGTGGCAGCACGTAGCGGCACTGTGTGATTTTCTAGTCGCAGCAGATACGCCTTCCGTTTCTGCTTTGCTTTAATAATAGCCGGTTAATAGCCGCTACACCGCTGTAATGACGTAATTCCAGCAGTCGAAGAACGCCAGCACCGGGAAAGAGGGGAAAATCTTTAGAGCAAGTTTCGAAGTTATCTGATGGCCATAGAGCAGTAATTCTTGGCTGACGTAGTTTGCGATCCCCTAATCTAAGTACTGGATGTTTTGGTTGCCTACGTGCTGCAAGCATTAAGATTTACAAAAAAAAAAGTGGAAGGAGTGTTGCAGGGTTCCTTTAAAGGTTCGTGCGTTGGTCAGAAGTTTCTATGACAGCAAGTCGCTCATATAATGTTGCAGGAATACCACGGAACCACCCCTATTCGTAGTGTTCGAGAACTCTCTGCGACTCTACGAAAGTTACTCTCGGCGCCCGTTCTCTGAGGAGACAATCCTGGGCCACTGGCCTTCTCCGTCATCTGCGGACAACGCGACAAAAGCGCTCCTGTGTTTTCTAAAAACGACGGAATCGCACAAAAGACTGCAGCGCGAAAGGCTACCCGCTATGAACTCACTGAACTTGTTTGTCTATAGTGTCCTACCGCTATAGGCACACCACTCTACGCTATGTCTGTCCCTTTCCCCTTCTTTTTCTATTTTCCTCTTTTTCCTCGTTGTTCCCCTTTCCCCCGTGCAGGATAGCATATGAGGCCGTAGCCTGGTTAACATTCCTGCCTCTCCTTTACCTTCATTTTCTCTCTCTCTAGGGAATTAAAAACAAGGAGAAAAATTAATTTAACTTTTTTATTTAATACACGCATGCATACGCATGCACGCAATTAAGCTTCTGTGTTGCGTGATTTTAACCTCATTAATAAACTTAGGAACGTGGAAGTTCTTGGGCATGACCTTTCGCGTACGCAGGGCCACACACAAGACGCAGCGCTGTGTCGTGACTGCTACCAAAAGAGGTGTTCTCTTTCGCCTATTCCGAGAATATGCTCTATATAAGTGGCACGGAAGACAAGCATTTGAAGCATCCGATTCAGCTCTCGAACAGGCTACTGGAATATGACCTCACCGCGGAGGAGGCCTTGTGCAATATCGGTACCTGGGCGCTTGGAATCGTTGTACACCGCCCTGACAGTTGACCTGAGGGCATGCCAAAGTCAAGGCCACTGAGATACGCGCGAAGCTATCTTTCACTCGCAAGCTGCGTTAGCGTGTTTGGCTGCTTAGCTTCTGTCGACATTCCGTCTTGGGTTGTGGCGCGTTGCCAAGGGTTTTGACTCACATTCTCCGGGACAAAATACCTGTCCCATCCTAGGACACCGTGTGTGTGTGTGTCTCCTACTCGACGTCCCGTTAGTTCGCGCTGTTCCTCACGTTTTTAACATGCACCGACCAGTCCACTTGCTTCCCGTTCTGTGACCATTCCGCCGTCCTGACCATTCTAAGCCATCGGTTGTTTGCGCATGCCTGAAGGCTCTCTCTCTCTCTCTCTCTCTCTCTCTCTCTCTCTCTCTCTCTCTCTCTCTCTCTCTCTCTCTCTCTCTCTCTCTCTCTCTCTCTCTCTCTCTCCTCTCTCTCTCTCTCTCTCTCTCTCTCTCTCTCTCTCTCTCTCTCTCTCTCTCTCTCTCTCTCTCTCTCTCTCTCTCTCTCTCTCTCTCTCTCTCTCTCTCTCTCTCTCTCTCAGCTTTCACAAGGTAAACGAAACTCGTTAACCTGGTCTAACGCTTTATCGCAGCCGTCTACGTAGAGCACGGGTCGGCAAATCCAACCTCCTGGAACTTGATCTGGACTTATCATCCACGACGAACTGTTGGCGCAGGCTAGCTTTCGGGCACTGCGCCTTTCCGTGACAGCTGCGAGTCATTAAGTTTTGCTAAGGGCACACATTCTCGCGACGTCTAGTCCGCGTCGAGAGTATAAGCCGGTGAGCCCAGCACTGGAAACAAAAGGGCACTCTAATAATGCACTTTTAGTAGAACAGAATGTGCCAACACTCGGCCGCAGTCTAAAGCCCTGCCATTTATCATTGGTCCGAAAAACGAGCAAGAACAACATTAATTCCCTGAGATCGTAACATGCGTTTTTAGCGCCTTTGCGGGCACGTGCAGGTTGTTTAAAACCTGACCTAAACATGCACCTTCAACTCCTCGCTGTTGTGTTTTTTCCTGAAGCTGATAAATGCTTGGGGAAGCAATTCAGTCAGATCTTCGTCGAGTCCTTTCTGTTTTTTTGTTTTTTCATTTACGATGACTTTCCTTGAGGCAATGCATGCGTGCTGTCTTCTTTCTCGGCTGCTTCACAGCGGTTGTGTGTTTTTTGTTGTAACACAACGAACTTGACTTCTTTTCCGAGGGAGATATTAAGCTTTAGGTTCCGTGAATTAACGGGAGGTATCCGTCATTAATAAGCGTTCATCTTTCTGGCGCTCACGTTACGCGAAGCTCAAAGTCACAAGTTCAGGCACGACAAAATCAATACGTCTATGACGTGCCTAATAAACTAACAGTGGTAATGAAAAAAAAACATGCTTCTAGCTGGTCTAGCCTCGGTAATTTGAACAGTGGCACCAAAGCAACATGTCTGCCAAGCACGCTTAATAGCCGCATGACAAATGGTGTCGACGAGAGGTCATCCAACAGGTATACCAGTTTCATTTGGAAACTGACAGTGGCAAAATCCCCGCAAAGACGTTCACATTTTTTTGTGTGCACGTGCAAAGGGGGAAGAAAGGGTGTTGCCAACCTTTCGCCATTTTTCAGGCGCAATATCAGCCCCAAAACCGCTCATCCATCCTCGGTTCCCTCGTGGAGAGCGGGCGGAAGATGAACGCTGGGCTCTGGAAGCGCGTGACAGGTTGCGTGCATCTTCCAGCCGCCGGCGTTGCAACGCGCGATGACTACCGTATAAGCTCTCCTCTTTCGCCAGACATCAGATATATGGCCCGTCCAACGCCGCCGGAACAGATTTTCCCTGGGAAATTTCTTCACGTTGTTCTGCCCGCAGTTAGTAACGCCACTTGTCACGAAGGTGGCAGTGCCATTCGTATTCTCGGGCGGTGCACTGCCATCACGTCCACGGCTGCGTCTCTGCGCTCTTATCCCCTACACGCGACCACCGCGCGGGAATGGCGATTTCTGAGAAAGCTACGCGCCGTCGGTGTTTCTTGGGCAGCGAGCAGCGGCCGCAAGAGGCAATTTCGCGCTCCAGTGGCCATTCTTTTCTTTAATATGCTAATTTCTGGCACCTATCACGCACTCCCGTCTATGCAATATCACCCTCTGCCCTTTTCACACCTGCTTCTGTATCTTGCACTTTGGTTCGTAACTAAAGAATGGGGATGAGATAACTTATCCGGGTGTGTGAAAACTTTTTACAGAAAATTATCTCTTCACATTTATAGCATTTCGGAATATTTTTATCTGTACTGTTAATTGATGTATCGAACCGGAACTTTCACTGAGCACTAACCGAAAATGAAATAGAATTGCTTTTTTTTTTTTCGGAACTCAACCGTAACCGGATTTTTTTTTTCTGTTTTGCACGCCGACCCCACACCGGAACTGATCGGAAGAAGGGGGGGGTTTCTTCAGTAGATGTAGAATATCATTTGCTATCGAAAAACCAAGCATACATGAATTATTTAATAAAGGAACACTGTAAATATCCCTTGTGTACTAATTTCCTGTCTTATATTTGCGTAATGTCTTGTTCTTGTTCAACAAAGTTGACAAGTATGAACACATAAACCTGGCTTAGACGTTTACATGTGGCTGTGAGTATATAAGACTATTGCGCAATATCAATTTTGCTTTGGCCGGGTGGGTCAATCGAGTCACAGACAGACAGACGTACAGACATACAGACAGACCAAAATTTCTGGGTTTAAGTAGCCCAAGAAACACTATCGTCTTTAAAAAAGCTGTCACGTGCTGCTTTGACGAGTAGCGCCAGTTAATGTCCCCGTGACGTTACCCACAGCAAAAGGACGCCGAGAACAGCGTCCTAACATTCGGGGGCTTCGGGCGTCCAGCTCCCGTCTGGTCTGCCTAGTTGACTTCATTCTACAAGCCCAATCATCCTTCTTCGCTTGGCCCAAGAGGCCTTGATGTTGTTGAGGCGCGTAGAAATAAGCTCACACTGGTCATATCGCATTTGATCGATTGATTGATTGATTGATTGATTGATTGGTTTGAAATATGGGCTTCGCAATTGCTGAAGGGCACTCGGCCATTATTTTATACGCGAAAACTAATTTTCAGGTATCTTCCAGCGGTAGTTAAGCACGCCGCATTCTAATGTACGAAGGTGACGCGCCTTGGCACATGCAAAACTCTAGGTATCCCGTTCACCGAGTGTTGCGTAGCTCTATACAGAGTATTGGGATTTCAACAGGAAAACGAACGGAGGATAAAAAGAGCGACGAATAAATGGCTCTACGTGAGAATTAGCTTCGGCACGTAGTTCTTTTTTTTTTTTTTTTTACTGATTCGAAGTGAATTGCAACCGAAGGGCAAATTGCTTCGAACAATTGTTTCGAGATAAACCTGGAAACAAAAGAGGAACCATTCAAGCTTTCGGCGCTGTAGATGTTGAATTAATTTGCGCGCCTGGTCCGCGTTTTTGATCAAAGAAAGGGAATTGAAAAATGCTTTCGATGCTGTAAGAGTTTTTATGTAAGCAAACACCGTTTCATGCAAATCAGACAGGTCTATATATTCGGTTTGCACTTGCAGTTGCGCTCGTATTGGCTCTGTTGGCAAGCAATGGCACTGGGATGCTATACGTACTCCGACCCTAATCTATTTGACTGCAGCTTTTTTGGCTACACAATCTGCATACGCGTGTTCTTGAACACTCTCGTCGACAAAAGGCATACCGAACCGGTACAAACCGACATGTTTTCCTTGCATTCGATCACACGTTATACATTGCCATAGAATAAAGGAATTGAAAGAATGGTCGTGAAAGCGTGCCACAAACTTTTTTCTTAGGAGTTATCGCTGTGGGGTCTCGGCTTTGGTAACGTCGTGGTTGCGCTTCGTTTTCTTCTCAGGCTGCGGCCAGACTGCGGCCTTATAAATAGCAATAGTCCGCTTCGATGCGGCGCAGTTTAATTGGCGGAATAATGCTGCGAACGTGCCTCGTTAAAAGCGGCGGGCGACAGTAAACGGCTCGGCACTAATTCGTGTAGTAAGATGTTGAAGGCTTATTACCATTACCCTACTGGGCGCGAATGAACGAGTGCGAAATTGCTGGAGCACCGCGATGGAGTAAGAGGCAATGGAGGCATAGCCATCAAATTACGGTGAGGTGTTCTTTCAAAGAAAGAAGAGGAGTGTAGGTCGAAATATGCATCTGGTGTCTTCAGCGAAAAGATAGTCTATTCAATTTTTCGTATTCACTTTTTCGTATTTTCGTATTCACTTTTTACCCCGTGACAACGTGCTCTTTTACGTGTTACATGACGCGCAAAAGCTGGACTTCGAGGCGCGGTAAATCACAAAGCGTTAACGGAATTCAGATCGGGTTCTACGCGCCGAAGCGACACCTTGGCTAGTAGGGTAGCCTTCAGTAACGCCACTTGTCCCACCACCCCGAATTGTAAGCAGTAGAGGGCCTCGAGGTAATTTTGAGCACCGGGTATCTTTAACGCGTAGCTCGTGTACGCGTGTTTTTTCCTTTTTATTTTTCGCTGCCGCGAGCAAAAAAATAGTGGCCGTTGACGGGGAATGTCTAATGTACTTATCCTCCACGGCAAAAGGTCTTCTTAGACTCGCCGCGGTGGCTCAGCGGCTATGGCGTTGTGCTGCTGAGCCCAAGTAGGCGGCTGTGATTCCCAGCCGCTGCGGCCGCTTTTCTGTTGGAAGCGAAAAGCGAAAACGCCCGCGTGTACAAGATTTCGGTGTGCGTTAAAGGTCCCCAGCTGGCCAAAATTAATCAGGAGCCCTCCACTACGGCGCGCCTCGTCGCCTGTGTAGCGTCGGCGACGAGGCGCGTGTTAAACCCCACAATCAATCAATCAATCAATCAATCAATCAATCAATCAATCAATCAATCAATCATGGTTTATAAGCCACCGCGCCGGGTTCAAAGCGTCTAAGCCAATTAAGCAAATTATTAAGCAAAAGAGTTGTTTGCACAAAGTGTGCGTGAAAGACTCACGAGATTTTTCAGCATACAACGTCGACTCAACGGACTTTACGGACTTGAATTGCTTAATTTCACTTGTTTATACGGAATGGCCACCTCTAGATATTGATCCAAGATTGTAGCGATACGCAGCGGTAATTAACAATCAGGATACTGTGACGAGCTCAAACGAAGCTGCCGATGGAATGATTGATGAACCAGTTGAAAACAATCCGAGGCTGTTGTGTCACCTCCAAGGTGTGTCGGGTGGACATTAAACGGCGTACGCGCAATGCGGGGTGTCAGGGAAACCATCCAACTAAGGAGCTTTTTGTGTCGCCCCAACGTCTAGGCGCCACATTGCCGTTGCGCACACTTTCGCGCCCCTGTTTCGGCGTGTTCAGGCAGCAGCCGAACATGCGAGAAGGGATCCTACATGGGTTATCAAGGACCAGTCGTCGTGGCGACCTTTACCGTGACGCCCGGAGCCTGTGCACGCTCGGAGCCTGCACGCACCTATAAAGCTTCCTTTACGACCACGCTACCTGAGATTCGCCACTCGGTGGGAGATTCCGCTCCTTGCTTGTGTTTGTCGCGGTGTTCCATAAAGCTTGCCGTTGTTCTCGTATCTTGTTATTTTTTTAGGTAATACAGATACCGATAAAGGAACACATCGCTGTATGCCAGCGCTGACATGTCCATCTTTTCTCTCTTTCGACATATTGAGGTTCTTTGAGTTGATCGTGCGCACGTCGAATTGGTCCACGTTCAAACACATCGAGCCGCCAATGGCATGGCTTCGCGCTGTCAAAACTGTCAAAACGCGGCCTTTTTCCTTATAGGATGAAACGAGGAAACTGCAGTTGATGAGCAAATGGTATTTTTTTCTCTAACGGTATCATCGTCTTCAAGAATGCGTCATTAATCGGTTCAGCAGAGGCGATAACTTTCATCACAGAACATTAATAACGTTTTGTAGGGTGTGCCCATGCACCGTCCGCTTGCAATATCACGTGCTCAACTTTTGCTTCAAGTCTTTCTTGAACTCTTTTGACGTTACCTTGGCTTACCAAATGGTCCCAGACGGCACTTATGCCGCAAAGCCCCGCTAAAGCGAGTGGTCAAGTCGGCGATTCCAGACGGCAGTTAAGCAACCTATATAAGTGTAACACAGCCGTTCTATTGCGCGGCTACTTCTGTCGCCAATGATACTGTGACTGTGCGAAGGCGAACGCTGTATTTACAGCGAATCTGTCTGTGGCTAGGATCCGGCATATCGCTTCATGCGACATAACGAGCGTGGAGCAACAATTTTTAGCGTATGGGAAAAAATGATGAAAGAACCATAAAATGTCCTAAGGCTGAAATATTTTGATATAAGACGGCTTAAATTGCCCCTGAAAATGTCTTTTAACAGTAGAGCTAGCTGTTCAAGCTTTTAGTTACGCCGTCGATCGTTACGAGAAAACGTAGCCCAGCCGAGCGCCCTAGCCCGGTAATTTCTTTCGTAATTCAAGGGGAACACTTTGCCTTTATTTTTTTCCCGCTATGTACTATAACCAGCTCTGTTGGAACTGCTCGTTTACCCTAGTTTATTGTACGAGGAATTTGTTCGGAAACGGGCGAGGAGCGAGGAGCAAGGAGCAAAGGAGCACGGGGCAAGAGGCATGCTATCGGGAAGAAATTAGCTCTCTCAGCGCGCTATTTAATAGAGACCGACATCTACTCGTAGGCACACCTTAAAGAGAGAAAAAAAAAGACTGAGAAGGAAATGCTGGCAGCGTGCTAGCTTTTGGTTCGCGGATGACAAAATGTGGTTCGTTTATGAGCTGTGTGCTTCTAATCGCGGGTTTAGAGAAAGTAGAGTAGGGACAGTAAACTCAAAATGAAAAATTCTCAGTGAAACAATACTCGCATATATGCTTACCTCCCTGCAAATGACGTCAAAAGCGGCGGAGTTTCTGCCGCCGCCCGGCAATGCCGCCATTCCTCGTTTCCTTATTCGGTTCTCGTTTCCTTATTTCACGGGCTATCTAAAATTTTAGGTGTAGTTTCAATTTGTTGCCAGAGTGCGCCCCGGTACAACAGCTCTGCAACGCCCGCCACGCTGACGCGAATTGCGGGTAATTTTTTTAAATAAGAGTGGCATTGCGTGATATGTGCATCCTTTGCGTTACCGGACACGACTAACTACTTCTCTGCATTGAATGGTACGCGGTATGGAATATATGTGAACATCTTCGACAGAACTCTGTCTGGTTGGGTTAAACTTAAGAGGCAAATACACCAACCAAGGGCGTTTATTCAAAGCGGTCCCAACGTTTCGGAGCCAACTCGGCTCCTTCATCAGGGGTGACTATGTACAAACAAGAAGCAGCGGTTATATAAGTGTCTTCTTTTTCTTTTTTCTTTCTGGATTCTTGCCCTTGCGCGTCGGAGGCCGTGGCCGTAGATGGGGGGAAGGGCTCCGAGGGATCTATTCAGGCCTTGCCGGTTCGCTTGTATGTGCCAGGACTCAAGCAGTAATCTTTGTGAGTAATTGGTTTCGGTGCCAATCACCTGCGGGCCGTCAAAGTTAATCCTGTGGTCAGCTTTTCGGAGCCGAGTTGGCTCCGAAACGTTGGGACCGCTTTGAATAAACGTCCTTGGTTGGTGTATTTGCCTCTTAGGTATGGAATATAGCACTTTCTCGGGTGATGCCACTGTCTAGGGTACGACAGCGTTCAAAACAGGCACGTGTTGTTTCTGTAAACGCGTAACAGTTACCTGCCACGGCTGGCTCAGTAAGTAGCGCGCCTGTTTTTCATGCGAAAGGCGTAGCTTATTCAATTAGTGACTGTGCTGTAGTTTATTTTAGATGCGAAAGCATCTTATGGTCTCGGCATGTCCCGCGTCGGCATCCGCACTCACACGGCGCATGCGCAACTCTCCTCCTTACACCCACAGCTGCGCGATACTACACTATAAAAACAAGAAATAGTTAGCGGCGCCCGGTTTCGATCCCACGACTCTCTGGCCGCAACGGGAGGTACGCGGTGCTCTTCACAACGAAGGCACGCGAAGCTGAACGTCAACGGAAACGACGAACTGAAAACTTTAGAGGAGGATGTTGAAATTCCCGTGAGAAAGCTGTGGCGGGAAGCGCCACGCGCCTTGAAGCTCAACCAGCCCCGTCCGCAGCGCCTCTGATGCTGATTGTGGCAGGATGCCCCTAAGGATTGGCCTACCAAAGAATCCATCACGAGATAGGTTCGCGTTCAACCACCGTCGTCATCTTCCCGTAGGGGAACCGCCGAAGAAGAAGAAGAACGAGAAGACAAAGCTGCGAAGAGGAGGGCGTGTACATTGCTCTCAGCCGGTGCACCAATGTCAACAACCTTTACCTCACCAACGCTGGACGGAGAATACCGATTCTAACACATAGACAACATCGACAATAACATGATGGACGAACGAGGTCGCGGGTTCGATTCCCGGCCGCGGCGGCTGCTTTTCTGATGGAGGCGAAAAGCAAAAACGCCCGTGTGTGCGAGATTTCGGCGCACGTTAAAGATCCCCAGGTGGTCAAAATTAATCCGGAGCCCTCCACTACGGCGCGCCTCATCGCCTGCGCTGCGTCGGCGCGTTAAAATCCTACAATCAATCAACATGATGGACGAGTTTCGACACCTCGAGATCCACCGCCTACTCACCGTAACACAACAGTACTTGCGTGCCTTTGCCACCGGTGTGGACCCGGGCGCGGAATTCCCTCTGGCGCTAATAAAAACCAGATCACTCGACATAACGGCAACACAATGGAACCACACGGAACCGCCATGATGCTTCGCATCCTCATCAGGGTTCCCCACGGGAAGATGGTGTTATTTTGTTTAGGGATAAGTTTCTTTTTCGTGTTGTTCAAGTAATAGGAACGTATACAGGCAGAGAGACGGGGCAAACTATCAGCGCCAACCAAGCCCTAGAAAGGCTCTCTTAAAGTGAGAACGGAACGTGGTACAGCTTTGGAGGTTGAAGGCGTTGCTCTAGCCGTTCGAAGCACCTGACGCATGCTTTAGATTTTTCGAAAACTTCCTTTGTGTGTGTGTGTGTGCGCGCGCGCCGCCTTTCAACGTGTGGGCCAAACTTCGTGCCAAACTCGTAAAAGTTTTCAAAAAGAAGTAGTTCCGCACTAACGCGCAGCGATGATGAATGGCCCGATACCCGCTGGCGTCATTTTCAGCAGATTAGTACGACAAATAAGTTGGAACGGAAGGACTGGGAAAATGTAAAGAGAGCCTACTCGAACGAGGAGTGCATAGACTTACTGGAGAAAACCGACAAGCCAAGTTTCCAAACATCAAGCCTTACTGAATAAAGAGCGCATGTGCGTCGCGAAGTTTTTTTCCGTTAATGTTTGAACACCACTAACGGGGTTTGACGTTATAGTCGTGGGAAATTCTAAGGTTAATCAAACCCTAAGTTACCACGCTTGCTCTTTTGTGTTCGGTGGGATTCTTGTGGTGGCATTTATTCCGCAAACAGCCGATGAACAAACGCATTGCGGTTGTTACTGTTTTCTAATTGGGTTAGTCCGCTGGTTTGTTCTAGTTTTCTGTGAATGCGGTTGCGTGAAATTGTGGAAAAAAGAAAAGAAATGTAAGCTGTAAATTTGTAGCTGCGCTTAGCACTGCTAACTACAACTGTCGTGGGACGCTAAAAAAGTTACACCAGGAATAGATATGAGAGACGTTTTATATATTATTATACATATGATGTTAAACAAAGTTAATAGGCAACACAAATGTATGCCATAAAATCAACGTGATTTGATTGTTGATATTTTTAGTGATTAAATTTTGGTCATGTTTTGGTCAATAAATTTTGGACAACCAAGCCCGTCCCAGGCGTAGAGGGAGGTTAGTCGTTGCTCCGAAAAATATAATTCGACTTCTAAAAAGCTTGAGACCTAAATGATTAACAGCTCAATGCAGCAGCACAGCCTGATTGGTTTTGCCCAATACTTTTTTTAGCTTTACATGACCGGTCACAGTACGGTATGGACAAATGCCACCGCATTTGCGCCGTCACTGAAGCCGTATTCCTACAGTTCTTTTTCTTTCCTGTCTTTTCCCCCAGTACAGCTGCTGCGAACATGCGTGTCAAGCCAAAGCTAATGTTACCTGCAAGCCAAAGCTAATGTTACCTGAAAGACTATTAAGCGTGCCTCCTAATCGTGCACAAATCAGGGAAAACTAGTACAGTCTGAATACGCGGAATTCGTCTCAGTTTGCGGATGATTGCTCTTTGTGCATTTACTTAACCTCACATGTATGCAGGAACGCAAACAATGTAAGCGAAGCGCGAGTTCGGTGACGTGGTAAACCTATGCAGCTTGTTTTTCTTTCGTCGCAGTTTCTTGTTTTAAGACGTCTTTTTATTTTTAAGCTGCGACAAACTCAACAAGGGTCACATTGAAGAAATAAAAGTGAATTTCACTGCTCAAACATATTACCGTAATTACCCGATTCTAACGCGCCCCCGATTCTAACGCGCACCCTATTTTCCTGGCAAAAAAAAAAAAAAAAAAAAACTTGCACCTCCGATTGTAACGCGCACGGAACTTTGTGAGCAATAAAAACGAATGCGAGATAAACGGGCGATTTATTTCTCGAAGTAATCTAACCCATCTCCCTCCTCGTCGCTCTCCGCTGACCACAACATCTCTTCCTCGGTGCCGTCAAGCGCGTTCGCGATGCCACACTTCATAACGAACGTTCAACCATGATCGATGGGATCGTGGCCCACGCCTCGCACGCCCATCCTGCGAACTTCTCCAGAGGCGCACGCTTCAGCCGACCACTCGTTTTGAACGCGTGAGAGCCGCTGCTGCCATTGCTGTTATCAAGTGCGCAAGTGGAACGATTTGACGATTTGTGTGAACGCCGATAGAATAGCCTGGCCGCCTATGCTTCCTGCGTCCGAAAAATTGTTGCTAAAAGCTTTGGCGCTAACTTGCGATGGCGATGGGCGAGATGAAATTTTCGTTGTTTCGGCAGTTTCGGTTTCGTATCCGATTCTAACGCGCATGCGATTTTTCGACCTATTTTTCCGGGAAAAAGGTGCGCGTTAGAATCGGGTAATTACGGTAACAATTTATGGACTGAAAGGCTCATCTGCAACCCGTGGCTAATTCCTCCCTTATGGGTTCCGTACTATTAAGTCCGGGTTCATTCCGGATGTCATTGCGTTGAGCCGGGATACTTGGGCGCAAAAACAGCGCTGCGCAAACGCAAGACCAGCACAATAGTATCCATCTACACTCCCTGTCCTTCTTTCGTGCTCCAGCCAATCCAACCGCAGCGTCGCGAGCGGCAACATTAGCTCCGGATATAGGGTTTTATCCTCGGCGTGCGTCGTTCTCGAGTAGATTAAATGCGCGGATGAGACGGAGATTCGGAGGCGACAGCTACAAAATCCCTACGAAACGGCGGTCGTCTATTTTCTGCCCTTCTCTTCCGCCTTTGCGAGCCAAGCTCGTCAGGGCGACGTTAAGTGGAGCGAGTCTGTTCTGGCTCCTCTGAGCGCCCGCTGCCTTCCGCAGGTGCAGCGGATAGCGCGCTACAACCAAGCACGTCATCCAGGGCACGCCCAAGGGCTTGTTCTTGCTCGTTCATCATTTATTTACTGAGAGAGTCCCGACATCTACTGTATTACCACGCCAGATTATTGCGTGAGCCGAAAGGAAAGAAACAAGTTAGGCGAACGTAACTATATTACTAACGTGGGAGGATGCGCGAAGAACATAATGAAGGAAAGCAGTTAATCCGTGCTCGCTTTAATTTTTACGAGCTGGTATTACCTGCTTTGCTGCGTATAGAACGCAGCAGGGTAAGAATTTTCCCAGGAAAATGTGTGCCGTGTCTGGATTCGCAGTGTATTGATGTCAGGTCGGGTACTTTACGATTTCGTTGAGCGCGTAGATAAGCCTAGGGAACTCTTGTTTGGGTGTTCACATTGGAACTAATATTAATACTCGGCAAATCAAAGTAACAACGTAGAGAATATTTGTCAGCTTGAAAAAATTCAATTAACAAACGCCGAAGTTTGATTAAAATAGGGCGCCGGTTCGTTCGTTCGTTCGTTCGTTGGTCCGTCCGTCCGTCCGTCCGTCCGTCCGTCCGTCCGTCCGTCCGTTCGTTCGTTCGTTCGTTCGTTCGTTCGTTCGTTCGTTCGTTCGTTCGTTCGTTCGTCCGTCCGTCCGTTGGTTGGTTGGTTCGTTGGTTCGTTGGTTGGTTGGTTGGTTTATTGGTCCGTCCGTCCGTCCGTCCGTCCGTCCGTCCGTCCGTTGGTTCGTTCGTTCGTTCGTTCAGAATACCTGCAGCGCCCTTCTGTGCGGCATCAGTCTAGGCTGGGGGGCATACCAAGAAGACTGCACAATCGAGCCGCTAAGACATAAAAATGCTATGAAGCAGGATACAAGAAACCAAGGAAACAAAAGGAATGGGCATTGGAAAGTAGTCAACGGATTGTGAGATAGGGGAGTACGATTTTTTTTTCACTATTGTGATGGGCTACAATAGGTCTTGCATGTATTTTGCCATCGCTTTAAAAACGAAATCAACGTAAGAAAGAAAGAAAGAAAGAAAGAAAGAAAGAAAGAAAGAAAGAAAGAAAGAAAGAAAGAAAGAAAGAAAGAAAGAAAGAAAGAAAGAAAGAAAGAAAGAAAGGAAATAGAGGGAGGTGAAAGTAAGGAGGGAAAAAATAAGGAAGGTGGCAACAGAAAAAAGGAGGGTAAAAAAGAAAGAAACTGCCACGTCATCCTAGTGTTCGACCGAATGCGCACGAGCTCCACGTACAAGACGCCCACGACGCATCGGTAGTGCGACGCCGGGCACAACTAAAGCTTTATCGACGTGGGCTTCGCGCGTGTACCTGATACATACTTTCGGACCTCCTCCTACCTGACGAATCAGACAATGATAAATTCCGAGGGGCGCACTTTTGCACCTCACGAAGCGGCACGCTACCGCAAGCTCGAGCCGAGGTTGCATAATTTACGAGTTTCTTCAGGATGTCTCGATTGCATCTCCTTTTTACTTTGTATACTGGCTACCCAAGTAGGCTGTTATTTCGACGCAGGAGCAGGTGCATACAAACTTCGGCCTGTTCGAATACATTTCGTATGCGTGCTTGCTTCGGCAAAGCAGAAGTCTAGCAAACCGAGGTACTGGTGAAAGTTTGCGCGTTTTGTTTTGTTTTCCTTTTGTGCAAGCGAAGCAGTCGGAATCTTTTGATTCGGTTGTATGAACACTCCGAACGCAACGTTTAACTTCTACTTCATTTAGTTCGCCAGGTGGATGCAATAACACAACTCTTTATACACTAAAAAGGCCATGAAGATAAACCACAACTTTCTTAAATTTGAAAGAACTAGCCTTTGGTACGTCACTCCACTCCATTACAGCCACGAAAGACGTTTTAAACGCAAGTAATACTTACGGAATAAACGCAAGTAATACTTAGAAACTCAAATTTCGCGCTACGATGACGTAATATGGCCAGGAGTGATGTATATGCCGTTATATTTGCTTTGTCCTGGGAGCTTCAATTTTATCAGTGGGCTGTGGTAGCGGCCCTACAATTGGCGCAGTCGACAGGAAGATGTAACTGCGCATGCGCGACGCAGCCCAGAACATTATCTGATCTTATTAAATATTACCGGATGACAAGGTTTATATGGACCACCACTATAACCATTTCTCTCGTTGTGTTAACTGCGCGTTATCATCCAAGTGATACGATCGAACGGAACTAAAGGCCCACAACAATCGCCTAGGGGTGTTTTTCTGCTGATGTTAAGTCGGTGTCCGCCAATCGCACGAACAAGATTCTGTGACATCATAGATAACAAAAACGCCGGAAAGGAGATCGCGAGTCACCAGTGCTGCTTCAAGTGTTTCCTGTAATATCTCTGTTGTTTATTTGAGGTTTGCGATAAATTTGGTGTGATTGTTATCGGGACAAGGCAGTCTTTTTAATGAACCGAACTTGCATTTTGTCTTCATGGCCTCTTGAAGATTTCAAGAATTAAAGGGACCCTGCAACACTTTCGATAAGCGATTTCACTTTTACTTCGCGTCTGGAACCACTGCCAAAGTTATCCGATGGGCATAGAACAGTCATTTTTGGCTGAGGTACTTTGCGACCCCCTAATCTAAGTACTGGGTTTGTTGGGTGACTTCGTTCTGCAAGCATCGAAGATTTCAAGAAAAGTTGAAAAAATTGTTGCAGGGTCTCTTTCTTCCCTTCCGCTTCTTGCGTATAAATAGCGAAATAAAAAGATCGAATGCCGGCGTCGAGGCCGGCGGGGCTATTTCGCGAAAGGCATCCGTGGGGACGGCTTCAGACTTTGTTGCGGTGCGCCCTTTCGCATTCCTAATCACTGCGCGCCCCCATTCCCACTTCGGCGAGCGCCACGTTCTGTCTTCGAAGGCACCAGTTCCCAATCGTCGCTCTCGTAGCGTTTTTTTTTTTTTTTGTCTTTTACCAGGCCACGTTATTCCCGATAGTTTCCTCCTTTTTCTCTCCCCACCTTTAGGTTCCTGGCTTCGACTAAAAACAAACAAGGCGTAATCTGCTCCCGCCACTAATTAATTGAGTCCTCTTTCTATTATCGCGTTCTTTTCTCAGTCCTTTGTCCTTTCCGAGGGTTTCGTTCGCGTGGCCGCATATTGCGCGGTTGCGTTATTTCGGGGACCTTTGTTCGGCGGTCGAACTTTGATGGGATGTTTGCTGATGTGATGGTTTGTGCGCGCGCCCCGCACTGCGCGCCAATGTACTAACTTCTGCGTGAACATGCGGCGTCTGCAAAACAATGTGTGCCCGCTGAGCGTTCAATCGGGAAAATCAGTCGTGCGTTCATGTTAGCGTGGCAAGCCACCGCTGTCTCGGTCATCGCTTTTGTGTTTTATTTTTATACGCGGAATAAGCATATTGCTCATCACCTCGCTTTAAGTCTCCATTTGCATTTTCTTCTATCTTTTTGCATTCTATGGATCATTGATGGTAGTTCCTTGCTCGCTCACGATGAAAAAAGTATCTTGGCGCAATTCCGTCTTAAATGCGATCTGTGGACACCTGCTGTGTCAGAACCGTCTGATTCAATGCGAACAACGCACGGTGAAAATCCTATATGCCCCGTCTATTAATGTCTTTTCTTGACCACCACCTTCATTCCAATCGTACTTTGCTCTTGAATCTTGCAAGTCCCCGATGGGACTGGAAAATAAATAGTTCCTAAGCCTGGACCCATTTGTTGCTTAGCACCATCAGTCATTGTTTCCATTATTTTTGTGTTGGCGTGTTGGGGGTCATTTTAAATGCATAGCATTTTAGTAACTCACAATGTCACGCGGCGTTGGCGTGCGCTGTCGTAGTCCGCATGCGCGCCCTGTCGTAGTCCGCAGGCGCGCCTTGTCGTAGTCCGCAGCCAGGAAGAAATAACAGTTTCCGGCGCCCGGTTTCGAACCTATGACGCCGCGGGCAAGGTGCCCGGCGCACAACCGACCGAGCCACGAAACCGACACAGATTTCAATGCACCGAACGCGCCTTATATCCTTCACTCATTTCTCGTTTGTTTCGAAAGCGCCACAAGTTGTCCCGCGCTTCCAAAAGATGGCGACACGGGTCCCGCGATCAAGAGATACGACTTGCCGGCGCACCCCCTCGGAAATGCTGTGCATTTGATCGTGCCCCTCGCGAGGGGGATGTCTTTTTTAGTTAACTGCTCCGATTCGTAATATTCATTTGTTAACGCTCCTGTTTGTATCATAAGGTCTAATTGGACTGTTTCTTGTTTTTGAGTTTCTGCTTTTTGCTTTGTTCTTACATTCGCGCCCGTTTTGTCGTGTTCTACTTTTTTTCTTTTTCATGATGCTTATTTTCGACACTTTAATGACGGTCATTTGCTCGGCATCGTCTTGTAGGAGTTGTAAGTGTGAATACGTTTTAATTCTTCTGTGCTCTTTATGCCCCAAGCATCGTACGTAAAAAATGCATTCAAATAGGGTTCTGTCACGCCAGCGCATTAAAAAAGACAGGATAGGTAACGGCGAAACAGCAGAAATATTTCCCTACATCGCACTAGCGCAACGAACATGCGTATAATGACCGGTCGAGTTTTTCGCCCGTGTACGAGACCCCGAGTTTTCAAAATTATGCTAATTCGGCCCGTTTGTGTTTGTGGTAAGTACTTGTATGCTATTTAATGCTTTCCGCTCAACTCCCACGTAGCACACTGTATTGCTTCTTCCTCTCTCTCGATTTTCAACGAGTGTGAGCAGCGAGTCTCTTCATGCGAAAGCTACGTCAGGAGAGCCCTTGGTTTAGCTTGGCCGCTCGGGTCACCTTGAAAACGAAAGACTCAAGGAAGACTTGCGGCTTAACCAAATGCCGTGACTTGGGTTTGTATTTACGAAGATGCGTTGCAACATCTTCTGTAATTGAGCCGTGGGGTGTTGCATACCCGACCATTTAGTCTTATCGCCATGGCTTTGATTCAAAATACAGTGGCAATGAGCAATTCAACTGCATCTGCTAGTGCTGTTAGCTAGTAAATAAAATAGATGAGGGGTATAGTGACCATTCGATGGGCTTTATTTTGCAAACCCTATAAAGCAACGAACAGTGGCGTAGACACTAAAAAACAAGAAACAGTCCAATTAGACCTTATGATACAAACAGGAGCGTTAACAAATGAATATTACGAATCGGAGCAGTTAACTAAAAAAGGGGAACAGAAAAAAGACATCCCCCTCGCGAGGGGCACGATCAAATGCACAGCATTTCCGAGGGGGTGCGCCGGCAAGTCGTATCTCTTGATTGCGGGACCCGTGTCGCCATCTTTTGGAGGCGCGGGACAACTTGTGGCGCTTTCGAAACAAACGAGAAATGAGTGAAGGATATAAGGCGCGTTCGGTGCGTCGAAATGTGTGTCGGTTTCGTGGCTCGGTCGGTAGGGCGCCGGGCACCTTGCGTTCCGCCCGCGGCGTCATGGGTTCGAAACCGGGCGCCGGAAACTGGTATTTTATTTGGTACTGACTACAGTGACGGGGCCCCGTCACTTTAAAATCTGCACTACAGTGACGGGGCCCCGTCACTTTAAAATCTACACTGCAGTGACGGGGCCCCCTCAATATAACAAAATAAAAACCAGCCGATTAGCCGCCGTTTCTCGTTGTGGGATTTGGTGTAGTGGTTTAGCCGCTGACTGCGGACGTTGTAGTCCGTAGTTCGATTCTCGCGTCGTGTTTTTTTTTTTTTTTCTATGCGTGTGTTTGTGTGTGGCCGCGTGGTTACGTTTTGTAACAGCAAATAAATTTTCACGCGGTGAGAGCAGTCGGTCTTGGCTTTTTACTCAAGCGGCCGAACCGCTCCCGCTCACTGGAGCCAAGGCCGACGTAGCCATCGCCAGTTACCCCCGATCTCCTGTAATTATTACCAGTGATTAATAATTAACAGTGACTCTGGCTAGTCAGTGAGCGGAAGCGGTTTGGCCGGTTAGGTAAAAATCAAGACCGACTGCTCTCGCTGAAATATTGTGAAGCGGGCGTCGGGTGGCGGCTTGGAGATCCGTTCGGTTAGAGCTAGAGTTAGTCCGACCATCTGTAATTAATAATAATGATTAATAATTGTCAGTGATTCTGGCTAGTCAGTGAGCGGTAGCGGTTTGGCCGGTTGGGTAAAAATCAAGAGAGACTGCTCTCAACGCGAGTTGCGTTTCCTCTGGACGGAAATTTTGGGGGGCCCGTCACTGTAGTGCAGATTTTAAAGTGACGGGCCCCGTCACTGTAGTCAGTACCATTTTATTTCTTCCTGGCTGCGGACTACGACAAGGCGCGCATGCGGACTACGACAAGACGCGCATGCGGACTTCGACAAGGCACGCCAACGCCGCGTGACATTGTGAGTTACTAAAATGCTATGCATTTAAAAGACATCCCCCTCGCGAGGGGCACGATCAAATGCACAGCATTTCCGAGGGGGTGCGCCGGCAAGTCGTATCTCTTGATCGCGGGACCCGTGTCGCCATCTTTTGGAAGCGCGGGACAACTTGTGGCGCTTTCGAAACAAACGAGAAATGAGTGAAGGATATAAGGCGCGTTCGGTGCATTGAAATCTGTGTCGGTTTCGTGGCTCGGTCGGTTGTGCGCCGGGCACCTTGCGTTCCGCCCGCGGCGTCATAGGTTCGAAACCGGGCGCCGGAAACTGTTATTTCTTCCTGGCTGCGGACTACGACAAGGCGCGCCTGCGGACTACGACAGGGCGCGCATGCGGACTACGACAAGGCGCGCATGCGGACTACGACAGCGCACGCCAACGCCGCGTGACATTGTGAGTTACTAAAATGCTATGCATTTAAAAAAGTGCGTTACAAACTGTTCTTCCGGTGATGAGATATGGGGCAGAAACTTGGCTCATTACGGAACACCTCGAGGGAAAACTTGTGTCGTCCCCGCGAGCAGCGGAAGGAAAGGTGATATGAGTAACGCTTATAGGCGCGGGAAATTAGCGTCTTGGATTAGGGAAATGGGGTGGAAGACATCGTTAAGAGGAGACATCTGAGTCTTCCTCGCGCGATCTGCCTCTTGGGGAGTTTGTGGTCTGGAGTGGACGCGGATGTACCTGCGGTGATGAGACTTAAGACCTGTTCACACTTGCGACGAAGCGACGCAATTTCTGTCGCTTTAGTCGCCCGGCGATCGTTTTCGTCGTGTGGTCTCGAACAATTTTTTGTCGCTGGGCGACTAAAGCTACAGAAGTCGCGTCGCTTCGTCGCAAGTGTGAACAGACCTTTATTTCTGTTGTGTTTGCGTTTATTTCATAGCCTGTGAGCTCAGTGGGCAAGAAGCGAGTTCTATCTATATCGGGGAAGCTAGTATAGCATCCCGTATGTATCTCAGCAAGCCACGGAGGGCGGGGCAGTGAGCTACTGATGGTAGTGAGTGTCATGTTCATGGAGCTTTCAAAGGTGCGGTCAATACAAATAGCTCGTGCTCGGGTAGTAGGTCGCGTTACTTGTCTTTTCGCACCTTGTTAACAGGGCGTGCGGTGCACAGGCGTATACACGCAGGGGCAAATTACGTCCATTTTGCTGGGTTCACCTGACGGGCTGTAAACAGAAACAAAAGCATGCAAACACGGCGACGGCTACCACCTGCGCAGGTGCAACTGCGGCCCAGGGGGCCCCGGATGTCCCTTGTTGCCCTGTATACAACTACCGGTTCCTGGTTTCTCCTTGAATTATTCGCCGATTCGCTTCATTTCTCACTGTCACCAGCGAACACGGTCTTGCACTCCACGAAACTCTGGTCCGTTCGCCCCATTTTGCCACGCTTTCCTCTCGCCTCTGCGCGGCCTTTTATTTCTCCACTGATGGCTCCTCGGTGATGGGAAATCGAAAGACGCGCCTTTTTGGTGGCGTGTAGTTGTTTCGAAACAGCAACAAGGGCGGAAGATAAAAAACAAAATAGCCGACTTTTAGAGGCGAGCTGCACGTAAACAATGAGACTGAGGTATTGTTTTGGATTTTGTTTGCGCTCAATGCTTAAATAGAAATCCTGGCCCACGCCAAAGGCTTGTGGAAGTGTCCCGGAGGTATGAGAAAGATGATTCCGGTAAAATTCGTCAAAACGGGAAACTGCTCATTAATGGTACGCGATAACGGCTGGACACGGTCAGTGAACTGGACGCTCGTTGGTTTGTTGGCTCGTGCTGACCTGTTCCACATATGTGAGATCGAGACATTGCGTCTCGACTGTGGTTGAGTCTTCTGTCATAGGAATCAGCAAAACACGAAAGTGAAATGTGCAGCGAAATCTGCGGCTGAGCATGATTTGTGGGTCGGGGGCTATCTTGTGGGTGTGCTTGGTGAGCGACTTCCTGCTGGCGGGTCGCTTCGGCGAAGGTGTACTGGCGTCATTTCCGTGACGGATATGACGTCAGTGAAGTCTTGGTGTATCCCGGCATAACACACTGTCATGTTAAAATATAACACCCGAAAACTAACAACCTTAAGTATAACGTACTCTTTAGTACCAAAAGGTTGCTTCCCCGCAAAAAGACCGTGTGTGCAGGTGTGCACCCTTTACAGGCCGCGTGCTTCGTTGTACTGGCGTAATTTCTTTGACGGATATGATGTCAGTGAAATCTTCGTGTATCCCGGAATAAAACACTTTCACGTCAAAATAGGTGCTGGCTATTATATATTTTCACTTGAAAGGTTGTTACTGATTTATAATCTGTTGTAGTGGTACGTAAGGAGACACATGACATATGTCAAAACTGTATCAGTACTACTACTCAGGGGTGCGTGCTAATTGCGATTTTGCCGCCCCCGGTGACTTTGCTTTCTTTATTGCGGTTTGATGCGTCGAAGGTACACCTGGACGACGGACTATTTCGACAAATTTCGATGCAGGGGCGTTAATGCGTAGAGAACACGTGATCAGTACGCGCTTGTGACCGTTCCGCGCGAACTTACAATTTTGATGATCTCGTCGTAGGTTTAGGTTATGATACCACTGCATATTTCACGACTACGCAGTCGTGAGTCTAGTAGGGTCCTCCGAGCAAGTACACACTGAAAGACACACGCCTATTCACTCATTTGAAACGCATTGCCTTTCATAGTACGTTGCTCACGCGTATAAAGGATTATAAAAGGCAGAATGAAGGGAACACCCTTTGATGTGTACGTCCTGACTCTTGACCACGGTGTAAGAATATATAAAGAGGCGTAGGGGGACGCCAAGAAGGAGAAGATACGGATGGGATCGCGGGAACGCATTTCGTAGTCATTTTCTTTGGCAATAAAGACGTTCGTGTAATCGTGTATCATTCAAAAGTGAAGGGCTTTTGTCGCCTTCTGTGAATTTACGGTAGGGACTGATGTCCAAGGAATTTCTCTACCGTGAACGGCCAATCGTCCAATCGGCTGAGTTCATGTGGCCAACACATTTTTCTCCGTTCAATGTTGGGGGCAACGACCAAGAAAATGCTCAGTTGTCTCTTCAACTATCGTCTCAAAAACGGTGTTGTGCTATTCGGGCCACACAGAAGGGTGGGCGGTACAGTGCTGCCGCACTCGCGGCTGCGATTTACAGAATTAAAAATCGAATCAATAAACTGGAAGTTTCCGTGGCAGAAACGCTGTTGCCTTTCGGCGCCATTTGCAGCGAGACGAGCGGACACTCGCCCAAGTGGTCTTTTTTTTTCTTTTTGCTATACTGGCAAATTTTAAGCGAAAGCAAAAATACAAAATCGCCAGTGTACAAAACAATTGAATTCGCATCATTCCTTGATGTTGAGTATGATAATAATTGTCCATTAGATGTGCTTAAAAGTTCAAAAATATTACAAGACAAAGCTTGCCACCAAGTTTGAGTCCGGAACGCACATGTTTGCGAGTATGTACTAAATGACTTTGCACGCTCGTGTTCAAGGCACCGCTACTTCACTGCTACTAAAACGTCACATATTTCGCTGAGTATCTCTAGGTCGACCTAGAAACGGCACTACTAATTGGCCGCGTCTTCATCCCTACAAGAGTTTTCCTACTCCAGGTGCTCTCCTGATCGATCCACCTCGTCGAACGGAAGTGCATCCCGGTTGAATTATAACTGCTCCGGCCGCAGCGTACGGTCTTCCTTTGTTTTTCTCTTTTTTATCGGATGTCTCTGTATCGACTGACTCGCTCGCCTCTGTACGGAAAGCGAGGCAGCTTTGGCAAAGCAGCGCACGACACGCAGCCTTTGGGGATCGTTTGAATCGCGTCATATCCCCCGCCTACTAACGGCTCGAATCGATGCCGGCCGTGTTCACGCGGCCGTAATAATTGCGTTTGCCCGATTATTCGCCTGCACGATTCAAGCGATCCCAGCTGTCATTCGCGGGGAAATCAGACGTCGCGGACGGCAGCCGTTTTCATTCCCGAGTCCCGTGCAGGTGATGGGCTGAATTTCATGGGCCATTTCTCGTAGAACTCAGCGCAGCGATTAGCATCAAACACACACTGTTCTGCTACTTATTCATTTCTAGCTTTTACTTGTTCACACTTAGCGGAGCGTTTTTATTTTTATTTTTTTTTCATACTTTCAGTACTTACTTTTTTCAACTCAGTGAATGTTATTTCAGCTATCTCCGTAAAGATAACCATAGCCGGCATTCCTTTTCTTGATGTTGCGCTTTGTAGAGGATTGGGAATCAAAATTCCGACGAAACAGGCGGGGAAAACGGCATGAAACTTTTTTTCCCATGCTATCGGGGCCTAGGCAATGGTTGCATGGACAACGTGTTAGACAGGTGTCCCTGTTTGTTGTGTATGCTTATTCATATCGCGAAGCTCGTAACAACACCGCATAGCGGTCGCCGCGACCGCTTAGGTTTTGGGTTTTTTTTTTTATTAATAAAAAAGTTCGCGTTATGTTAGATTCTTCCTTCAAGGATATCGCGTCGGGGACGAAAAAGGGGGTCAAGCGCATATGTCCTCAAATTACGAATACACTCGGAAAGATGAAATGTGAATGAGCGCTTTGTCTGAGGAAAAGGACGAGCAACAAAGACGTTTAGGAACCGTTAGTTGTGCCTTTTCAATTTCTTTCGTTAATTTTCAAAACGGGGGGAGGGGGAGATAAGGAACTCCGCTGTAAACGTTGTGGGTCCAATTTTCATACCGGAAACTCTGAAATGAAGTTTGGTGCGCATCTAAAGTATATTTCAGGGTCAAAATTAGCCTGTAATCATGTAACAGAGCGCGCCAAAGGTCGCCATGCAGCATTGTATATTATTGAGAATGGTCTCTTCAAACGGGTGTAGCAGTCCGTCCGACTCCCGTAGAGTGCACTGTGCACGCTCCATCTGCCCTAGTTAACTTTGTGTGGCTAGTGAAACATTGAGCGAGCTGTGAACTCCGCATGAACAGCGAGCCTTTGCCTGAACAGGGAAGTTTGTGTGAATACTGAAAATCGGCCAAACTGCTCTTTCCCCTACCTGTCTACCCCGTACTTTTTTCTTTCTTTTTTTTTTTTTTTTGGGGGGGGGGGGGTATCTGGCCTCGTTACCTCAACAAAATAATTATCTCTCTCTTCCTATTCTACCCACGCGTGGTTGGGGTTCCACCCGCAGTGGTGGCTCAGTGGCTAAAGCGGTGTGCTGCTGAGCCCAAGGACGCTGGTTCGATTCCCGGCTGTCGGGGCCGCTTTTCTGGTGGAGACGAGAAGGGAAAACGCCCGTGTGTTCGAGATTTCAGCGCACGTTAAAGATCCCCAGGTGTTCAAAATTAATCGGGAGCCCTCCACTAGGGCGCGCCTCATCGCCTGCGTAGCGTCGACGCGTTATTAAACCCCCCAAATCAATCAATCAATCAATCAATCAATCAATCAATCAATCAATCAATCAATCAATCAATCAATCAATCAATCAATCAATCAATCAATCAATCAATCAATCAATCAATCAATCAATCAATCAATCAATCTATCGGTCGATCAATCAATCAAAATCAAAAGTAGTTGGGGTGCCGTGTTCGTTCCACTGTGTGTCTCTCGTACCTACTGCGCTTGAATTCGCTGTTATTGACGCCCAAAAACCTCACGCGCATGGTCTGCTCGAGTACAAACCGTTGGCTAGTTAATGCTTAGTACGTGAAGTGACTCACCTCAGATGTACGAAAGAAACGCTTCGTACGTAAAGTAGAACGTCGATGGGTCGTCTGTCCCCTGAAGGCAGCCTGAACAAATCAACCTCAAGGGACACGGTGCCAGTTACAGCAACTAGGTTCCTACGCCGCGAGACATTCATCCAATATGACCGCCCCACAGAGACGGGAAGCATCCCCTCTCCAACTGGAGTGTTTGCATCCGCGCTGAGTCACCGGTTTTTTAAAGATATTATTATTTTCCGGCGGGGGTTTTCTAGTACGCGCGATTTGACTCGCCTTGACACTACCCGTCAATCGGAAGATGGAAACAGGACAGGAAGCGAGACCTATTAAATGTGCCGTTCTGTTGTCGTCGCCTTCGTAATGAGACATGTGAGGGGGCGCTTGAACTCAAAACGGCGCTAAGGGCGGCACTCTTCGCCCCGCCAAAAAAACGTGGGAATATGCGATTGCCATCACACGTGCCACTAGTGCCGGCTATCGCGCATCGCCTTCGCAGTTGCAGAGAGCGCTCTCGTTTTACCGAGGCTTCCCGAAGCCGACGCTGTTTATCGCCGCACGTGGCTTCCTTGGTGAGACTTGGAGGGAAAGAACGAGAACGGCTTTTCAGCCTCTCGCGTGGCTTGAAAGTTAGTTTTTCTTGTCCAGCCGGTGCGGAGGCAGAGCTGCTCCGCGGAGGCCTGTAGTGCAAGCTTTATCCGCCACACGGACCTTTCGAAAGTCTCTCCCGATGACCACGCGGAGAGCACGCGCTGTGATGTTGCGCAGTTGCACGGGCTTGCATTGGCAGTACACGATGTAATACGTGTTCGCCATCGCTTTTTGAGTGACAGGGTGCGATTTTTGTAGATTGTAGTTTCTGTGAGTTTCTGTGTAGTTTCTGTAGGGACACCGCTTGTCTTATCCGCCGGCTGGAAAGACGCCGTGGATGTTCCTCTGGCATATTTGCTACGATCGAACGATGTTATCTGCCTCGCGCGGTCGGCACTCATTTTTCTGCTAATTCAAAGCCATTTCCGTCTGAGTCTGATATTAGCCCACGTAAATTCATACTTGGCGGCTGAACGCAGCTTATTTCTTGTGTGAAGTCGGAAATTCACTTATTTATACAACCGATACGTTGTCTTGTCAACTAGTTTGCTATTATGTGCGCGTTTTATAGTGAAAATTTTTCATTCTGCTTTAGTGACTTTTAATAAAGTTGCCACCAGGGTACTTTAACATTTCAAAGTCATTTTTCGAAGTGCTGATTGAGAGTAAAGTTCACATGGTGCGATGACGTGCGAGGTCACTCTTATCTGCAGTTATTATGGCCTCCCTGGGCGTCCTTTGTTAACAAAATTTGGTTCACAAAAAGCGAGCTGTTATAAACATCAGTATCGCGTGCACGTATTTGTTGTACTTCGCGTTACTCTTTGGTACCTGTTTGAGCTAGAAGGAGAGAGTGAAACAGACATAAAACAGTAATCACCGCGTTGGTTCTCACTTTCTAATTGCAGGTTTAGCTTTTCGTTTGTTTTCTTTTGCCGTAAGCCCCAAAAAAATAGTGGACAAATGCCGCGCCAGGTGCACGGCTCTATGTTTCATCCACGTGCGTGTTCCGAAGCGTAGTTTACATTTTCGGCAGCAGGGAGCGCCCGTTCTCAGAAAATTCTCCTCCGCGCGTCCCGTTTGTAATGGCCAGAGCTCGGGGGCGCCAGACCACTCTACCTGCGTAACGACCTTTTGTCTGCGCAGTGCATTTCGCGCTGAAATGCGGCCATAAACGAGAGGCGTCTCTGTCCGGCTTTTGGCCTGCGTTTGTGGTAACTTTTGAATTTCAGGTTTACGTCTGCGCGCAGTACTTGGAAGCTAGTTACCTGGGGCCATAAAGCGCCCTCGTCCGGCGTTCTCATTGTCGTACCAGTGAGCCGTCTCTCAAGGGGGCCTTGAATATTCACTAGCGAGAATGCAGCCGCTATAACATAAAGTAAAAAAAAAGTATAGGTGTGCATGTTTTTTGAACAGCCTCGGTCTAAGAAAAGTTTTTTTTTTCTTCGGGTCGGTGAATCCTGGGGTCTAATTCACGAAAGTTTGAGTTAGTCTGTGGTAAAGTAAGCGAAACGTTCAAGTTTAGCTTGCCCTTTCCGCCGCGTGCTGGTCAGTTGTTTGTGAAGATTATGTTTATAAAGATTATGCGACAGCGATAATATAAAAATGTGGCTGGCGATTACGATACTCCTTAATGCGATATTTGGGCGCAGCTGTTTAGCTGCTTAGACTTTGCAAAATGTGTTGAGGCAAATAATTTCAGACGTCCATACTTGTGTGGTTACAGAAAACTTGTATTTGCAGTGGCTGGCGAAGCACATGCGTCGGTTTCCTCGCTCGTTCTTCAAACCTCACTCGAGGCTCTGGCGTCGGAAGTGCGGAGCCCCGCTCTGGCAGCTCGTTTAGCTGCAGCGGCTGGCAAAGCGCATGACCGGTTGCCTCACTCGCAGTTCAGCACTCACTCCTGATGGCTGCAGTGCGCTGAGGCAGCACTCACTCGCTTGTTCTCCCGACGATAGCTATGGTGAGTCTCTGCGTCGGCAGCGCGAAGTGCGTCTGAGGAAGGGTCCGTGAACTGAGTCTCAGGAAGCGAACGCACATCATCGTCACACGCACGCCCCCCTCACGTTTTCGCCAGGCGTCGCGCCGTCGAGCGTCTCGTGCGGGCACAGCATACTGCCCCCTCCTCCCGGCACACTTTCGGAGATGCGTCCCGCGCCGCCACGGCAAACCGCCCTGCCCTTCCGATTTCTCGACAGTCTCCTCCCCTGCTTTCTTTCACTCTTCGGGCTTGCCATCGTTCGCACGATGACACCGAGGGCAACGCCCCTCAGCCCACAAACGGGCGCCAAAGGGCTGCGCCCACGCTCTCCGTGCAGATGGTTGACCAGCGAAGCAGTAACGTGCGGCCAGTGTTTGCCATTGCCACATTGACGCTGCTCCGCCCGCAGCGCCGCCGTCCCTGCCCGCTGTTGTCGTTTGAGCTGTGTTTCGCGTAGAAGCTCGCTGCGTGCGCGCTTTGCTGCGAGAGAGACCCTCTTTCGCTCCCTCCGATGCGCCGTTTTTGCTTACCAGGGCCGGAAGATGCGAGGGTGCGGCTACGTCATCTATAAACCCATCCAATCTCTCTCCCCTTACGTGTAACTCGAACCTGTTTTTTTTTTTTTTTTTTTTTTTTTTTTTGCGCATGCGCGTGGGGTTGGGCGTATAAGTTTATCGCCACAAGGAACCTCCCGATTTTCCTTTCGCCCAGTCGAATAAATCTCCGCTTTAATAGAAATTACGGACATTATAATACTATCAGCTGCAAGAAAAAAAGTTCTGTGCAATAAATGGTTCTCCCATTTATTGCACAGGAGCGTGGAGGCGTAACACTGCAGGACTGAACGAATAAAAAGGAGCAGATGGTATGTTGTGGCTAGAAACTTGCCAGCGTAAGGTCGTATGTCATCGGTATAATTTGTGACCCTATACGTTACCGCTAACAAGAGCTTTCGTCTAAGTGCCCGCGGCATTGTGCAGAGCTGTAGTACCCGCCGCAGCGCGAACGTCGCCTCTCAACGGCGGCGATGTATCCTGTCTGCCCTGGCTTCCCGCAAAGCAAAGCTTCGGAGTGTTCCCACTTGCCTCTCTAATTATTCACGCGTCCAACAAAGACGCTTTTGTGGGAGGCTAGATTGATCGCCAATGACAGACTTCCAACCCGGCCCCTACTCCACCATATTCCCCTTTGCGTCTAAGGTCACGAACTCCATTACATAAACTAAGCGATTGAGGTAGAAACACTAGGCTTGGCAATGCAGATCTCTTCGACTGAGTGGCAGTTCCACATCGGACAAATTCTGGGATCGGCTTATTTCTATTGCGCAAACTATCGATATTATATAAGACTAACTATTAAGTGCTTGTGCGTTGCAGCAACATCGGCACTAGCCGAACGCGTGTTCCCAGCTTCTGGGAAGATTGTTTCAGATGGCATGCACATGCATAAGGGCGACAGAGTTGACGTGTTTTGTTTCTCCACCCAGGATGCCTGCCTGACACACAATGAGTAACAAATCGCATTTCTCAGTTATGGTGGAAAGGGACGCGTTACAAACTTGAATGAAGGCCCAGACACGAATTCTGACTGCATTTTGAGATTTGGAAATTAAAACGCCAACTCTGTTGGGTACTTTATATACCACAGGTTGGCTTTAAGTATGACCCGCCGCAGTTATTTCGGTGCACATCAAAGATCCCTTGGTGGCCAAAATTAATCCGGAGCCCTCCACTACAGTGCCCCTCAAGCCCAGGTTTAGCTCTGGCGCGTCTAACCCCACAATAAAACAATCAATGAGTTTTAAGTATGAATATGGGGATGGTCACATTACAGATTTCGGCAATGGACACTAACTGTACTAGAAATTATATTCTGCTACAAGTTAGAAGGGCAAGAAATCATCTGGTGTACCAATCCGCCGAAGCGACGAACCCGAATGTCAACGTGCGCGCGTTTTTAAACAATATTGCGCTTACTGCTTGAGATCTCTGCTTTTTCTCACGTAGTTTGCTTGCCGTCGCTGCAGTGATTATTTATTTATTTATTTATTTGTTTGTTTGTTTGTTTGTTTATTTATTTATTTATTTATTTATTTATTTATTTATTTATTTATTTATTTATTTATTTATTTATTTATTTATTTATTTATTTATTTATTTATTTATTTATTTATTTATTTATTTATTTATTTATTTATTTATTTATTTATTTATTTATTTATTTATTTAAAGAACATACTGCAGGCCATGGAGGCCCAAGCAGGAGGTGCACAATGTGGTAACAATATCAACCATACGATAATACAAACTGTAAACAGCAAAAAACAGAAACAAGAAAATAAGTATGAAACAGTGTACGCTTGGCACAACTACACAGGCACAACTAAACATTTCCTTCTAATGAACCAAGAGAGTTTAGACAATTTTCGGGTGTTTTTTTTTCAATCATTAATTGTGAGGGGGAAAGAATAAAATTGAGACAGATTGGTAGAAGCGAACGTTGGGGTTAAGGACAGAGAATGGGAATGACGAGTACGGCGAGTAGCAAGGGGTTTCAAGAAGGGACTCCAGTCCAACGCAAGTTTGCGGTGATAAACTAAATACAATAATTTTAAGGCGGGGAAACTGTCTTCTGGACTGCAAGGTGGGTACTCCGTTGTTACGCACGAGCTCGGAAACCGAATCTGTGCGATGAAATTTTGAATAAACAAACTGACTGGCTCTCCTTTGGATCTTTCCTAACAAGTCAATATTTTTTAATGTATTAAGCGTATTAAGCCGGATTAAGCCGGAAAAGTCCCGGAAACGGCCTCTGTCACATTTAAAACACTGCAAGTAACGCACTGTTGGCGCCACGGGGAGGAACAGCCGGCGTCGGTGATGAGGCGCAGGGGCAACTTCCGTTGTCGGTCTTAAAGTTGTGCTTATTTAGTGACGCTAGTCTGTACTGCATGGCATTGCGAGCTAGTCATCTCCACGTTTAACGAAGTATCGCTTTAACGAAACCGGTTTTGTGGCACGATGCCTTTGTTATAACGAGTGTTTCCTGTATATCATCTGTAGAAAACGTCGAAAAGCATCACCAAACATATTCTGACAAAATTGCATGATGAAAATTTTTAATGGTAAATTTAGTTATGGGTTTCTGGGTACCAGTTTAAAGTAAAATTCAGTAGTGGTTTTTGACCAGCCCATGCGTGGCATCTGGGGTATTAATCTGTACAACGGACTTTCATTTGAATGGCCTTATCCTCATATTTCAGACAATTACGCCGGGTTCGTTATAAGAGTTACATGGCTCTGTGTCGGACGGTTTTTTTTTTTGTGTGTGTGTGTGGTCAGGGAGGCCCAACAATCACGCGGATGCATAAATAAACCGTATAGACAGTCGACACATCCTTTATGGTATATAAATATAATTCCAATAATTGAATCATACGTAAATATGGGTTTAACAATCGTTTGTTACGAAAGCTTTGTGTGTCGCAACATAAGTAATAGTTACGCAGATATCATTGCTCAAATAAGCTCTTAATTCGCTCTTTGGAATGTCCTGTTGCCTTCGCGGGCTCATGCGGTACCCGAGATACCACACTTAAGTTTCTAGTAACAACCCAACCATCGCATTTCACCAGGTACAGTTCAGCTTGCGCAACAAAGCATGCGGGTATTGATGCGAAATGAAGGCAACTGGAATCGCCCCTCTTCTGTTCAAGTATACGCGAGTTAATCTGTAATGCGCTCAGGCACCTGTGTGGAAAATCTTCGCGGGGCTCAAAGATTGTGACGTATGTTTTGTGAATAGACATTTTATCGGTGCGTATTTGACAAGAAAAAGGCCGTTCAGTGAAGATATATTGTATCATAAATGTGGGATTAAAGTGGATGAAAATAGCTCGCGAGCAAGCAAATCACAACACAAAATCAGAACAACAGGACGGTGGTTTTGACGCTAAATGCACATTCCACGAGCCTTTTCCTTGCAGATTCGAGAAAGTAAAGTAGTGTAATTACTATTATAAGCAAAGATATTGCCCTAGACGTAACAAGAAATTGATTGCAACCACACCAAGCAATTTCAGTTGCTTGACGCTTGACGATAGCAAACGTTACAACTGCGGCCAAGCGCATACCCTATACTCTATAACTATGTAGATTTCAGTGCGCTGTTGCGTGTGTGCAACATTAGATGCACGCGAAGAACCACATGTTACGTATACAATCGTATCCATTACGCCGGTTCTCACATGTTGGTTGTGGAGGGGGGGGGGGGGGGGGGTTAAACTACGTACATTAGCGTCGTGCCCTTATCGCACTATATCCTCCGTATTTGTTCATCTGTGGCGTGAAAACCTTCAGTAACTATAGGAACATAATCGAAAAGCGACTGTTTTTTTTTTTCGAAACATGTCTAATGCAACAGGGGAAAAAAGCCAGAAATCAAAGAGGCTATGAGAAGGAAAAAAATGAGAAGTTGGAGGTATTTGATGGCACCGATGAATTTAGCCGTGCAGACTGCTGGGCTTGTTACTTGAAAAAAAAAATACGAGTATTAAATACAAAAGGTAACGTTAAAAAATACTGTACGTGTGAATGCACACATGCATATAACAAACGCTGAGTGAGAATTGGCCCGAGAGACGAAAAAGTTGTCCACAGAGATTCCTGAGAAGCAGCAACCGCCGCACTGTGTCTCGCACTCTCGCACGTACGCGAAGCGAGGACGCACAACACAACACGGGTTCGATGTCTTTCCGATCACAAAACACAAACAATACCCGACCACAAACAATACCCGAAGCACGTTCCACCTATCGCATTTTCAGTAAAAAGTTGTTTGTAAAAACAATACTCAAGACAACAAATTACTCTCGGCGTATTTTAGCAGACCTTGCGGCACGGGAAACGTGCATTCCTTAGTAAGATATGACAAAATACATGGAAGCAGGGTGACAAGAAAACACAACGCTTTTCACAGCGTTACTAATCAGGAATTGACTGATAAGTTCGGAGCATTGTCAGCTCTGTCATTGGTGTTATCGTCGGAGGATTCAGCAATGGATTCGAACCATGTATACGGGCAAGTAACCGCCCTGCAGAGCATGAGCCAGCCCTTTAATTTTGCGTAGGGAGTATAGCTCATTAAAAATAACATATGGCTGTAGGACACTCCACACAGATTCTCTATTTTTTCATCAGTATGTACAGGTGCCGTCAAAAGTAATTCGAACACGGCCTCGTAAACTTACAGGAATTTGTACTTTCTGAAGCTGCCTGGCTCCGTTGATGTGCTTTTAAAGGAGTCCTCTCTAATAGAAAAAAGCGTCCTGTAAACCGGTAATGGCTGTCATAAATCTAGTAGGACAAATATTTTGTGATATCCACAAATCCTCGTTCCGTTTACTTATGACGGCACCTGTACCTCGCTGGCCAGCGCAGAAGGCCTAATGGTTAAAGAGACTCTACGTACTATGTTTTAGCGGTGATTCACTGAAATTTTTAGAAGACGTATATTTACAGCATTTTTTTGCGATCGAATGCGTGGTCTTCCTTCAGCAAATTGGGGCGTCTACTAGGTCTCTCATATAATGCGTGTTTCGCGCCAAACAATTGGGTACTGTCTTGTACGCTTTGTATTATACCTTCCTGGTACTCGGAGAGGCTTTTCCAACAAGTTTAGGTAACCCTAGCTCTTCTAGCAGTTTCTAGCAATGCCTCCCACCTTACACATCGTTTGTCAAACTGTACGTTAAAATTGGTGTTCCAAAGGTATGTGTATTTTCCAGGACTACAAACGAAGTAGTAAAAGCAACATCGCAAAGGAATTCATGCCTCCAGCGAGTTTCTGTTATCTCCTCGGCATGTCTTAATGTACCGCCTTCTTTCTAAAAAAGAAGGTCCTCGCGATTTTTACGTCCTTGTAATTGCGTTTAACTTCAACTTTCCGCATGAACGAAAAAGAAATAACTTTAATTCGCTCCAGAATAAGCAGTTCTTGCCGTTGTCACAACGTTGTTTCTGCAGACCAACAAAATACAAATACTTGAACGCATCATCGAACTTTTGTTTCTTTACACCGCTTTTCTCTGCAAATTTGCACGAGCTCTCGAACGGTTCACTTGTAACACACTAATCCAATTTCGGAACACCGAAGCATCACGTCGGCGAACTGCGTTCCGCGCGCGGGTCACTCAATTTCAAATCGTCACGAAACAGAGGGTACCGGAAGAAAAATAAAACAAAATGGGTGGAACTGGGCCCGGACAAGAAAGTTTTTAACGCATCAATCATCATTACTCCCGCGCTCGATCAAGCTGGGCGCAACTTTATTAGGCTCCCCTCACAGACTGGCTGCAGTGTCCCGTGCCAAGTGCTGTCAAACCTCGGTGTTGATTCCCTCTTTCCAGTCGTTTTTCTTTTTTCTCTCGACGTGAGGGCACTTGTGCGGAAAGAGGCAACTAACGATAAAGGATACTGACAGCTCAAAGCTACTGGAATAACGTGCATACACACTAAGGTAGAACGGAACGGGACGTTTTTCAAACGATCAAGCGGTCCACCAGCGCGTGTCGCTTTCGCGCGGGAGCTTAGGAGACGATGGAGGGGGAGGCGCTGAACATTCCAGGCAGGTTGTCAAAGGGCTCGAGAAGAGAGGCGGGCGAACGTCTAAGATGTGCAGGTTTCGTGGGCGCGGGGGAGGATTGCGTATCTCTTTCCGTTACCTGCCTGCTGCTGTTGGTGTCAGTTCCGGGTTGTCCGAGCCAAGAGTTGACGTCGGAGGTGACACAAAAGGGTAGTAGTGGAAGTGTTCGCCCGGTTTCTTCCCCGCACTTTCGCCAAATAAATGAGAGAGAAGTTGCCGTGCGTGCGACCGGACTGCGCGCACCAATGCTGACGTGGTTTGGGGGCAACCGCGGTCGGAGCCCAGCGTTCGCAGCACGGGCTCCCGCGGCCTGAAACTGGCCGCCTCCGCCGTGCGTTCCGCGCCTGGGCCCCCCGATCGCGAGGGGAAAGAGGGGAGGGGGAAGAGGGCGCGCGGAGGATGGGGAAGGGCGGAGGGCCGGGAGAAGCGAAGACGGAGAGCCCCGAAGCATCGTAGCGCCATCTTCCGGAAGCGCCGCTGGGGAAAGAGCGGCGAGACCTTTTGGGGCTTCGCTGGCCTCGAATCGCAGGTCATTTGATTTGCTCATTGGCTTAGTTTTTCCCGATCACGGATGCGGCGTCGGAGTGGAGAGAACGAGTGGCGTATGAGCGTGAACAAACAGAGGCCAACACTCAGGAATCACGGGGCCGTGTTTTGTTTTATGTAGTGTGAAGTGCCCAACCGGGCTTTGTGATCGTGTTATTTACGTTAAAGACACAAAAAGAAAGACGAGACTCGGTACGTATATACGCAGAGGACTTAACACATGTCGTCCGGCTCCCTTCAAAACAGGTCGATTTTGTATCAATAAGTTCCCCAAGCTTAAGACAGGGAACAACCAAGGGAAACACCGATAATTCAATGAAGTAGAAACTTTTTTTTTTCATTCCAGTGGTTATATTCAACACTACGAACTGTCTCTACTTGCAAATCACCATAATTGTCGGCTGTGTCATCAAGATTATCGAAGCCGCAAGAGTCGTGACGTGGTTAGCGTACAAGAGCTCGTAAGCGGGAGGGACTTCCTTCAGGTCCGCGTCAATAAGATCCCTGCTGAGTCTGCAATCAGGAGGCGAACCTCAGCAAGGCTACTTGATTTACGACACAACAGCGACGGGACAGTCGTATAGGCTGTAAACCCCTTCTTTCGTAGCAGAATGCAGTCGACTTCTGGGCACTGTGCCAGGACCTTTGTAGACTGGCTTGTTTTGTCCCTCTGGAAACGACCATGCAAGCGCCACGCAGCATACCGCCGATGGCTTGAACAAATGCATTGCCAAAAGCATTTGCTCAGAGCGTTGTTTGTTTCTGTGTGGGCTAAGTCTATGTTTCTCTTGTTTTTTTCTGTTGTTTGTTTCTGTCTGGTTCAGTGTGACCATATTTGGCCGCTGCATCAGTATGAACTAAAGACCATGGTTTTTATGGGGGCATAAATTATTTAATTATAAAGCTTAAGTATTGCGCGTTACTTGCAGCCATTCGTGCTACATTTACAGACGCTATCCACTAAAATTACTTCGACATCATAATCCTCATCGTCAGCTATATAATTTATGCCTTCGTCAGGGCAAAGGCCTCTCCCACAGACATTGAACCGCTCTTGTCTTCCGGTGCCCGAATCTAATTTTTCCCCAACATTCTTATTTCCTCCCTGCATGGCGTTGTCTTCCCCAGCTACTAGTCGCTTCATACCTGCCAGGTTTCCCGAATTTTCCGGGAGACTCCCGAATTTTCATGGTTTTGTACGATTGTACGACGGAAACAAAAATCTCCCGAAAACGCAGCCGTCTTCGGCTTAATCCTTTTCCCAGTATGGCCACAACGCGTCGGAGGTATACCTGACAATCCAACCCGATACCAGTTTGCCTCATTATCAGTTAAGTGCTTAAAAAGCGTAGTCGGCCATGTGCAGACGGTGAACCTGTTCGTCCCATTGTTAGTTTACTGTTTATAGAAACGCAGCGCCGCCGCCACTTTCATTTACGCACGAGCACGGCCATTCTGAAGATTTAGCAAGTCTCCAGTGGTGTAGCTTGTTGTTAGTTTAGACGAAACAACAAAACAGTTCAGTTCCTGCTGTTTTGTATTGCGCTTGCAGTACTATTTCCAGGTCTTTCTGAAAAGGGCGGCGTTAGCAACGTCGAACATTTAAGTGGTGTAGCTTGTTAGTAGTTTGGGCAAAGAAACAGTTCATTTCCTGCTATCTTGTAAGTAACTAAAAAAATGTGTGGAAAGTTACCCATTCTGTTGTTCCTACTACCCCCCCCCCCCCCCCCCCCCCCGGTAAGATCTCCCTAATGCCATCCCAGCAAACCTGGCAGGTATGCACATGTTTTCCGTTCTCCGCATTACATACTTGGCACGGCAAACACTTGTGTTAGCAGAACTAAGGTTCTGACAATTACGTTAACGAGGTGTTCAAACATTGAAACTACTTACACAAACAATCCGTTGTTCATAGGTCCCGTTCTGCACGAAGCACAATAGGCAAACACCATCGGCGCTAGTTTTTTGACATTTACAAATTCTGGCCAGTCCGCTGATTTCACGCTCCTGCTAGCAGCCAAGCAGCCTAACGAAACTTCTTGTTTCCTATTTTGTGCGGCAGAGGCCGGCCAGAGGATGCTCAAGTATAGGGTAAAGCATATAAAGCCCTAGTGATCAGCTTGTTTTTATTTCAGTATGTGAGGTATTTGAAAGAAAGGTACCCAACTGCGGTAACTTATTCAGCTGGCCCTTCTCCCTGAGTTCCCGCTGCTCCGTAGGCGCTGACGAACCCCTCCTAAAATTACGACCAAGAACCAACGGCGCCTTTGGCCGGCGTGCGTGCGCCGCGTTGTTCATTAGGCCCGATTTGAGTGAATGGCTCGCTGACGTGGGAAGTCGATCGACCCTTTCTTCTCGCCTTCTCTCTCTTTTATCTCTGCTTCTAGCTGCCTTCCGCGTTGCCCTTGAATAGGTCACTGTTGCTTCTTTGCCGAAATAAGTTCAACCGGGATATTGTTCATTCTCCTGTTGCGTACCTTTTTTTTTTCTATAGTTGCTTTTGGGGTTACAGTTTTCGGGTTCTTCTAAAAAGGTGAGGTCAAACCAAATTAGTGTTGTACTGAGTCGACGCTACCCACACAGCTATTCTGCGGTCACGCAGCAGAAATACTCTTCAGAAGCCGGACGTCGTCGATATATTTTGGATTGATTCAGGCAGCTCGTACTTGGTAGGCGTTTTTGCATTTCGCCTTCAGATGAAAAGACACCCAACGAGGCTGGTAACAGCAGACGTGGGCATTTTATGCGCGACTTTAAACGCGAATTTTTCGGTTTTAAGCCAGACTTAAAACACTTTGAAGTCGAGAATGAGTAATTTTATGCATCCACAGTGTTACATGCAAGTTATTTTCGTTCTGGCGGGTAAATTTCTCAGAAAGAATTTCGCTTTGGTTCAGTTGATTGCGCCGTTTGTATATAGGTCTGCACCCTTGTTGATGTTATCGGAGGTCTCTTCTTTATAACAGGGAAAGCGAAAGCTATAGTTTAAATGTAACGTAGATTAAATTTCCTGCCCTGAAGATTAGAAAACAAAGGCCCCCTAGCCATAAGAACTCAAGCGCCTCTGGTTCGACCGTAGGCCGTGCAAGAAAAGCTACAGATTTTATCACACTCAAAATATATATCAACTTTATTTTTATGCGATTCTCGTTTGTCTGTTTGTTTGATTGTTTGTTTGTTTAAAATATATATCAGCTTCATTTTTACATTTTTATTTGATTCTTGTTTGCCTGTCTGTTTGTATGTTTGTTTGTTTGTTTTATTGGTGTCATCGTTTGACACACAGCTATGTTTATGTTCTCGCTTTTATTGGAACTCGAACGTCAAAAATGCCCCACATTTCAGGAAACCGCTCACCAATCTAAATAAATACACCCTGGAAATTTTTTTATCACCAACACACAGTATTTAATACGCAATGTTATTACCTGCGGCAAAATACCAAAACCCCTTCCTATTTACAGCAAACTATATTATCAAAATTTGCCCGATAACTTTTGATCACGCCCAAACAATTTTCGTTCTCACAACCTAGAGTATATCCTGATGTAGACGGGGAATCTGATTCAATGGATCCGCTAAATGTTGGTTATGACCGGTTTTTTTTTTTCTTTCATTTACGTCTGGAAGACCTGGGCGGGACCAGCTTCCCAAGCAAATACCACGGTTGAAACGTTGTTCACTCGCGATCCGCGTGCTTCAACTCCACGGACAGGCACCGCCTGAGTGCACGTGTGCATAGAGGGGAAGCGTCCTGCTCTCCGATCGGGGACTTGTGTGTGCACACTCTACTCCCGCCGTCCCACGGGGCGCTCGCAGGCATCCCGTGCCCAGATTTCCCGGCCGGTCGGCATAAAGTGGACCCCATAAGGCGAGAACGAAGCGATGAATATAGAACCCTGTTCCCGGATATCGCCTCCCATCTTTCTATGTTTGCCCGCCACCCGGGGGAACGGGCGAATGATTTTGGCCGAGTTCTGACTCCACGGTGAAGCAGACGTATATCCTTTTTTCTCCATAAATTCTGGGTGACAGCACTGGCCCGTAAGATCCGGCAAAGCGTCAGTGAACGTTCTATTAGGCGCGTCCCAAAGCTCGCGAACGGCCGGTTTTGAATTAGTGCGTAGGAGAAAATAACAAAGAATTGGCACAGTTAATTCGGAATGTCGCACGCTTCTCGCGCTCAATCTACCTTACTGTTCATCATCATCATCACCAGCCTATTTACGCAGACTGCATGGCAAAGACCTCTCCAATTAATCTCCAATTACCCCGGTCATGTGCTAACTGCGACCAATTTATCCCCGCGAAATTCTTGATCTCATCTGTCAATCTAACTTTCGGCCGCCCCCTGCCGTGCTTACCTTCTCTAGGGATCCACTCTGTTACCCTTAATGACTAACGGTTATCTTGCCTTCGCATTACATGCCCTGCCCGCGTCCATTTCTTCTTCTTAATTTCTACTAATATGTCCTTAACACGCGTGTGTTCCCTTACCCACTCCGCTCTCTTCTTCTTGTCCCTTAATGTTATACCCCTGTCAAACGTGCCTATTTAAGTGCACTTACACGGAGTGCACTTGGATAAAATGTCATTCGGGAGCAGCTAAACGGCAAACGCGAATGACACTTTACAAGGAACGCACTTTAAGCTGAGTGTGGTCCCCAAACACACTTTACCGGGGCCAGCTCGCCGAGTGAGTAATCTCGTGAACAGAAGTCCGAAAATCGGAAAAATTAACGTAAAACCGCGAGCGTTTAGATGATAATAAGTAACGTTAAAAGTTAATTATAGATATATTGCTCATTTACTTTTACAAAAATTGAAGCAGCGACGAAAAATAAGAAAATAACCTCTCTCTTAACAACGTGCCAGCGCCGCCTGGTGGGTGTTTTGCTCCATGGCAGCCGTTCTCTGCGGCGTTCTCGTAGGTGGTTTCTTGTGGCACTGTGATTGTGTTCGTGTTTCAGCCTATTTCCGTTGTATTCAACGCTTTCAGATAATTTCCCCCGAACAATAATGCAGCTGTCATGCACTGCGCAGTGAATAACAGTGAAGATAAAAGCGCAGGTGTTCAGTCGCCGTCCCGACTCTGTTTTTGTGGTCTTGTGCGATGCGCCGATTGCGATTTTAAACAATTCAAACACAACGAATTGTTTACAATATTCCTCACGTGATAAAGAGGGGGGATTTCAAGTAATTTTGCGTAATATTTACGCCGGCTATCGTCACTGACATCACGGCCAAGGGCACTTTATTTCGTCGTTTAGCAGCGCGCAGCCTAAGTGTCACTTGGGAAGCCCGAGTGCACTCGGCGGAAGTGCACTTACATAGGCACGTTTGACAGGGGTATTACACCTATCATCTTCCGTTCTATTGCTCGCTGAGTCGTCCTCAATTTAAGTTGAACCCTCTTAGTGAGCCTCCAAGTTTCTGCCCCGTTGGTGAGTCCGGTAAGATGCAGCTGTCAGCTGCATCTTGCTTTACTGTTTAGACTGCGTATAGATAATGGGGCACGTAAGTATCTGATCGGTGCTGTGTCCTGCGAGGTTGACCATCGTTTGACCGCAGAATCGCAACTATGCATTTAGCGAGTCACAGTGGCAGTCACGCCGCTCTTCTCTGACGACATTCCTCTTCCCCTCATGAGTGGAGGAACCCCAATTTCTCCCTTTTTTTAGGGACACAATGCTGTGTCAACCACTCTTCACTAGTGCCAGGAGGATGGACGGATGGCAGATGAGAACACTTCAATTTTTTTTTATTTTTGCCTCTTCCGCCTCCTTTGCCCAGAGCGATCTTGAATGATCGCGGCGAAAGATACATTAGCAGATTCGCTGAAAAAATTAAGCTTGGACAGCATATGTGACACCGTATTTCCTTGTGATGAGGTTTTTGTATTGGACCAGATCCAGTGAACACAAGGACAGGCGGAAAGAAGAGCAGAGTTGGGGTGGTCGACACGTACCCGCCGCATCTGCTGCAGTCTCCCGAACGAGCACGGCTGAATGCGCCCATGCGCCCACACCCTCTCGCCTCGCAGACAGCTCTTGAATCCCCTCCTACACTGGACTCAAACACGCTTGCGTAATGTACGGGGGCTGTCAGACACGATCGATGAAGGCGCTTTAGATTCTTCAAGCATGCAGTTTCTTGCATAAACTTCCCGCGAAAGTATGGGCGAGAAAGGGCTGTCATACCAACCCTACTTGTGCGTTTTGCAGCTTACGTGCACTTCTTTAGACTCCTGGCTGCCGCCTAAAAGGAGGAAGAGGACCGAGGAGGATCTACAACCCCTTCCTTTTCCCACCGGGCACAAAATAAAGCTGTTCTCTCTCTCTCTCTCTCTCTCTCTCTCTCTCTCTCTCTCTCTCTCTCTCTCTCTCTCTCTCTCTCTCTCTCTCTCTCTCTCTCTCTAGTTGGCACGTCCGCTAACAGGCCGAACAAGTTGCCTTTCTTTTTGGATGGTTTTTTTCGTGCGTATTTCAAGACGAAATGGCCAAGTAAACGTTCTTGGCTGCTCGTTCGTGGGCGTGCGTGCGTGCGTGCATGCGTGTGCGTATGTGTATGCGTGTGTGTGCGTGCATGCCTGTGTGTGCGTGTGTGCGCGCGCCCATAAGCCTGAAAAACCCGTGAAACATCAGTCGAAATCAGAGAGAGAGATGGTGGACGTGTAGCCTGACGAGCCGTCTCAAACTCGTGCGAGTGTGTCTCTCGATCAACCCCGCATTTTGATTGATTGATTGATTGATTGATTGATTGATTGATTGATTGATTGATTGATTGATTGATTGATTGATTGATTGATTGATTGATTGATTGATTACAGGGTTTGACGCGCCGACGCTACACAGGCGATGAGGCGCGCCGTAGTGGAGGGCTCTGGATTACTTTTGACCACCTGGGAATCTTTAACGTAACGTGCGCCGAAATCTCGAACAAACGGGCGTTTTTGCTTTTCGCCTCCATCAGAAAGGCGACCGCCGCTACCGGGAATCTAATCCGCGTCCTTGGGCTAAGCAGCAGAACGCCATAGCCACTGCGCTACCGCGGCGGGTCAACTCCGCATTTTCAATTGCCTATACAAAGCCGCTCACATTTTACTGTTCCATACCGGATCCCATCCTGCACTCCGTATGGTTTTTTTTTTTAGTGCTACGGCCATTTTCAGATTTGCCCCACAAAAGTAGCAAATTCCGCCTCTTCGTGTGCGGGATATCGGTATCTGCAAACAGGAGCTGAAAAAGGCGCCATAGGAAAAAAAAAAAAAAAAAGCGTTTCCTCGAACGATTTTACTTGGGCACGCATTTTAGCAAAGCAAAAAGATAAAGAAATTCGGCCGCTTTAGAGATAAAAGGAAGGGGACATAAGCAGGACACATTGACGGGCGCAGAATCAGTGTTGCAAGCTGCTGAAATCCTAGGAGATGTTTGCGATAATACTCAGAGCACTGCCTCGACGTGGAAAACTGCGTGCGCGTTTCAGTCGCTAGTTGTGTCAGACGGGGAAGCCTGCGTGCAATCGATGCAATGCGGCAAACGCTGCCGCAAACGCACGGGTGCCTCGAACGGTCTCGCTTTTCTCCGTTAACGACAGCTGCAAAAGGAAGGAACGTGGACTGTTAGCTATGCATAGCTATTTGAACCATAAATTTATATTTAACATGTATGTGTGTGAGCGTTCGCGCGCGTGCGTGCGTGCGTGTGGTAGTGGGAACCTTCTATCGTACGCGATTGTGTAGCCCCGCCGTCTTGTCGTCGTGGTAAAGAATATGGTCGGTCTGAAGCAAATGCGAGTTTAATCCATCCGAAAGGGGTGCCCTCCACCCGAGAATTTCGAGTCGCTTCAGTTCCGGAGCTGTCTCCATTAAAAAATCGTTTGGGCGCTGTTAAAAATGTAATAATGTTCCTCCGTAGGTTCATCTAGAGTGCTGCTTCGTAACAGCATTTTCGGAGGGCTAATTTTGGCGGCACTAAAACCCATATAAAGACGTGATTACACACGGCTGCTCCGTTCAACTGCTGGCGGGGGAAGTGCTTCTCTTTTTATGCAGCGCGTCACAACCCTGCACGTGGTGGAGGTGGAGATCCAAAATTCTTCGTTTTGCCTCCACAGTTTAGAAAACAAAATCGCCCCATTGTGAGCATAGGTCGGCAGAACAGAAAGAACTCACTCAAACTCAATCGCAATTTTTTTTCCTTCACGCTGTACTCACCAAAGCTCAGAATCAAAAAGCTCGTCTGTACTCAAAATCGCTACTACTCACTCATCACATACTCATTTGTAATCGTACTCGTCTGTACTCATGAGTACTCGTACACAATATGTACTCACACATACTCAGTCATCTGTACTCACTTCTACTCATACTCAATCTGTAATCACTCGTACTCAACTAATCTGTGCTCACTTGTACTCATACTCAATCTGCACTGGCACTCGTACTCAATCTGTACTCATGTTTACAAAATCTTCACTCACATTTACTTGTATTCAAAAGTGTTTCTACTCATGTGTCCTCGCAATCAACCATTTGGTTTCGCGCGCTAAAATCGTTCTATTCATCTGTAATTTGAACTGAGCAAGACCAGTGAAGCCACCATGCCAGCCCTGGTATTCACTATGGCAACCCCGTGGCGAGCTAGAGCCGTAAGCCGTGGCAGAGGGAATGGCAGGGACGGCTCTTTTCCCTCCTCATTTTACCCTCCTTGAAAGGAGTGCTGCGTAACCGCGAAATGCGTGAAACTCGTGCACGCACGTCACGATTTGAGTACGTGACCAAACTCACAAGTTTTTCTCGCGAGTACTGTATTCATGAGTACAGTGCTCGTGAGTACTATTCGCGAGTGCATGTAATCGCGAGTACAGTACTCATGAGTACAAATGCGTGCAATCATGAGTGAGTACGTGTGAGTCATGGTCAGTGTCACCCGGGAGCTATTCTCGGCGCTCCTTCTTCAGTGGTTCACAAAAACGGTTGGGAACAGCGTGCAATGACTATGAATTCGGGAAGAACGTTTCGCACTAAAACCTAAAACTTAGGTGGAACCTAGCCCTTGGGAGGCGGAACCTATCCCTTGGGAGATGCTTATTTACGTACAATTAGCATTGCATCAATGGTGGTGGTAAATGTGATGGGTGGCGTTCCCCCTACTTGACCACTAGTGGTAGCCACCGCTCTACTTTAAATGGAAAAGTAAGGGTAATGGAAAAACTGATGCCACCCGAGAGTTATTACGCATGCGCATTTGGCACATTGCGGAATCTTGATGCACGCTGCACTTGGGGATGCATTGGATTGATGTAGGGGGGTCTGCGATATCAGTGTGATTCCGATTGTGCGACAGCTTTGGGTAGACGAACTCTGTGTTGACGAATCGTGAAGTGGCAGCAGTAGGGCAAGAATGGTAATCGCATTTATAAAGATCTACACACACATGCATACTTACAAACGCATACATACATACATACAAACGTACTACGTAAATACACACAAACGTAAATATTACATACATAGATACATACATACATGCATGCATGCATACATACATACATACATACATACATACATACATACATACATGCATGCATGCATGCATGCAAGCATACATACATACATACATACATACATACATACATACATACATACATACATACATACATACATACATACATACATACATACATACATACATGCATGCATGCATGCATACATACATACATACATACATACATACATACATACATACATACATACATACATACATACATACATACATACATGCGTAAATACATACATACATACATACATACATACATACATACATACATACATACATACATACATACATACATACATACATACATACATACATACATACATACATACATACATTCTTACGTAAATACATACATACCGCCAACAGGTCACCACTTCCCCTGCGCGTTTATGGTACTTGGTGCTGTACCTTAATTGGGAGGCTTCCCACTGCGCCAGAACATTGTTGCCAAGCCAAGCTCTTTCTTCATTTCATTTCATTTATTGCATCCTTAAAGGCCCGAGGTCATTACATAAAGCCGACCTTGATACATCCGCGTCGCGAATCTTCAATGTGAGGGCGCTGCCCGCACATATCGCACTGTCACCGTGGCCCAATTCGCTGCTTCACCGTCTGCGTCACACAGCTCGGCGGTTTACGGGCATGTATGTGTGGACACACGCACGCACGCACGCGCTTGCCGCTTGACTGTGGTCTTCTTGGTGGTCATTTTTTTTGCTTCATCCGGTGCTGCGTTTTTACACAAATAAATATGATGTAACGACTTGCATTCGCATTGTAATAATTTTGTTTATCGGTGCGTTTTGCTACCGCTTACATCCCTCTAGATAGAGAATATCGCGTACGACCGTGTTAAATCTCCCGGAACCAATACCCGCGCGTATGTCACCCTCTGCTCCAGATAATAACACTACTGCGTATGGGAAACTGAGAAGACAAAAAGCGACGGAAAAATCCGTGCCTTATTGTTTTCAAAGCGGAAGCAGCAGCTTTCAGCGCACGCATATGCTCCATGGAATCTCTAAATGATCCAATCCTTCATGCGAAAACACACCTTCTTTTCTTTTTATGGTTTTAGCTGCTGAAGCTTAGGGTCGATGCAGTAACGTCAACCCGCCCGCAGTGGTGATAACCCTGTCGTCGTCGGAGGAGGCAATCATTCGGAGAACTAAGGCTGGCGGAACTTTCGGATCGAGAAAACTCGGGAAAAAAAAAACGCCGGAGAAGCCGCCTTGATTTCCGACAAGGGGGAAACTATGGCGAGGACGTACGGTCTTGCTCGAAATGAAGAACGTAACATCCTCAGATCTCCTCAGACACGTCTCGTCGGCCTGAATCGTAGAGAACCCGTTATTTCCTTTACTTTGTACGCGTGCACTGCTGCTCTCTTTTTCGGATTATTTTTCTTTGTCTTAAGAGGTCACGAAGAGACCTGAAAATCACTTCTCCATTCATTTAGTTTGCTGTTATGCGGTTTGTTTGTTTTTGCCCACACGTGTACACGTGGTGGCAAAAACAAAAACGACACACACACGGATTATATATATATATATATATATATATATATATATATATATATATATATATATATATTTACTTAAGCAGTAGAAGAAACTTCTCGAGGAGCCAGAAGAAATATTTGAGAAAATGGTTGACTCACGATTAAAAACAACAACAGTGGTTTACTGACGTTTCGGCTGGAGGACCAGTCTTCATCTGAGTAATATGCAACCTAGAGGCATGCACGCTTGTGTAGGAGCAGAAGGTGCGTTACAGTGCACCCTTATTAAGAACATTGGCGGGTTGGGGCGAGGAAACAGGGAAAGGGAGGGCATTTTCTTGTGCGTACAAGCTTTCGTGACATTGTGCTCCTCACCATCTCTCCACAGCAAAAAAAAAAAGAACAGGAGATGGGGTACCGCGGGCGACAAACTCTTTTCTAAAAATCAAAGCAAAAACCAACTTCATCTTAATGAAAAAAGACAGGGTGGGAAGCTGGTGAAATCCTCCAGGCAAAACGTCAATAAACCGCTGTTTTTGTTTCGTGAGTCATCGGGAGTCAAGCATTTTCTCATATATATATATATATATATACATATATATATATATATATATATATATCCGCGGACGATCCGGGACTGATAATCGAGGAGGCCCGTTGTTCATTGTGCTCATTGTTCCCCGTTGTTGGTTGTTCGCATTCGTTGTTCCCTGCGGTTGAGGAATCGCGTCCTGTTTAGGAACTTATTTTCCTTCGGCGGGACGCGTGCGTTTGTTGGCCCTGGACGTTGTTCCGTTCTTTTTGGGACGCAAGAAGAAGAATGGGAACAATTGGACTGCAAATTATGAAAAAGACAAAAAAAAAGTGACGATTTCACAATGACGTTGACCTCATTTTGTGCTACCTCCACGTGAAATATGGGCACAGCATTAAATGAAGATACAAAAAATAAGGCCAGGCTGTTGGACGAATGTAAAAAAACAACAATAAAACAAGTGCAGTTGTTCTCCCGGCGGCCCTGTATATTTTTGTTTCTACATTGACGTAGTTTGAGTGAGGCTGTATTGCTCCGTCCTTGGTTTTTGCTTATTTCCTTGTTTTAACCGCGTCCTGCCCCTACGTGTCACGTTAAGCAGCGTGCGCGAAATATGACGCCTTCGTGCTCCGTCGCCCTACACGCACGCCAGGCTTGTCAGCTCCTCTCGTATTGTTTTCATCCCTTTCTGAGGACACCGTGAAACGTGTGCACAGGGCGGCGCGGCTGTAACGAATGACGTTGACTTCGTGGACGCAGCGCGTTGTCTGAAGGGCGGCCGTTGTCGCTAGCCCAAACTTTCCAGTCACGTGCGGCTATTTCTGCCCTTTGGACATGTTGCGGACTACGCCTGCCCTGCCTCTGTTAGATGCGAAGGTGGGGTGGTGGGTTGATGAACAGGCTTAGTTGCGATTGCGTCTGAAAATAAGGTCTCCTCCCGCCGGCGATCCCGTCCACAACAGTTATTTATTCTAAAATTGCAAAAAACCTAATCCCGGCTGCCGTATTTGGGGATCCCATGATAGGTTCACGTGCCTGACGGAGCGCACGCTGGTCTGTAACAGCGGCAATATATACATATAAGAGCGAAGAAACTTGACAGGCCACAAATTATGCTGTCAAGATCTCTAAAGAAAACCGCATTGCCTTGCGCACTGTGTAAACAAGGAACGAGTCGGGGTGCCAATGCCAATGAGAAGATATATATATATATATATGCCACGCCACCGCGTGTAGGCATCGACGACCACTTGCAGTGACATGTGTATAGATTATGAGCAATTTTCCGTGTTTCATCCTCGTCGTAACATTATCATGCTCATCAGCATTATCCCAACCTCTTCCCTCATAAAACGTCATCATTCTTCTGGGATCGGTGTTGGGAAACTGATTGCACCGCCGAATAAACGCCCTCGTTCACCCGTTACTCAAGGGCATTACAATGTATAAATTTAGGGCAAAATGGAAACTCGCAAAGAACGCACAGAAGGAGACGAGTGAAAAGTCGGACACGCGTGAAAAACAGTAACAACGACGTTTATTTACGATCGTTTTGGCGAGAGGACCTGCCTTCATCATGGGGCAGTTTCTACCAAAAATCTTGTAAACTTTTTATCAAAATGGATATTGAATGACATTGCCTTTCATCGAGTAAGACGGAACCTGTCCTTACTATTTCATCTTCCTTACTGCTCGTCCGCGTGAAAAAGATGAACTCGGCAGTCTAGAGAGGGAGAAAAACCAAAAATAACCATTGGCAACGGTGCGTGAAATGTGTGCTCAATCACGGTCAAATCAGATCACGGCCACTTTTTTCAGCTCCTTGCTTTTATTTTGCTCCACCTATCTCGCTTCTCCGGGCTGGGGCATAAAAGCTTTGCGCAACCTTTCTCCCACTGGTCTTAACTGCGGTACACCGTCTGCGCCACTGCCGAAGAGAGATTTGCGGTAAATTATTTGGGTCACGTTGTACGGCGTGGGCGGCGGGGAGGTTAGGCCAGTTCGGTCTGCGTCGCCTTAAATCAAGTTGGCTCAGATCGAGCAAGCTCTCGTAGCGTGATCCTTTCTCGTCACGTAAGATTCGCGTCCTAACTACATTGAAGCCCAGTGTTCCGAAAAAGGTCCTGCTATAAATGTCTAGCCGCGAAACAGATTTTACGCACGTGGTCTGTGCTCCGTGCTTGTGCTGTAGAGGGCGCCAAGCGAAGTCCGTACGGGATGTATAAAGCGTACTCGGCATAGTGCACAATTGGTAGCTTTGAGCCTATGCCGTCTTCGCAACGATTAGCCTCTTGTAGCCCGACGTTGCAAACTTGTAAGCTTTGCTATTGTCATTTCTGGGCATCACGTGGTTTTCCTTTCCGCAAGCGGCCGCTATAAACCTTCTCATCTGTTAATACTTGATCAATCAGAACACGCGATGGGCTGTCTTGCGCATGCGCAGTTACATCACCCTGTTGACTGCGCCAACTATAGCGCCGCTTACATTGCCCACTGCTAAAATGGCAGCTCCCGGGACAAGGAAGTTAAAAAGGTCCATACAAAAGCCTACAGGCTCTCAAAATAAAGCATTCAGCATCACGGAGATCTGCTCGCTGTTGCTATCGTCCGGCCACCCTTGTTCACTCCCCCCCCCCCCCCACCACCACCACCCCGAAGTAGGCGGTATACTAGTAGTTAGCCAAGGTATAGGAGGGGATTTTTTGACAGCAATAGCATACGCAGGATCAGCTTCCCCAATTTAGCCGTGTCCCACGTCCACTTCCCGTAACTTGCTCATCTTGTCTTGGCTATCTAATTGGCTGAAAATGACAAAAGCTTCTACACTCTTAGGCAAAAAGGACGAAAATAGGGACTAAAATACAGCCGTTAGTCTTCAGGGGCAACCGTTCATCTTCAAGGGGAGTATCTGAGGCAGAGTATGTGCCGTGTGCACAAAAGCGGACTAACTGTTCGTCCCCGCCGATCGCTAAGGAGTAACGGGAAGACGAAACGCATGCAGTTAGTCCCTTTGCTTCGTCGTTAATCCCCTCATGGCGGCGTCGTTGCCCTTTCGCGCATATGTCTGTGAAGAGTTTTAGATTTCCAAAACACATGTCATTGCAGTCAGCAGGTCCTTTAGATGGTGCCACATGAGAAAATATCGATGTTAATTATAAGAAAATCGCCTAGGGTTAATAGATCGCCGGGTAATGGGAACGAGCGGCAAAGCGCGATGACCAGACGCTTCTCGGTGAGGTTATATTGATACGCTGTGTTGCATACGACTCGTGCGCGGTAATAACGTTCAATGAAAGCTTTCAAGCGCGTTAACAGTAACACAAAAATTAGTGACAATAGCAAACGTGGATTCCTAAGCGTAATGAATATGTAAATGTTTAACAGACGACAAAAAACGTAGTAGTTGCTGATGATAACTGCAAAATAAAAATGCTCGCTACAGGTAACCGTCTCGAAGTTATCTTTTGCGCTCTGTACATAATTGCCTTGTGCACCAAAGCTATGACAATACTGCAACTGCTGTAAAACCCGCTTGCTGTTACCAGTCGCAATCGTCTAGCGACGCGAACTTGAAGAATTCAGGCTAAAGAAACACCGAATTTGGTTTCACCGATGCAGGAAAATATGGTCTGCTTCCTTATTCTAACACTCAAACAGACGACACCTTTCACACACGTTACATAGAGCACTTAAAATATGTATCGAACACTAAGAATACACCTAGTTTGCGCTATTTGTGCGGAAACAAATGAGTCGTCCGATCGCCCAGCTCCTACCTCAACTAGGCGACGACGAGTTCATGGTTATTTACGAGAAAAAACTGTTTGTGAGGCTGTACTTACAATCAAACTGAGCAATAGTACCTAAAGTTAGTAAAGCGCTAAGCTCAAAGCGCAAATCGCGGTCACGTTCGCTTGCACGAATAGAAATTCGGACTCGAGTTGCTATAGGTCTGCCGCGTTATGCACAGAACTAAACGCTGTACACTTGAATATTATCTACTGCCACTTCCACCCGGCGGCGTGGTCCAGCCGTAGCTCGTCTAGTTCATTGCGTCAATTTGCGGGCGTCGGTGGTTCGATCCCTGGTGGTGCTAGCGTTTTTTTTTCTTTTTTCTGCGACTCAGCAGTTCGTCCTTGGGGAGCATCGGAACGGACCATCCGGGTTGGGGACTAACCGTTCGTCCCCTCGCAGTTAGTCCCCAAAGGGACTAATGATTGTTGCAGAAGCTGTTAGTCCCCCAAAGGACGAACTGTTAGTCCTTTTTGCCTAAGAGTGTACCTGTCCATAGTGCTAAAAAACACCGGCGCGCCAAGAGATTTGAATAAGTTACATGTCTGATCACTAGCAGCAAATATAGTGTACGCAAACGAAGCGTACTTATAATCTTGTTTGAAGTAAAACTCAATAAAAAAAACAGTCTTAGCGAAGCACACACACGAGCAAGTACCAAACTAAAGTTCGATCCATTGCCCACAGGGACAATGTGGGCAATGGATCGGGGTTTTTATCGGCGAAGTTGGTAATATATTTAAAAAACTTGCTAAGTGCAGTAGTGAATTACCATCTTTACTACCACTCATATCGTCAACGAAAGTGCTGAACCGCTCGTAAGAGAAATCTAGGCAGCATAGTAATGACAATATGTTTGAAAAAAAAAAATTGGCCGCGTATCTGCTCATTTCGTTGCAAATGTCGACAAAAGACGATAGTCTTAATCGACTGTTGCCAAGTAAATGCCTCCTTTCGCCTTCCCGCTCACCTCTCATTTTGTTCCTCTTGCGTCGCACTTCTCCCAAGGTAAAGACGCCAAAGGTTTGCTTAAATCATTTTAAATTTACCGTGTTCCACTGCTCCAGACCGGGTGTCTCGATGCCAACGCTGCCGTACGGCGAAGACGCGCGTGAATCGAGACGCCCTACTTCAACGTTTATAGAACCGCGTTTCCCTACTCCACGTGCGTTGCAAGAACGTGGAACCTATCTAGTGGAACCTTTTGTAACTGTTGCCGGTTGATTTCTTAAAATGGTGCCAGAAGATGGCGCGGGCGACAGCAGGCGACGGTGGAGTTAATTTTTTTTCTGCAGTGAATTTCGCAAAAATCAAGCATGTATGATTTTTTTTATAAAGGAACACTGCAAATATTACTTCTATATTAATCTGTTGTCTTATATTTGTGTAATGTCTTGTTCTTCTTCAACAATGTTGACAAGTATGAACATTACACCGGGCTTATATGGGTAGATTTAGCTGTGACTATATAAGACTATTGCGCAGGAATTGTTTTACTTTGGCCGGGTGGCTGAATCGAGTCACAGACAGACAGACAGACAGACAGACAGACAGACAGACAGACAGACAGACAGACCAAAATTTCTGGGTTTAAGTAGCCCAAGAAAGATTATCGTCTTTAAAATAACGAAGACAACTGAGCGCTTATGACGTAAGTGGTTGCGAAAGCAAAAGAATGCTTGCCTTGTCGCCGTGCCGCAAGCGCGCTGAAAAGAACTGTTGTCGATGCGGCGCGAGATGATAACGGCGGCCCCTGCGTGCTCGGCGCACACGAACGCCCGCTCTCCGTCTGTGTCAGCGTCACATTTGCCGACATAGCTTTGCACGTGTGGTGCAGTAATTCGAGCAAATAACGATGGACATCAGGGTCACGCACAAAGCCATTTTCAGTGCTGCCCGCTTGAGAGATTTCTACAAGCACTAAGGGCCCTGCGAAAAAAAAAAAAAAATCGGGCTGCCAACAGCGTTGTGCGAGGGCAACTGGCCTATAGAATGATTGGAGCTGCCTAACTTAATTTTTGTGAATATTAGAATTCTACAAGTAATTATCCCAACCCACACAATGCTTGCAGTAATACATATCATTGGATACGAAGTCTGGTGGTATATTTATTGCTTGCTACAAGCACCATATCCGCGAAGTGACTCAGCCATGACTGCGTCAAACAAAGACGCGCCAGATTATTGTTCAATTTCCGAGCCGCTACTCCACGAACGCGCAAAAATTCAGTGCCATCAAAAATCAGGCGCCATGCTTTTATTTTTTATCTCCATTTCTGTGCTCTGTTGTTTTCAAGAAAGCGTGATGAACTCAACAGTATGCCTTCCGAGAGCGTGCACGCGTTTCCCACGCAAGCACTGGCCGCATCTGCAAGCAATTGCACGCCGCATTGCTCTTAGCACGACCAACATTCTCAGCTGCGGCGGCGGTAGTACTTGCAGTGCTTGCAGCGCCCTTGCGACATGGCGCCAAGGCAAGCATGCGAGCGAGGAGATGGCCACATATCGCAGTGGGAGCCGCAGCTTCGCTCCCGACATCTTTACTGCGCATGTCCGTGTCTTTTCCAGATCCGCTGTAAGCACCTGTATCTTTGGCCGTGCTTTCCGCGGTTCGTATTTGATTTGTCATTGACTGTACATATGTCTAACACACAGTTAAAATTCGAAGACCACAAGGCACTTGTCAGTCTCGCATTCCGAAGGTGGCGGGTTTGAATCCCACCAGGACCTACTTTACCAAACTGTATTTTCAACTCCATTTCCCCGTTTTTTATTCCTTCAGCAGTCGGCCATTTTGTGTGTCGCGGACATCTCATTTTCGACCTACGGCATCAAATAATGCTTCTGCATTAAAAAAAGAATGTCCAGCGCGGGTCATCATTACGGCATGTTGGTTTATTGTTATTGTCATATATTCAGACCAGCAGAACCAGCTGTATCTACCGTCAAAACTCGATTTAACAAAGTTGGGGGGAGTCGAGAATTATTACGTTAAATCGGGAACTTCGGTAAATCGAGTTAGACATTTCTTGGTCACTTAATTCGTTACATTCGACTATATACTGTAGTGGTATTCGGCACGCTTATGCGGCGTCGTATTTGCAAGGAGTAAATGCTCTGAAAATAAAATTGTCGTAGGGCGTATGAAAAGAGACCACTAAAATTGTTACCTGAACAAGAACAGCCCTCGGGGGAGTACATATTTATTTCCCGCAGAAGAAGTCGGTGATCTTTGCTTGCACGCGCTTCGTAAGCAACGAACTCATAAATGTCTCTTAAGTTTGTAGTGCGTCTATCCTCGTGCGTTACGTCAAACATCCGCAGCAGATCAAAGGCATCCATCTCTTGACCCCATGTCGGCGCGGAAGCTTCGATATCTTCAGCGTCTCCGCCAGCGTCTTCAGCCGCCACTTCATCCCCGTTTGCTACAAGCAGCAAGATATCTCCTTCATCCAAAACTTCTGTAGTGACTGCGTTTGCGTCGGCGCTCACGTAGTCGGAGAAGCTTATCTTGACCGGCACTTCATCCATTGAACGGAGGTGCTCCCAGGCATCTTCATGCTGGTGCACGGGATAAAAGTGCCCCGCGATGTTATCTTTGGCGCGCGATGAATCAATTTTGAGGCGTTCTCTACAAAATACACCGAATTTAACACTTTTTGCGCAGCATTTTTGAGAAAATGTTCTTCAAACCGGGAGAAATCGTGGTATTGGTTTCATTATTTCGAGTTAGCCAAGCATTGGGCTCTATGGGAGTCTGAGCGGAGATCGGGACACCTTCGTTAAATCAGAACGTTCGTTGAATCGGGTTCCGTTAAATTGGTTTTGACTGTATTCAACGGACGTTGAAAATTTGTTTGGTCCGCTTTATAAGGCGGCGACCATCCGGCGCGCCGATCACCGTTGTGGGCATCAACCTATCTTCTTGCCCCACTCGACGAGGGCATACTTCCGATCGAAGGGCGCCAACCCGCTCTTCTCGATGGCCCGTTTCCTGATTTCCCGGGGCATAGGGGTCACTCAGTGCGGACTACCTGGGAGACTTAACGAATTTTCGACCTGACACTCTTCCCCGTTTAGTGAGTCAGGAAGCGGAAGAGGACGCCCGTATGGTTTTGCTGCGATAAGCTGCGATCTTTAGCGCTTGGCAAAAGCTCCGGAAATAGAAGAAAGTGCGGCGAGCGCATTTACAAGGCTTTTATGTATAGGTTCGGATTGAGTTCCATGTTTATGGCCGCGCAAAGTTTCGCTTCCCTGAGAATTGCAAGAGAAGTGCGAGTACAGGTTTGTACTACGTCCACGCCAACTTTGGGCAACCTCTCATCCCGCTACGATGAAAATAAACCAGGTATCCTGTTCACGGGAACAAAGTGAATGAAGACCGAGGTTGTCCGGGTCCGTGTTCGCAGTGGTGACGAAAGCGTTGGTAGAAGTGAACAGCGGGAGCGCGGCTCGCCGCAAAAAGCGGGATTCGCATAAATCACCGCTTCTTTCAGTCCTTTTGACCCGGGCTGTCGGAAGTGCTGCTAATGACAGCCACCATTATTCTCAACTGCGGGCTAGGATTTCCGAGCAGCCTTTGCGCAGTTTGAGAACCTCGCCGGTGGATTGTTCTTTCTTTCTTTCTTTATCTCTCTGTCTCTCTTGCTATCCTGTTATTTTTTTTTTACCCACGAGAACCTTTTCAAAAGCGGCAGCAAAGTCGTTTTGTAGCGACCTGCTTAGTTGAAACCACTCAACTACAAGATTTGCGGCAGATTTGTGCGCAGTACCGGGACAGTGCGAACAGATGTACTTTTGGGCGCACATCTGCGCCTCCTTTTCTTTCGCATTTTTATGCTTTGTTATTATTATTTTTTACTTCTTCTACGTCGTTTACGTGGTAATGCGTGCAGCAGTCGTTCATGAAGTCGTACAAAATTCTTCGCTATTTCTCGACAAGCGAACTTGATTTTGTTTTTATGTTTGAAGAGTGCGCGTCCGAGAGAATTTTACACGTTTTGGAATATGGGTGTAAACTAACTTCCTGGTGAAGACTCCAATTTTTTGTTAAGGGACTTTGTACTATTGACCTGGGAATAAAAAAAAACAATATGGGACGTTATTTTCTGTAGTATCGAGAATGACAACCACCGAGTCTTGCGAGCATTACCCTGATCACGCCGGTCGCTCCGTATCGCCACGTTAGTGAGGTCATCTGCTGATTATCGACAAGGCGGTCGTAATGACGGCTACGAAGAGCGCGGTAAATTGCACTTTTTTGTACAGAAAATGTTTCCCGGAGACAGCTGCGCATCATGTTCCAAAATACATTCACTCCTTCCTCGTATCGTGTAGCAGCAGCGTAACCGATATTCAAAAAAAAAAAAAGGAGGGGGGGGGGGGGGGGACGTGTCAGCATATGTACATTCTTCACTGCTTCTCGCACCTGGACGGCTAAGCGTTAGTCGTAAGTTAGATGGAGCAAGATTGTAGAGCGGAGGGACTTAGTGACGTTTCCGTAACAGGCGTGCGAACACACTTTTGTCTGGTCGAAGCCAGGCGCCACACCACATTCTGTGATAAAATGTGTCGCCAAAGTTTCCATTCAGTTTCCCACGCTTCATTACCTCCTTTTTTGCATTCACCCCTAGTGACATAAAGGCCGCCAAGGCTGGAAGGCGAAAGAGACGTAAAAGCGGAAAGCGAGTGAACTGGAAGCTGAAGCACTGTTGCACATGCAAACAGGTAGTCCTACGGGTCACGCATGAGTTCGGGGACATGGCGTGGCCAAGTTTGTCTTCCGTCGGTCAATCCCCTTTTCTGCCCCTTTCTGGAGTCGCCTAGTTTACATTCGACCTGAGCGGTGGCATCCTGGGTGAGCGTTCGTAACCTTCCGGGCACTTACGAGATTATACGGGATCGGGTAACCAGGGCTCCTCTCTCCCCTTCGTTTATTCGCTCACTGCCGGCCATCGTAAACATCTGAGGTCGTGCATCGCATACGGCTCCGTGGCTAGATCGATGGAAGGCGTTCGGAGTTATAAACTTTACGGCTCCTTTCCCTTTCCTTTACCGCGTACTCGCCCAAAGGGCCATATTCGTCGAAATGATTGAGAAGACACTAAAGGCTGAATAAATGTTGTCTTTTTAGTGAAATATCGCACCGTTGGTAGCTCTTCCGGCTTTCCTTAGATGACAAACGACGCCTTGCTTGTTTAGAAATGAATAATCAAAACCGACATTTTTCTCTCCAATTACCCTACATTTTTTTCGTGACCTAAATGAGCACGTCATTAAGCGCGCCATCTGTCGTCCAACTCCTAAGCCTGCGCCGAACCAGCCTGCCAGTGCTTCAGCAAGCATGCGCTGCTTCTTCGGGTTGAGGCCATTTCGAAAGGGATCGCTTTTTCACGGGAACCAGCCCTAGCAGTGATTTAGATTAGTCTATCGCTCGGTCAGCGTGTCTATGTGATGCAGTGAGGGTAATGAGCGAACAAAAACATGGAGGTGAGTAATATGCGATGCGGCGTGATAAGAAACGTGAAAGAAAGCGTGGAGCAGAAAACGAGATACGTTGTCGAATTTCCCACCTGTACCCGTTTGTTGCTACTATGCCGGGGACGGACGCGTGGGACGTAGTGCGTCAACACACGATAGCCCCAGTTTTACTTGATCTCGCGCCAGTGTAGTGAACGTAAACAATGGCTTGTGGTAGCAGTTCAGGAGTGGTGCGTGTGTGCGCACGTAAAAAATTGGGACGCAGCCGCGCTAAAAACTAAACTGACGCTGAGTGCAAGACAGATGCTATATAATTTAAACGCGCTTGGCGCAGTGCAGAGAAAAGCGCCCAGTTTTGTTTTTGAACAGTTTCTATCGCGTTTATTTTTTTAATGTTTTCTAACCACCATAGTCCAAATAAAATCTTAATTAATGCCGTGTGTACCTTCCTCACGATTTGCGTTCATTATTTTGTTTTATTTATCCGCTGCGCTGTTTTTTCCGTTAGTCGTTTTTGTTTTTCTCTTCCTATCTCTTCCTGCCTCGGTTTGGTTCACCGTATGTCCGTGTTACCTTCCAACTGCTTCATCTTTTTGCTCACGTCAGATAAGCGCGGGAGCTAATGTCGCTATAGGGAGCGGACTGTTGACGCACGCCAAATCCCCGGTGTCTTCATGCCTTTTTTTCTTCTCTCGCAGTGGCGAAAGTGGTGCTGGCAAGACGGTGGCGGCCAAGTACATCATGTCCTACATCGCCCAGGTGTCCGGTGGAGGTCCTAGAGTCCAGGTGAGAAAGACTCCGTGGTGGAGATTATTCGATTTTTCGCATTCTAGAAAGGTCTTAGGGCGTCCGCGCATGAGACGACACAGAATACATGCAATTGGCATGGTCGTGACTGCAATTCTTCGGCGTGGACGTTATCAGTCCAGCCATTTTAGTTTTACTGGCGCTACTGACTGCGTTAGGACGGTGATTTCGGCTGGCTGGTGCGTATTACGGAATAAAAACACCAGTTGCTAGTCAGCGCCGTGTGTCGTCTTCCCTCGTCCCATCTGTTAGCGCTGTTTTGAACTGAGATAGCGCTATTAAGCTTGTTCATAGCCGAATAACTGCGGACAGTTAGATAGCGAACGCGTTATGAACTGAGCCTCGGGGAAAGCGCTACTGATTTCCGTAGGTACAGCTGCTTCGGCACTTAACACAAGCTCGCTTTCTACCCGTTCTCGTTTCTTACTTAAGGTCTACTATATGTGCGCTCTGCGGTTATTATATTTCGACACCGAAATGTATAACCATTTAGGGGGTGACATTTAGGTAACCAGCCTATGAACTTCTCTCCACGTTTACGTTAAGCATTTCAGCATCCGATGCTTTCTCCAGAACAGCGTGCAATGTGCTGGAACAGTACTTCGCTTATCGTGCACTTCAGGACGCATTCTCCTTTCCCGCATGTTGTGTTCCGCTTTCGTCTTTGTCTTGGTTTGCAGTAGCACAGCATTGCCCTGAATTTGTAACAGATCTACATGTATAATGCCGTTTAACTCCGACCGTGCCCTTGAATTTTCTAAGCATGCCTGCAAAATAGGGCGATCGCTTAGCCTCTAACAATCGAACGATTGCCAATTAGGGTGTTACCAGACTCCCTCGTATCGAACTTTTTTGCGAATGACATTTAGAACCAGTTCGCGGTGTGCAGGGAACGGCCTATTTGTTGAGCAAACATTGGCCGCGTTGTGCAGGCGGGAGTGCTCCCCACCAATGTCCAGTTTTGCGAACTATCCCAGAACCTTGCGGGAAAGGCCGCATAACAAAACTGAAGATTTCATATCAGTTCAGCGTGTGCTTATCAATTATGTTTTACTTAGCTTGTACATGGTCTTTGTATTTCCATTTCCTTCTTTTTTTCATTTGTATTCTTCTACGGCGTTTTCTTCATTACCGTTCTATCTTCTGTTCTTACTTCCTCGTTTCTCTCACCTTACAGACGTTGTAATCAAGTTCTTTTCGGCGGCTTGTAGCGCACAGCCGCTTCTGCCTTGCGCATATCGTGACACTGACGCCTAGCTCAAGGAAATAGCTGTTTTGGCTCTGCTGAGATACTGCGTGATAGTTGCGATTGCTTTGGTATTCCTTTGTTACCCCTAGCAACGAAATAGCTTGTTTTCCTCAACAATTACGGTTATGAATGACCCGTGACGACGTTTGATCATTCCTGACGCGTGATCGTGCCGACTCTCGTAAGGTAGCAGACCAGTATTTCTGCCTTGATTTTTTAATGGTGAAAATATTGCGCGTAGATTGAATTAAATATGAACGATTTTATCTCGTGACAAAACAGTTTCAAATGGGCGCTGTGTTGCGCCTTCTTTTGTCGTCCATGTCGCACGGTGCACCCCTGAAGTCGTTAGAAATGCATTGCCAGCTAGCCGAACCATCACATCATTAAACAGCTATAAGGATTGAAAAAAAAAGTGTCTTACACCACCGTTTGCTCTATTAAATGTTTCTTCTCTCTCTTACTTTATAATCCATATTTTTTCCTTAACTTACCCTGGATAAAATATGACTTTAAACGAATCGTTTACCGACATGACTAGACTTTTATTTTGTTTGACCTCTAGCACGTCAAGGACGTCATCCTCGAGTCCAACACCATACTGGAGGCCTTCGGGAATGCCAAGACCGTCAGGAACAACAACTCGTCCCGTTTTGTAAGTACTATGAAAAAAAAAGAGTCTAGAAACTCCGTCAAACACCCTCTTTTTTCATATTTCTATATCGGTTTTTGTGACTCGCCCTCGAAGCTCATGGATACCGCAATATCTTTACATGTGTAAATCATAACAAGCAGTCGCCCTGTCGTAATGCCGAAATTGCTTGAATGTTCTGGTTAAACTTCCATAATTTGTTTCATTGACCGCCCAGCCCCGCGTCCATCTTGTCTTCTTTTCTCGCTACGCCAAGATGAACCAATATGCCTCAACAACTGTATTTACTCCTTTCAAACAGAAAGGTGTGGATACTTGTTATGCAGCCCCGGGAACTTGCAGGCCGAGAAAAACTACCCCCTGTAGTGAACCGTCGACAGTTGCCGCTGCAAAAAGAAGATTATGTTGCGCGTAGTGAGCAGTGTAAAGCTGTTCTACGATAAAGTCCATTGCTGGCGGGTAAAAGGTTTGATCTTGTAACTTCGAGGAGCTAAGTAATTGAGTCTATTTGTGCGTTGTTTACACGCACTCGAGGCAATGCGTGCCGCGGCCCGCAGACCACGAGATTATATGAACTTTACGCGCTGGACGGCCGTTTACATGCACGTTTCCAAAACCTCCTCCTCCTCCTCCTCCTCCTCCTTCGTGCACGAAAGGTGCTTTGTTTCCCGCTTTAGCCCGCTTAAAAATTGTCGCGCTGCCTGACGCGTGCTGAAATTTAATAGACACTAACGAACAAGGACTCCGATGGCATACAAATATAATATCTTCATAATGAGCATTACTTTTTTCTCATTGCTTAGCGAAACGCGGTCCCAGCCTATCAAAAAAAGAATCCTACCAAGTAAAGGAAATTCTCTTTGTCTAAGTTTTTCTGTCTTTTTCTTTGTATGAGACTTTGCTGCCACTGTGTTCTTATATTTTTTTATATTTGAAGACTGTCGACTTCTGTGTTCTCGGGAATGCATGGGAAGGTTGTTCTCCCCACCCCACCCCCGAAAGAAAAAAAAGCGCAATAGTTTGCAAGCGCCCTTAAAGGCTATGAAGATAAAATACATGTTTGGTTCATTAAAAAGACTGCCTTGCCTCGATAACAATGATACCAGTTCTATCGCGAACTTAAAAGGAATAATCGATATATTAAATTAAACATTTGAAGGAGTGGCGAATCCCCGCCCACTTTCAGGTGGAAATTTCACTATGACATCACAGGATCTTGTTTGTACGATTGGCGCCCGACGACCTAAGTCACCGCCAAGGAACATGGCTGAGGGATGGTAGAGGGCCTCCATTGGTCTTATCATTTGAATTCCATTCCAACGTGGAGTTAACACACTCGTAACTACGTTTTAGTGCTCGCCTATATATATATCAGGGTGTCGAACCGAAAAAAATACCGGTTCGGTTACGGTTCGGGTTCGGGTGAAATAATTTCGTTCCGGTTCAGTTCCGGTTCGACAAAATCACGTACCGAACCGGTTCACGAACCGGTTCGGGAGCTTGAACCGGTTCGCGAACCGGTTCGACGAGTTGAATTATCACTGAAATTAGAAAAAAACATTTACTAGTTTAAAACGACCGTCAAGTCAAAACACAAACAAAAATTCAAAATTCTGCTGTTCCCCAAGGGCAGTGGCGCAATTGCAAAGCAAACTTTAAACAATCACGAGATATTAGAAAAACAAATGAAGTGGCGACGATTTACCACCTTCTTTCTCGCTCAGACATTATGTTGTACCAGCGACTATTCATAAAGCCACCGCCAAGACATATGACGGTGGGATATATTTTCTGTCCTTTCCTTTTTTGTTGAAATCGCAATCGTCGCTATGCAATCACCCATCACGCTAACCTTGAAGCCTTAAATTTAGTCCTGCGTACTGGCGCGTTCAAATACCAGCGCTTAATACCAATGGCGCACATTTTTTTATATTTGTAACAAAACAGAAAAATCCTACAACAGGCACATAAATACTACCAATGAATTAGAATATTTGGTCACCCTGAATAATTTGTTAGCTGTCACCTTATCGAATGTGTTAGCCACACTTTTGTTAAAAGTAAGCTTTAGTTAATGCTCAGTCACTGTATTATTGCTCTGACCACTGCAATTCCTTTTGCGATACCGAAAGTGTGCATTACAATCAGTATGTCATCGTACCGCCTGAACCCCTACCATCGTTCCGTGTGCTACATTGCGGAATCTTATAACAGATAATGCGGTTACAAAATGAAAGGGAAATTTGTCACGCGGAGCATGAGATGGGACTTTTTGGGTAGACGCTCTTTAATTCGTCCACAGCAGTACTCCCCTCCGGAACGAGTCGCAGTAGAAGCAATGTAGCGAGTTGGGCAAACGGCTTAGCAAACGGCTTAGCCACTGAGCAGCTGCTGCGGTCACACTTGTCAAGTATTAATAATTTGCAGGTGTCGGTCCTTTTAAACAAATTATGAAATGCAAAAAGTTTGCACACATCGGGTGTGAGCTTTCGCTGTTGCGCAGTGGAGCACTCCTGCTGCCTGATTGCTCCAATGAAGTCGCAACTAGGGAAGGGCAAAGTCGTTTTATATCCCCTGCAAGCTGCCAAGAATGACATTTCGTTTGGTCAGCTTGCACTACGCTCGCGCCTCCAGCAGCAACAGATCATTGCTACAATGGTGCTAATTCATTTCCCCTGTTGTTACATAGAGCGTGATAGTGTTCAATTGTCGGGAGGGGAAAGTACCCGAGCAAGTACGAAGTTGATGGTACGTGAAAGAAAAAAAGGCCTGAATTGCATTGACTGTGCAATATCAACAACAGAGGGTCGAACCGTTTCGGCATGAACCGGTAACCGTTATTTCTTTTTTCGGTTCAGTTCCGGTTCGGTTTCAGCGCGCTCAAAAAATAACGGTTCGGGTTCGGGTTCAGTTCCGGCAAAAATATCGGTTCAGTTCCGGTTTACGGTTCGTTTCGGTTCCGGTTCGACACCCTGATATATATATATATATATATATATATATATATATATATATATATATATATATATATATATATATATATATATATATATATATAGATATATATATATATATATATATATATATATATATATATATATATATATATATATATATATATATATATATATATATATATATATATATATATATATATATATATATATATATATATATATATATAGCGAATCAGAATAGGAAATGAGGGGCTCGTTGAAAATAACACAGAAATAAGGGTTGGCAGTCGAGAAAACCTCGGAAAGCAAAGGGGAGGATGTGGTAGATCATTGAAACAGATTAAGAATTTGGAAAGAAAGAAAGAAAGTGAAGAAAAAATGCCCGCCAGGTGGGATCCGAACCCACGACCTCCACGAACCCACGACCTTCTGGAGGTCGTGGGTTCGGATCCCACCTGGCGGGCATTTTTTCTTCACTTTCTTTCTTTCCAAATTCTTAATCTGTTTCAATGATCTACCACATCCTCCCCTTTGCTTTCCGAGGTTTTCTCGACTGCCAACCCTTATTTCTATATATATATATATATATATATAACTCTTGCCGATATGACGTCACTGCAGCGCTAAATCTGAATTTTTTTTACATTTGTTGCATTGCTTCAGTTGAAAAACCGGGTGTGATTGAAATGGAACCGTGTGAGTTACCAAAGGCTAGTTCTATCGAATTGAACAAGGTTGTATTTTGTTTTCATATGGCCCTTTTAAGATTCTCTCATGATGTTGGTGTTGATTATGATTGTATTTGTGCCAGGTGAAGTTGTAAACTTGGCGAAAATCCGCAGACCGCGTGGTACAAATCTGTGCCCGTGATACGGGGCGTACATTGCACGCACGGGAACCTTGTGCAGGCATTGCATTAAACGGCCATAGTTTCATGTGATTACTTGCTTTATTTTAACAACGTCCGGAGTATGACGAGTGTGGCATCCGCAATAATATGACGTAGGCCGTAATAATTAGATTTTTTATTTAGTTGTTCATGTCCAAAATTCAAAAGAAAATGTTTTGCATATAATAATTCAACGCCCGTACAGTAGCTGCCAGTGTAAGGCCAATGGAGCTGATTCTGTGCAGTATACATCGAATCTATGCACTTGAGTTATGTGTAGCGCAGGTCTTATCTTAAACAAAAAAAATGAGCGGCTATGAATTATGCATACAAGAAGCGTTATGTCATTACCAATAATTTCAGCAAATACCAACCCTAAACACACAGACATCACGCGCAAGAACAGCGCTGTTAAGGGCGAAAATTACACGAACATGCAGGATTAGCCCACACGCAAAGCGGAATAATTCAGCCATGGGTATTTGTTAAGTCATGCCAGTTCAAATTTGCGCTTCTGTTTTGAGTCTGAACGCAGTCCATTTCATAGCTTCTATCAGGACTCCTGGAGGACATGAGAAGCTTGTGCTTTGTAACATAGTGAATCTAGTTGACATTTCGGCACAGGCCAAGTGTCGAGTCTGCTGCAATGAGTAGTTGCATTATTATCTGTCAAGTTCTCAATGCTTCGTGCATAAATGCCCTAGAGTCTGCCTGGAGGCGTGTACTTTCCAGTAACTTATCTGGAGCGGCCACCTCCTCTAGGTACCCGCCGCGGTGGCCCAGTGGCTAAGGCGTTGCGCTGCTGAGCACGAGGTCGCGGGTTCGTTTCCCGGCCGCGGCGGCCGCTTTTCTGATGGAGGCGAAAAGCGAAAACGCCCGTGTGTACGAGATTTCGGCGCACGTTAAAGATCCCCAGGTGGTCAAAATTAATCCGGAGCCCTCCACTACGGCGCGCCTCATCGCCTGCGTTGCGTCGGCGCGTTAAACCCTATATCAATCAATCAATCACCTCCTCTAGGTGTAGTTACCACTCCCAGATGGGGTAGAGCAAAGTCACTGCAAAGTTCACCATTCAATACTGTATCGAACTTTAAATTTAGCAAGAAAAAATAATTACGCAAAGATGGCGATGTCTGACCATACTCTTGCGGTTAGGCATGTTCAGTGCAAGTTGAGCAAAATATTGCTGCGTTTTGCATTTTGTCGTGAGATCTGAGAAAGGAGTTATAATGAGGTCCTACCATTTTGGTTTCAAGCTTTAATGAAAACACATACTTTAGCTGACGCGTGCGCTGCCATTTTTCAACCGAGTGCACACTGACGGTTTTAAAGCTAAACGATAAAAATACATTTGCAGTGCATGAGCATGGGTGGCTGTGGAATGTATAGGGCGCACAGGGGTTCTGTAGTTTTCGTTGGAGACGTGGGAAATGGAAATTATGTTGGGAATCTCCTTGGTCCACCAGAAAACGGAGGATTGGGCAGTTGTACAGAGCCAGCATGACCTTCGGGCGTAGTGCGATGCTCGAAACAAGTCGGCATTTTGTTTCCCGGAGTACACCAAGAAAACATGCGTATTGGCATGGCCCCGCATACATGAAGACCAAAGACTACCATGCTTCAGTATGAAGCGGACAGTAATGACACAGTTAAGGTAACCCCTTGGTTGACAGCGACCGTGATGTTCAAACTGAAGCATGGTTTCAGGCTAGGACGTCATAGATAGGCTAAAAATTGCAAAGTTGTTTACCGTGACAATTCCTCGGTCATTTCGGTTACTTAAGAAATGCTGACGATTGCTCAAAATGTCCTTCATGCAACATTTTAGAATGTATACGTAGCAGTTGTGGATTCAGGAAGAAAGACAACAGCGCGCACCCGTATGGGGGGGGGGGGGGGGGGGGGGATAGGATAGGGGAGGAGAAGGGCGGAGGTGTGCTGGTGCTCTTGAGAGGGCCTGCGGTCTGTAGCCCATTTATTTAATTAGGAAATTCTGTTGTCATGCCAGACCGATTGAGCCTTGAAAGAACGACAATCCTGTGCCCCACAGATCTTCAAAGAAAGCCAGGAAGATTTAAAGGAACATTCTACCAGAAAGGCACATTCGTTTCTTCGCCACCAGCAAGAAGGTCCTTCTTTTGCGCGCACGCTGCTACGATGATTTTAAAATTGGGTGTAGCAGTGCATGAACATGACGGTATGAAACGCGGTAACAAAAGTCCCGATAACGGGCACGCCATGCGACAGCGGCTACCTCACGTGGAGTTGCACCCAGTAAAAGCAAACTGTTAAAACTGCAGCCGGAACAAATATATTTTTCTCCAACTTCGTGCATAATAAAATATTAAGCGTTTACACGAGTTGAATTTACGTTTTCCCTCATTAAAAGTCACCTATCCGCTCCACCGTGCAGCGCTTTCAACGACGAATTCAAGCGCAAATACTGCGTTCGGAATAAAACCAGATACACATCTTTTAGCTCGCAAACACAAGATACTGTGACATCGTGTAAATATTAGGACATATTATTTAAATATCAAAGAATTCAATTGATCTACACCGCACAACTTAACGCACAATGACTTACAATTCGAGGCCTCTTTTGAGTGTTGGCACTTGGAACATGAACTTCTCAAAGCCAGGGGCGCTTCTATCCTTGCGGCATATTGCTGGTGTTGCGTTTCAAGCCTGGGCAGCCGCCGTCCCGAAAAAAAGCGCCGTGGACGCAATGGAGGGGATTTAGTTGTGATCGAGATCGAAGATGGCCACCGGGTCTTTGTTGCTGTCGCGACGCCGTCTGCCTGTGGCAGATCTCTGATCTGCTGACCATCCTGCCTTCACGTTTAGGATAAAGTCTGGGACTGGCTCGGCGAGCCGCAGCGCGCCCTTTTTGTCTACCCGCTGTTCTCCAGTTTCCTAGGTTAGGGGAAAATACCGCCGAACAAATTTGCCTAATCGCGGAGGTGAAAATGACTCTCGCTACGTCGCCTTTGGAAGGGGACACCCAATGCGCGCAATCTGAGCCCATACAATATCCCACTCCAACAAAACCCTCTCGGGCTCGACAGAAACGTGAGAAAGGAAGAATGAAGGGGTGACGCGAGGAAAGGGCATACTTTGCTGTGCGCCTCATTCACAAAGGCCCTCTGCCCATGCACGACAATCATCCAGCTAAACTGTACGTTTCACCCATTACGGTGCCCCATCGCATTCTTCAGCTACCTTGCAGGAGTCTTGAGTGTGTGCCCACGGCCGTTTGATCTCCTTCTTTTTAGGAGATGGAGCGGCCGTGGTCAGCCACCACCGCTTGCACGTTGTTCTGCTTAACATACAAATATCGACTGTTCCCTTTGGGGCCTGCATCGTACCAGTCTTCACCTATGGATTGCCGGCGCCCGGCGGTCCCTCTTTTTTTCCGCCGCGAGTTAGTGCAGACTGTTCTTTGCTTCCCCACTCATACCGTGACGAGTCACTCTCGGCTGAGAACGATTCAGCCGGCCAATTATTCTGTGTTACCACATGTCTCGCACAAAGGTACACAACGCACGCCTTTGGCGTCCCGTGCGCTGAGCTTACCCGAAGGCGCCGTAGCTTTTGGGGCTGCACCCCTCCGCAATCATCCCTCAGGGGGAAGGGGGGGGGGACTGAAGCCCGGTGTCAGCCCGTGTCAGCCCCCGCCCCCACCCTTCCCCGAAATTTTCCCGGCCGGCGCCGTGCTTCCTGTTATGCCTGGTACGTCGCCTGTGAACAAAGCTGCATATCCTTCGAAAGCGCCGCTATTAGAAACATTCACAACTCAATGTCCGCCCTACGCATGGGCGCTTAAACAAAACGAAGTGCCTGAGGGGTGCGAACCGCTGAGGGATGATTGCGGAGGGGTGCAGCCCCAAAAGCTACGGCGCCTTCGGGTAAGCTCAGCGCACGGGACGCCAAAGGCGTGCGTTGTGTCCCTTTGTGCGAGACATGTGGTAACACAGAATAATTGGCCGGCTGAGTCGTTCTCAGCCGAGAGTGACTCGTCACTGTATGAGCGGGGAAGCAAGGAGTGGTCTGCACTAACTCGTGGCGGGTACGATGCAGGCCCGAAAGGGAACAGTCGATCTTTGTATGTTAAGCAGAACAACGTGCAAGCGGTGGTTGCTGATCACGGCCGCTCCATCTCCTAAAAAGAAGGAGATCAAACGGCCGTGGGCACACACTCAAGACTCCTGCAAGGTAGCTGAAGAATGCGATGGGGCACCGTAATGGGTGAAACGTACAGTTTAGCTGAATGATTGTCGTGCATGGGCAGAGGGCCTTTGTGAATGAGGCGCACAGCAAAGTATGCCCTTTCCTCGCATCACCCCTCCGCAATCATCCCGCAGCGGTTCGCACCCCTCAGGCGCTTCGTTTTGTGTAAGCGCCCATGCGTAGGGCGGACATTGAGTTGTGAATGTTTCTAATAGCGGCGCTTTCGAAGGATATGCAGCTTTGTTCACAGGCGATGTACCAGGCATAACAGGAAGCACGGCGCCGGCCGGGAAAATTTCGGGAAAGGGGGGGGGGGGGGGGGAGCTGAAGCCCGCTGTCAGCCCCCCCCCCCCCTACCGGCTACGCCACTGCCTTAAGCGCTGCTAATCGGTTGCGTCACTCAGCCGTTGTGTTGTTCAGATGCTGTGAAACAAGATGAATAACCGCGTCTTTTACATCATGTAACCGAGTAGTAACCGAGTATCAGTCATGTCTCTATACCGGCCTTGTATCGCAATCACCGAATTTTGCTGTCAGTACTTATTTATTTATTTATTTGTTTTTTTTGTTTGTTTGTTTGTTTGTTTGTTTGTTTGTTTGTTTGTTTGTTTGTTTAGCTACCATAAGGTTCCCAAGGTCCTTATACAGACGGTCGTTATACAAGGTCGGTATACGTGTTACATATAGAAAGAATCGAAAAAAATATAGAAACTTTGCAGAGAGCGTCGTCAGATAGTGCTTAAGCATTATTTTAATTCGCTTATATCCGCACATACACCTCTACGTGTGTATTCTTTCAAGGCCGCAGACCCTGTCTGCCTAAGACCATTACTACAAGGTTTTTTAAAGCAAAGCTTTACCAATCGCGTCGAGCGATTGGTAAAGGTCGCGGGGAATTTGACGGTCGCGGGGAATTTGACCTTCATTTCACCGCAGCTACGCCGTATCCTTGGCAACGTGCGCGTGACTCACCGGGCCGAGCTTCGCCGACGGCCGCGTTCGCTAGCCGCCGCAGCTGCCGGCTTGGCGCATGCGCTCTCCGCAACTGGGTCACCGCCTGACCACGTGGCTCGCCGCGCGCATGCCAGCTTTGTCATTGATGAGAGCGAGTAGGGGGCAGGGTTGCCAGCTGCATGGTTTTCTTCCAGCATGTAGGGCAATCTTGATTTTTCATATTTAATTTTCAATTCTAAGCAAAATGAAGCAAATAAAGTGTGATTTGATTTATTGTAGGGTCTAACGCGGCGGCGCAACGCAGGCGATGAGGCGCGCCGTAGTAGATGGCCCCGGATTAATTTGGGGCACCTGGGGATCTTTAACGTGCGCCGAAATCTTGTACACACGGGCGCTTTTGCTTTTCGTCTCCATCAGAAAAGCGCCCGCCGCGGGCAACTAAAGTATGAAATTATTCCTTCATCTAACAAGTTGTAATGCCAACTTTGGCTGCTGGATTGTGCTTCTGCACACTGATCCGCAGACAGAGAGTAACATAAAATCACTTATCGGAGAAGGACAGAGCGCGAGCGGCATGCATGCAGACAGGGAAGACGTTATAATTAAGAATGTAATCTTCACTATCTGCAGCATGGATGAAAGAGCGACTAGCGGCATAGAGTGATATACCGATAAAGAACAATAGTATGAAACTATATAAATACGTATGGTGGCTTCGATGACGTCACACAATTAGTATCTGCCCACCGTTGACATGGAATAGAGGCAACTAGTGACTCGGAAGACGACGGCGAACAAATTAAACTTTGAGTGTCCGTCAACTTTAGCTGTGGAGAGAGATTAGCAGCAAAGCTGGACGCAGTCCAAGCAGTGGACGAAACAAACCACGTTTATTTGTACTTCACGATTGAGCATATTTAGTCGTTCGTTAGCTTAATTAAACCTGGAAAGAATCTAGCTTTATTGTAGCGGACAAACAAGGGTATGTTCCTTTCGGTCCTGTAGAAAACCACGTATTGACTACAGGCAGCAATTTCCTGATATTTGCAACCTAAACTGTGAACTACGAAAATTAAATAAAACTCGGAGTACGGTTACAGTCGTCTTACAGCTTAGCGGTTAGCTGTCCGTGTGATGTGTTTCGGGGGAGTTTTTAATAACAAGACTTACAGCTGTTTTTTGCTATCATTCTATCAGATCGGTTCCGAATTGGTGAGTGCGTGAAGCCTGACTGCGCGTGAAAGCCCCCCCACCTTCCCGGTTCCCCCTCCTTCCCCGTACGCGCATGAATGGGCGACCGGTGAAATGCGTGTGCTTAGACTGTAAAGACACTGGCCGAAACGGCGCTCCGGAAGCTCCTCAACGTGCACGTATCTGGAAGACAAAAACACCGGCCAAAACTTAATTCCAGGAACCCTTCAAAAAGGCAACACTAGCTGTGGAGACGAAAAATTTCCGTTCTACGCCGATTTGACCGTGCACACTATATTATGAAACCGAAACATACATAGTTTCGCTCTAAAAGTATTGAAATAAACGTAAATAGGAAGTGCAAGAGTTAACTAAAATAAACACAAATAAAAATTACAAGTAAATGGACACACATGTCGCAGAATAGTCATTCTTTAGTGTAGGGCGGAACTTAGGACCACCAAAAATATTGTTTAGGGCGATGTAAGGCTTTTTCAGGCGCGGTGTGGTGCGTTGCGGTCAAAATTGGTCTACAACGAAGTCTTTTCTGAGCTCTGCGCGGGAGCTGGAGGCTTTGAGCCGTCGTCAGCAAGCGGCGTCTGACCACCCTGCGGATATCGCCAGGCGAGCCGCTGGGCTCGGAAAACGTTAATGAAAATTTGAAATGAAAGTTAAAGGAGCCATGAAGACAAAATACAAGTTGGGCTTATTAGAAAGACTGCTTAGTCCCGATAACAATGATACGAATATCATCGCAATCTTCGAACAAATAACGGAGAAATTGAAGAAAACGTGCGAAGCAGTCGCGACCCCTTAGCCAATTTCCCGCAACTTTTCTATGACGTCACGGAACCTCGTTTGCGCGATTGGCGGCCGCCTAACTGACCTGTCGCGATGACACATGACTGGACGTCTGTAATGGGGCCTCTAGTTTCATTTGACCGCATCACTTGAATGCTAACGTGCAGTTAACGCACTGAAAATTGTGTTTTATTGTTGGCCCGTATGACGTCATGCTTGCTCATAACACGTCACTGTGGCGCAAAATTTGAAAGTTTTTAAATACTTCTTGCTTTTTTTTTCGTTAAAAAACATCTTTTGGGGCTGTAATGGAGCTCAGTGAGATACTGAATCCTAGTTCTTTCATATTAAACGAAGTTGTATTTTCTCTTCATGGCTCCTTTAATGAAAACATTAAGTTTTCATTATAATTTTTATGACATAGGTTAGTTTTTGTTGTTTTAAATCATTTCTTTCTGTTCGTCAGGTTATGTTACGTTAGGGAGGCCGAATTGATGCCAAACGCGCCATTTTTTCATCAGAACGCCGGTGGACGTCGCTTTAGTGGGGTGCCTATATTACCGTCAGACGGCACTCTAGAGAGAGAGAGAGAGGGAGAGAGAGAAAACGTTTATTTGAGCTTTCTAAGGTGGGAGTGGTTCCCTAGTCTACACAGCCTTAAAAAAGCGGATATCAAGGCAAACCTCTTAACTGATCTTTCGGCCCCGGCTTTTCCAGTAGTTTACATGCTTTTTTTTTTCGAAGCCCGTATAGTCGCCATACCGCGTCCCGTTCTCACGTACACTTTCGTTTATTTGCGCGCTCATTTTTTATCATCGGGCACGTTACCTTTAAGTAAAAGAGGGAGGGGCACCGTACTCCCCTATACTTGCCCCTTCCAAACAAGAATGCGGAGCGACACCTAAATCCCCGATAATTGATTTGGCGCGAAGCGACGCTCGGACCGCGCGGGAAAAGCGCTTCGATCGCAAAAGCTCTCACTCTTGCTTTGACCATGCTTCGTTGCAGCGTTCTTTCCCTCCTCTTTCTACCGCAGCACTCTCTACTTTGGAAAAAGTCACAACTCAACGGGGAAAAAAAACAAATAGCCGGCGAACGATATTAAATAACGCTACTTCGAAGTGGCAGCAATCGAAGTGTCGAAGTAGGCCACCTAGCGGCATAGTTTAGCAGGCGGATATATCTTACGTCAAATTTCTTTTGTTTTGCTTCCTTGACCAAGAGTGAAAGCTTGGGAAAGGGGAAAGGGAGAGCTCCTTCTATAATAAATACCTCGGAAGGCGTCTTCGCCGGCTAACGTATACTTGCGCATCGCGCTCGACAGGCGCCGTATTGGCTGTTCAGAACAAAGCGAAAAAGCGTATCGGTGGATGCTGGAAGTCAGCCGAATAACCAGCAAAAGTAAGTGCTGTGCGCATCGATTGCCCGGCAGCTCTATATAATGCTCCGTGGTCGGGGAAACTCCGGGGCCGCGAAGTTTTTAGGAAAGACCGAGAAGAGGAGAATGAAATAGACGAGCTTAAGTGCCTCGTATACGTATTGCCTCGCTGTGGTATCGCCGATTCGTTCGGTGCGTGCGCCGCTGCCGTGGATCCCTGCAGTAAGTTCAGGGTGAAGTACCGCGGTAATAATGCATTACTAGAATCGAAGTCTCTTTTTGTTTCCTCCTTTGGACGTAAGGCGTAAAGCGTGTACTGTTAGAAATTGCGTGTATCACCGGAAGAGGGAGGGAGGGAGAGCCGCGGAGGAAAAACTGATGACTGTTTATAGTGCGCTTCGCGCCTCTCCCATTAACGTATAGGGACTCGCGTTTTCTCTCAGTGATTGCAGCCAGCACGTGGCGCGGTTTTTCTCCAGCGAGGAATTTATTTGCCTTACAGTGGGCGTTTCTTTTCCCGAGTTTTTCTTTTCATTGCTCTGTTGCTTTCTGACATCGCGCTCGCCGCCAATTTTAAATTATCTCACTCCATTCACGTGAAAACAGTTGCGTGAAAAGTTCCAGTGACTTTTCCTGTTTCTAATTTTGATGGGTTTTTTTTTCTTTCATCCCATTCCCCCGGATTCCCTCATTTTTTGCGTTTTTTTTTTCTTTGAACCTTGAATGGTTGATCGAAGGTGTTCGTATAATTTTGTTTCCGGAAAATTTTCGGCCATCAAGAGGTTTAAAATAGGAAGTGTGGTTCTTAGAGTTTCTGAATCCAGCTTTTATCACTTCCAATCCAGTAACGACCTTCCATTTTCGCCATTTGTTTATTTCTCCTTCTCCAACGTCAGGTTGAGAGCCTTCGCCACATTATACCTTCCCTGTTTTCGTTTTCCTCGTTATAGCTTCACTTTTTGTGGCTTTTGCTCGGCGATCAACGTTCGCCTCTGTCTCCTCTTTCTTACTGTCTTTCACGATTCCACCTACAGTCCTGGGACTTCCCCTTTTTTATCCTCTTTACCCGGAGGCTTCTCCTTCGCGTTGGTTTCGAATCAGACCGAAAGGTTAGTTTCCCGAGGCAGCCTTTTTTCCCATATGTATGCCGCCCCAGCCGACTCCTGTCTTATATGGGTTCTCCCGCGGGTCTCGATCCCTCCGTTCTGGACCGTCTCCGGCCCGCTTCCTCTTATATTCCCTTCCAACCTTTCGCTCGGTTTTTTTTTTTTTTTTTTTTTTCGCGGCGTTTGACCGACCACCGCGGGAAACTCGCATCACGGGGCAATCCGATGAGGCCCATTCATGCATAGCATTCGCTTCACGTGTGGCTGGCCGGCGTGCGGGCCGCTTTCATACCCCTCATTTACCCTGCACTTCAAGCGGTATTTTTCATCATAGTTTTTCTTTCCCTTTCGCTGCACTCCGTGCGTCATCGTTGGCCGTACTTCTTCTCTTTGATGTACCTATGTGCCTTTTTTTTTTTCACTTCGCGTTTTTCCGCCTTCAGATCCCGTAGCGTCGTAGAGCGCATGCACCTATATTTGGAATATCTGGGAAACTTTTGTTCCCGGACTGGTCAGTCTCGGCGCGGTGAAAAGGGAAGGGTTTACGTGGTATCCCCCTTGCGGGGAACAACGCATAAGCACCGTGCGGGGGAACGGGCGATAAGCAAATCCGAACGGGGAGGTAGCTTGGGTAATAGCAGCCTCGGGTAAAAGGGGAGCTCAAAAAGCGATGACGTGATCTGGCTCGCTCTCCGCGGGGTTCGTTTGCCGCTGTTCGCGGCTGCCTTTATTCTCTCGGGGCGCGCTGCTCCTTGCCTGCGTTCTTCCGTTGCCCTTGAATGGCTTCTCCCTCTGCGTCCACTTCACTTTGACCATGATTAAGGTGCGCTGGCCGGCCGGATATGGACGCGGCATGCTCGTTGGGCCCCCTTTTTCTCTGGGCATTCGTGCGTTGCTATCATTCCGCTCGGCTCCGAACGACCCGCAGTGTTTCCCGTCATGGAGCCGAGGCTTAGTGAGGGGCTTTTATAGTGATGTCCATACCTCCTCACCCCCACCCTCCTATTTTTTACTGTTTTAACTCATTGCACCGGCTTCAGTCTACTAAACGTGTGTGTCTGTATGTATGTGTGTATGCGTGTATGTAAGTGTGCGCGTATGTATGCAGGTATGTATCTATGTCGCATGCATGTATGCATGTGTGTGTATGTATGTATGTATGTATGTATGTATGTATGTATGTATGTATGTATGTATGTATGTATGTATGTATGTATGCATGTATGTATGTATGTATGTATGTATGTATGTATGTATGTATGTATGTATGTATGTATGTATGTATGGACGCATCTGTGTATGTATGTATGTACGCATGCATGTATGCATGTGTATGTATTGATGTATGTATGTATGTGCGCATGTTTATATGTATGTATGCATGTGTGTATGCGCGCATCTGTGTATATATGTATGTATTTATGTACGTATGTACGTATGGACGCATCTGTGTATGTATGTATGAATGTATGGGTGTGTGAGTGTGTTTCGATGCATGCATGTATGTATGTGTGTATGTATGCATGTATGTATGCATGCATACATCCGCGTGCGTGCGTGTGTGCGCGTGTTATTTGTCTTCGCCCTATTATAATAGCTTATCCGTATTTATATTATGGACGTCAATTGTGTTGTAAATAAGTGCAAGTTATATAACTTTCATATTTTACGGGTGGTAAGTACTTTAAGGTGTGAAGCGCTATCCTTCGTGGTGTTCGATATACCCCGCTTACTCTATATGTGTGAACTTTAACGTAATCTCCTATTTAATTTAATTACGTAATTCGGGTACTGCTTCTGCCTTTATCGGCGATCGTTATGTGTATTACTTGTTCACCTACTCAGTTTCGAATTAATGCACAATACCTACGCAGTAGAATGCGCGCCTTTTGCTGCACGCCCCGTGGCGTGTTAGGGCTCCTCAAGCTGCTTCCCCTGTTTTTTTTTTTGTTTGTTTGTTTGTTTTCTTACGCGAGAGCAATAATAGGCTCATTGAGCGCCTGCAACAGCGAAACCGCCCCTCAGCCACGTGTCTTTGACGCGTTCCATAGCGCGAGGCAATCCATAGCATGCGTTCAGACTCGGCAGTAGCGAAAGGTGGCCGTTCAAGCCAATCCACCGCAGATAAAGTAAAAGCAGTGTCTATTATCCCGGCAACCGGGAAAATTACCGTCAGCTTCTTATTGGCTAAGCACGCTACGCGGAGATTCAATCTGATAAATAACCCTTTAAAAAGCAGTGTCTGCAGCTGCCCCTGTAGCGCTGTGGTATAGTGCTCGATTTTACACTGGAAGGCTCAGGTTCGAGTACGACGTTGCGATGTTTTTTTTTTTTTTTTAGCTTTCGATTTTTTTGGTCATCGGGATTTTGTTAGTGCTTTTTTTTTACTCTGGTTTTTACTATATGAAGAGATCGACGCACATGACTTCTAGGATTGGTTGAATTCCATTTAACACAGGTTGTGTTCTGTGTCGTTGGGCTGTGTTAGATTAGGTTTGTTGCAGTTTGGCGGGATTTGGGTAGGTTATGACGCGTTCGGTTAGGTTACGTAAGGTTCGGTCAGGTTATGTTACGTTAGGTTACGTTGGGACGTAATATTATTCAGCAAATTTTCCGCCAGCCAGCTTTTATGGAAACTGCCGTGAGAATTTCCCGGTGGTAATTCTCACGGCTGCCGTGAGATTAGACGCAGCCTGAAGTAAATGAGGGGGAGAGCGCAGCCAAACGATCGAACAGATAGGCGGGGAAATCAGCCGTCGTCGTCGACTCCCCGCAATGCATGCCGGCATGAGTGAGCAGCGGCGCAGCGTGTAGGCGACAGATAGGAAGCGGATCGCCGAGCAGTTCGTCTCAAGTGACATGGGTACACTAACACCTTTCGCACGCTTTCAGTTGGCTCAGCCAATTTAGAAACCCTCCGTTCCTTAATTAACAACGGCATTCAACACAGCTGCATTTTCCAGTACCCCTCTACCCACTGCGATCTCTTCCCATTAGAGCATTCTGTAAAATTACTGTCGTCTCGTTTTCATGCTCCTCGGCCTTTGGCAATTCAATCCCAAGCGCAACAAGCTTTACAATTCGCGATGTAAGAGCTCTAGCGTCAAGACGTATATAGTTCGCAACACCACCGGTGTTGCGCTTTTTTTTTTTACGCGACTTTTTTTCGCAAATGGCTGGTGGCTGTAGCGTTGCTTTCCGCAGAACCACGCGTATACCCTTCAACGCAGGTTATCCCTCCAGTATCGTCATTTGCAGAGCTGCTTCTGCCTATGTCTCGTCCCTAAGCTCAGCAGAGTATTAAAACAGGGAAATAGATTTCGGTGCTTTCTGGCGGGAAACAACTGATTTGCATATAGAGTAGACAGGATGGCACCCGAGTTCCAGCTACCGCGAAAATAACGTACGCACACTGCATCGCTCTTCTTTACTCTGCTTTTCACCTAAATATATAACAAAAATTGTTTGATTTTGGCTCTATGAACGGTACTCCTGCGCCTCGTGCAAACAAAATTGTCTTTCGCTTCAAAACTGCGCGGCGCGATTCCATTACATGTCTTCGTTGTTGCGGAATGTACCTCGCAAGAATACTGCTCATGTAGTGTTGCGATAATATGTTACGTAACCGAAGACTAGACGTTCAAGTGAAGCTTTTGTTTCTGAACACCTAGCGATCTTGTTTGCGAGCGGAGTGCAGCCGTTATTTTTATGGGGCTAAACGCACAAGCGGCACCGGATTTAATCAGTACGAAAGAGAAAAGCCAGTACGGGGGTAATGTAGTTATATCTTTGCGAATACGAAAGGTAACTACCCTCTAAATAAACTTCCGGCAATGAAGTAGTCGCCGTACACACGTTTTTATTATAGAAGCACTGATCAACGTCTTATGTCTTCATTTAAAAGGATTCTTTGTTTGCTTTCGCAATTTCCTTACTGGTTGCGTGGGCGTGCATAATATGACAATTATTCGGTTTGTTACGACAACAAAAAATTGGCCGATATCATTTCTGAGATTCGCTTTAGAGTGCGGTAGCATTTGTACATTATGCGGTGGTCAATTCCTCTATCGCGGGTTGTTTTTAGCTTTGGTCTGGTTATAATACCCAATTGTGGAGTTGCGGTCACATAACATTTTGTGGGAATTTATGGGGGGGGGGGGGGGGGGGGGGGGGGGCGTTACAGGGAGCCTTCGCTATAAGGGCGAGTTTTGTGTCCCACCTGCAAACGGTTGGTTACGCATCTCAATTTTAAAACTTCCTGGCAGGACGCGCAAGTTTTTTTTTTTTATGTACCCGTAATGGACGCATAGGCCCTGTGAAGTGAACACATTTGATATTCATTTTGCGTTCGTATTTGGGTTGGTTTTTCTTGATATTTTCGAAAAAGACGGCCCACCACAACAGACAAAATTTTCTTCCCCACCCATTTCACTGAATTATATGGTTGGTCGGTTTCGGTGACTTCAGCACTGACCAACTGTCGCGTGTCCTTTTCGCTCACTCATAAAAAGGTGGAAACGTGGTTCTCTTGGTGCAGTCATGGCTTGTCACCGATCGACTATTTTAAAGTAAAATATTTCATTTTTACTGGAAAACGCTTATCGATCAAGGGGCCATTTTTTTATAATCGACATGCTTGACGGTTCTCTTCAGCTTTCGCCACCATAATTGTCCAAAGGTGAGGCGCTTGTCCACTACAACCACTGAAGGGTTTTGTCACCGATGGGACTCAATACCAATACTGCGTGTGCAAATGAAAGGCACGTCAGTGCGCAACACGGCGACACTGAAACAAACTCGCTACCTTCACCGTCGCTGCACGAGTAGAGTCGGGACGTTTGCCTTCCACGAAAGAAATGTCGATGCTGCTTTACGAAACCAAGTTGCGTCTTCACTTGACAGTATTGCGATGTTTCGTGTAGTTTTGCTGCTGAACTCATATGCTGGAACTCACTTTCTTTGCACCTTTTATCATTGGAAATACGATAACACCCCTTTTTTTCCGTGCCTGGACTTAAATTTTCTAAATTTACGAATTGTGATTGCAGACGCTGGTAACACCACAGCCTGAATGATACCTGACACCTATGTAAAGCCGTAGCCACCATGTTCCAGTGGCCTGTACGAGCTAAGCTCATATTGTAAATGAAGTATTATTTGTCATTCCGTGCGGAAAGAAGGCGCATTTTGTGTTCATGATTTCTATTCATGATTTCTAACTGTACCCCTCCTTTGCTGCCTGTCTTTCAGGGCAAATACGTGGAGATCCAGTTCAGCCGTGGGGGCACGCCTGAAGGGGGACGGGTGTCCAACTTTCTTCTGGAAAAGGTTCGAACTTTGCGGCGTTTATCTTCCACACTTTTTGAGGGGTTACTTTTGGGTTAATCGCTTTTCTTTGGGTTACCTCTAATGGTGTTTGCAAGGTGTATTTCTTTCATATCATCTTATTTACTGTGGCAAACGTAAGCACGCTTGAGAAGCGAATCACCAACAGGCGTGCCTCGGTCTTTTCTTATGGATTCCGCGTGAGGCGAGGTTGCTATTTATTTATTTATTTATTTATTTATTTATTTATTTATTCGTTTATTTATTAATTTTTATTTATTTATTTATTTTTATTCATTTACTTATTTGTTTATTTATTTATTTATTTATTCGTTTATTTATTTATTTATTTATTTATTTATTTATTTATTTTCATTCATTTACCCCGCGTTGGTAGCATTCAAGAATTTGTCGCGCGAGCAACGCAATCATTCAAGCATCTTTGCTGTCTTTTTTCCCCTTTTCTTTTCTCTTGCAGTCCAGGGTTGTTAGCCAAAACCCAAACGAGAGAAACTTCCACATTTTCTACCAGGTGTGTTACGGAGCATCTCCGGAAATGCAGAGTGAGTGCACTACGCGTGGCTTTTTGCAAAAGCAACAGCTGCAACAGGCTTCACAAAGGGGGCGTTGCAAAGCGATGTCTAAAAAAAATCGAGGCCCCTCTTTGCAACCTGAGTAAAAGTCAAAATACAAACTGCTTCAACCGTGTCGCAATGGCGCAGTCGCATAGACATCGGCTTCATAACGCGAAGGATCCAGGTTCGATACCGGCACGGGAAGCGTTTTTTTTTTTTTTTTTTTTTTTCTTGGGACGCTTCATCATCGTTTTGTGGGACCCGTTGTGTGAAGTTGGCTTTCCCGCGGTGCGCTTTGGTTACGGAACGGTCTCCATCAGTGATGCATAGAAAGCGTCGCTTTAAAATTGGTGCCACAATATCTGCTGGAGTTTGATGAAATACAATTCAAACAAAAGGGAGGTATAGAGTTGGCTTTGCCGTTTAACGCACCTGCCTCTCAGGCAAAGCACGCTTTACAGGAGTAAAAACGCAGTGGGTTAAAAATGCTTCGAAGGTTTACTCCTGGCTTTATGAGTATACTTAAGCATGAACCGCACGTGTCTTGGTTTGCCGCGTTGTGAATCAACAGTGGGCACCATTTGCATCGCACAGGAATACCCAATAGCAACGTACGTGGCTACTGAAACACTACGCCTGTACATCAGGCTCCTCACGAGGCTGCCTTCTCACCATCTGGCGCAGCTTCCTCAAAGTAGACCACGATCTACTTTTTCAGCCATTATCACAACGTACAGGGCTGAAATCCCTTCAAGGTACGCCCCTGCGGCAACACCGACCTCCCCGTTGTGGTGCCTGGCACAACCTGAGATTCGTCTCAGTGTTCCGGGAATTCGAAAAAAAGCCGACTTGTCATCATTGGCCCTTCAACAGCTTACGCTGCTGTTACTGCATGAACGGTACAACGACCGGAAACATGTTCACACAAATAGCTCAGTAACGTCATCCAGTTCGGCAGGTGCAGTGTTTGTGCCAGCAGATTTTGCAACAACTCGATTCCGTATTGGCCATACCATGAGCTCGACAGCTACAGAACTTGCAGCCATTCGTGAGGCTCTTGATCATATCATCGGAGCTACTCCTCAAAATTGGGCGATCTTTTCGGATTCCAAGGCTGCCTTACAGAGCTTACGCGCAGCCCTGCGCTACGGCCCCCTACACCAACTGGTGACAGAGATAAGAGAAAAATTCCATCAAGCCATCACAGCCGGCCATGACGTAATTTTCCAGTGGCTTCCAGGTCACTGCGGAGTCATCGGTAACGTACTGGCGGATGAAGCTGCCCGTACAGGCCATGAGAGCGACCGCACCATTCTACTTCCGCTTTCAAGGACCGATGCCGCCAGGACGCTTCGCTCCCTTGCACGCAAGATTACCATGCAGCAATGGAACACACCGGACTTTTCGAATCCCCGTCTGTATATTCAGGATCCCCTTCTTCAGCGCCGTATTCCGTATGGGCTGTCTCGACCCCAGTCAACTTTACTTTGTAGACTGTGGTTCGGAATGACCTTCACGAAAGCCTACTCCTTCCTCATCGGGATGGCCAGCAGCGCCCACTGTGACGCCTGCGGGGCGGAAGAGACTATAGAACATGTGCTGTGTCGCTGCCCCGAATACTCGTCGGAGAGGAGCGTGCTTGCCACCGCGCTGAGCCGATTGGACCATCGACCATTTACGGTGGAAACTATTCTAAGTCATCGGTCTTCACCATCGACCTCGCAGACGGCGACGAAAGCCCGTTTACGTTTCCTGAGTGAAACGAACTTGCTTGAAAGACTATAGTGCCCGAAACGGGACTAGAGTGTGCGCTTTCCCACTCCTATCTCTTCCTCTCCCCCCCCCCCCTTTTTTTTATTCCCTGAGCCCCATTCCCCCAGTGCAAGGTAGCAAACCGGGCTCTACACCTGGTTGACCTCCCGGCCTTTCCTTTCTTTTTTCTTCTTCTTAAGCATGAACTGTGAACTTTTCCCCCGCGTGCTTTGCTCCCCCCCCCCCCCTTCACTAAGCTTTTCCCACTGGGAGGAGACTCTCCTCTGGAGTCTGGGGCGGCGCTTTGGCCAGCAGTCACCTGCAGCTGGCATGCGAAATACCATGCCACAGATACCTTCATACACGGTCCGTCTCATATTGTCCGTGCCGAACACCTATTACCGGCCAGCCCTACTCTGTCCAACAATTTTCACCACTACCTGCTGATTGTGAATACCCTGCAGGATGCCCACCAGACTATAGTGGTTTGTTGAAGGTGGCACCACCAGGCCTTACACACTTTCCTTAGCGACCTTGGGGTGTTTGTACATACTGAAATGTCATCTAGTGCGAACTTTAGAAAAAAAAAAAGCTCGCGTTCAGTGTACGTGTCCTAAGCCATAAAGTTACCTAATATACGGTCTAATATTTGTGGCCTGTACTACGATTGTCCAACCGCACCGTGCTTTGCCTCTTTCTGATCAATAGTTGTGGTGCAGTTGTGAACATGAAGTTGTAAAAATATACCGGGGATTTTATGGGGCCAGTATAATTTTCTCAAAATAGCTATTCTGGCATCATGCATCTCACTTAACTACATTTTACTGCCAATAAGACTGTATAACTGTGCATTGGCAGCCCCACAGGCTATGAAAAAAGGGGTCGACCATGTGTTATAATGTGAATTTACTGAAAAAAAAAAGACACCATATTTGCCTGCTATATAAAACCATGGCGCTGTCATGTTTAATTTTGCAATTTAACTGGGAGATGCGCTGACGAACTATTAGGGGACTGTGATAAATTAGTATGTCGCAGCCATACGGTCACGATCTTGACTACAATGGCAACCCACCCATCCTGGCAGAAACCTACATAAGCCCAGGTTTCACTAAGGTTGAAGCCAGCTACGGAACTCGACGTCTCGTCTTCGCTTCTGGTCTCTGTGTGTTGTCACTGCAGCCGCTCATTACCCATATCGACGTGTGCGACAAAAAGAACCTTAAGCGATCTGAAAACTATCCCATGTCACATCAAAGACGCCCATCGACTCTGTTATGTTCAAAGTTTCAGTACAGTTCAGATTATTGTTTTCTTTAAACAAAAAATACCACAAACTGTGTACAAAAAGATGTTTCGGGTTATATTACTGGGAGGTGGCCTCTCGCCAATTATTACATTGCTTTAGAGTGCTGCAGAAACCTTCGGACAATATTTGGCTTCGCACTCCACAAACGCTACTGTATCCACTCTCCTCTCACTTCTTCGCTCAGTGGTGTCCGTAAATCTGCGACGAATTTATTTTTGGCAGGTTATACTGCATGCTGCGTTGGGTCAAATATACGGTTACTTGACGGTTTGTGCTTGTTTTCTCCAGTGCACCTTTACAGCTAGTAAATTCCTCTTTTCGTTCCAAGGAGCCACTCGTTGTGCGTACGTGTGACAACGCATGGCGTCGTTGCTTTTCGCAGAGGAGCTTGGAGTGGCGAACCCCGACTACTACAGCTACCTGAACCAGAGCGGAGTGTACAAAGTGGAGGGCATCAACGACGCCCACGACTTTCAGGAGACGCTGGTCAGTGCTCTTTTTTTTTTTTTTGCATGCTGAAGAGATCAAACGAGATAAAGACCCAAAATAAGTCACTCGAGTGATGCGCTGCTTTCTGGTAAAGTTTATTCGCAATTCTTCAAAAATGCATACAAGCGAAGAAAAGAGAACAGAGAAATCAACAAAAAGCAAACCAAACAAATACTATTCATTGAAATCGGTAAGCATAGACCCAAACATTTTAGCAGATTGTTCGCTAGGTTTTAATCGATCAATCGGTTCTGCTGATCTATTGGGAAACTTGTAAAAGAACGCTACTAAACATTTGAAACTTTGCGAATGCTTTTACTTCTATACTCGGGTACTACTTAAGAACGACAACGGAAGTCGCCCCTGCGTCTCATCACCGCAGCCGGCTGTTCCTCCGCACGGCGTAGAGTGCGTTACTGCAAGTATTTAGGACATGACCGAAGTCGTTTTCTGCTTCCTACTCCCTTTCTGCTTTCTGCTCCCTATCTGGGTCCTGTATGTCGAATCCCAACGCCAGGAGAACAAGGTAATGAACGGCGTATGGAGTTCCTAGCAGCTGAATTCAGGAAAAATTCTAACATGCATTAGTTCCGATCCACGGCTAGAAGATAAGCCGGAAACGTGATAGAGATGGCAGGGAATCAATTTCACGAAATGAAAATAGGTTCTCCACGTCTTATCTATTTCTATTTTTGTTTTCGTTCTAAAAAGAACCATGAATGTACACGTTTTTTTTCTGTGGTTTTTCTTAATTGTTACACTGAAGAGAAAAGCACGAAAAAAAAAGTGCGGACAGGCATTAATGTTATATTATGGGCACCCTTTCATAATCTACTTATTGTCACGACTCAGGCTCGGCTTACAGCGTGCCTTTGCGCGACGCGCTAAGGGAGTCGGTGTTTCTAAGACGCCGAACCGAGCTGAAACCTTCGGAACGAACATCTCGTCCTTATAGTCAGCGGATTAGGTAGTAGATCGGAACGAACCGCAAGCTCAGCGTCTTTTCTTTTCCGGCTTCATCTCATTTCCTTTGTTCTCATTTCTTCCGTTCCTCTGCGCTCGAACATTTTATAGCTTCTCTAAAAAGCCTCCTTAGCCCGTCGCTGATGCAAGTCCGGCAGCCCGTGTTGTTCTTTCTTATGTCGTCTGTTACCTTTAGTGCTCCCTAGTGGGCATTTTACCGACTCGCCCAACAACACGTCTGATGGAGTTCATTCTTCCTCGCTGGCCCGTCAATTCTGCGTGATTGCATGTCATTTTCGTTGCTACTGCGTTACTGGGGAGCATCTGTTTTTTGTTTGTTTTTTCAGTCCGCTCTTTTCTTCACATTCAAACGCCACTTCCTCTAAATTGAAGCTGCACCCGTTTATATCTGTATGCATTGAATTGAATTGAATTGAGTCAAGGTATTTGTCAACATGTGCCGCAAAATAAAAAGGCGGTACGTAGCAAAAAGAAAGAAAGAAAGAAAGAGGCTTTACGGGGCTGTGAAACGACCATAAAATTCCAATGTATTGGATCTCTTGGACATCACAGGATACTAACAGTAAGTTTTCAACCTCGGATGGGCCCACTAACTGGCAGGAATTTATTCCAGCAAACCGCTACTTGACGCTATGGTCTCTGACAAAAATGGCTTAAACAGGGTCAGGATCTATGGCTATCTGGCATCGAGTGAAGCCGCTAACGAGAAGGGGGTGATGTAGCCATTATCAATCCTAGTACTGATGAGCGTAGTTTCACCTCTCTCTCTCTCTCTCTCTCTCTCTCTCTCTCTCTCTCTCTCTCTCTCTCTCTCTCTCTCTCTCTCTCTCTCTCTCTCTCTCTCTCTCTCTCTCTCTCTCTCTCTCTCTCTCCATCAATTCCCAACGGTCATATGCAGAATCTTCTCTAGGTAGCGTCGTACGGCGGACACGTAAAGGGTATCTCGTATATTTAACAGCGCGGCGTCCGAAAATTGCGACGACGCTCTCTTGCTTGCGACCGTAGCTGCAACAAAAATCGCGCATACAAAACACGCATAACTGAACTATGGCAAAGCGAAACGAAGGTAACTTAATAAAAAAAAAACGATGCTGTCCTTCATGCACTAGCAGATGACACACTCAATTGCGGTCCATCCCCAGGAACTGTTCAACCGGTCCATCCCGTTTGCACAGTTTTTACCCTTCGTTTGCACACGTGGCCTAGATATGCAGCGTTGATACCCAGTCCAGTTCGCGCCCTGAAGAGGACCTACCTTTACCCTTGCGCAGAAAGCCATGACGGTGATGGGCATGAGCGAGGAAGAACAGACGCAGTTCTTGCGTGTTGTCATGGGGGTCCTCCACATGGGCCTGATCACCTTCGTCGAGAAGGGCAACTACGCCGTCGTCGAGGACGACCAGTGTGAGTCCCTTTTCTCATCTTTGGCTGCGGATGTCCGCCCCGTACCCACAGTTAAACATAGAATACCTGTTCAATGGTATTAATTACACGGGCTAGAGATATACTTCGGGGGCAAAGCTTGCGCTTTGCCAGGCTTTTTATTTGCGTGCGTGAGTGACCTTTAATACGCATCATTCTTTGTCTGGTAACTGGTAGATTTGGATATTCGGACAAAATTTATATCCACGATGTACTGGTTCTGTGGTTTAACTTCTTCCTGCTGCGAAAAACTACCAGCGCCATCTACGTGCTTTCTGCAGTAGCGAGCCAGAAGATGACGTATGTATACGCAAAACCTTTCGAAGCTACTACCACTGATTGCACGGTTAGTTGAAGTCACCACTGCTTAGCGCTTAGGGAACCTTAGGCATAGAATTATTCAGGACATAGAATTATTACAGTAACATGCATTACGTTGTTCTTTTGTTCTTTTAATTAAGAAATCACTTCGGGTAAGTTTTTATAGAAATAAGTAAAAGACTGGGGTTAAAAACGGCGTCAAAAGAATCTAGATTAAGACAAAGCAGAATCAAAACGTAAACATAAATCCCTTGCCTCGCCCTTCCGCTAGCAGTGCCAAACACAACAAAAACGAGACATACAACTTGTTCAGATGGTTTAAACCACACAGATCCGATCAAAACAGCTTGTCCTTTAAAAAAAAGAAGTTCCAGAAGACGATCCAGCTATGAATGCTGCGCAGTATACAATTGTCCAGTGGGGGTAGCGGCCTAAATTTCCATGCTCGACGTCCGCAAACAATGCGGCGACGCCATTAGGACCTACCTGCTACCTTCCCCCTCCCTCCTCGCGTCAATTGAAGTGAGAGAGCAGACGACGACGGAGAATAAGGCCGTTATGCAGCGGCTTGTGTGCTTTGTGGCTGTTCGCCTTATTTCCAGCCATCGCCAGGTGCTCGCCTTATCTGACCTTGCTAACAAGGCCCAACTTCTAATAAATAGCTCCCTTCCTGCGTGCAGCCAACCTGCGTCTCTGGTTGGCGAGACGCAAAAATATGCGAAGCATACGTTAGAACCCCGACAGGTTGTTAGCATCGGCTTTTTGACCTCACTTTTCTGCGCGGTTATAATCGCTCATCGGGCAGTATACGTTACAAGGACACTTCCGCAGAACGTATGAAGACGTGGTACATACGCGCTACTTTTAGCTCGTAGTGTGGTCTGGCTACAGTGTACAAAACAGCCAAGATGACCGTCGCATACAGGTCCGCGGCGCAAATTTTCCTCCATCCCGAGCTGTTTTTTTTTTTGTTTTTTTTTTTTTGTCGCAGTTGTCTAATCCTGCTGTATCTTTGAGGCAGAGTGCATTATCTGCTTAGATGAAAATCGCAGTAATATGGTGCGGCTTCAAGGGCCGAACCAACGACAGCTTTGGTTCGAGCACACGTCTGCGGAGCTAAGAGATCGTATGATATTTTGATCCTGATTAAAGGCTTTTCCGGCCAGCCTGAGATTTTTCAAAGGGCAGCTTTTGCGCGGGAGTGCTTTTAGAGTCAAGGCTCTACTATGTCATGTATCGCAACTTCATCAATCGCTTCGCAATGACCTTCAGTCGCCGGAGTCACACCACGTAATCCGCTGTGGAGAGATGTCGCAGCTACACTCGCTCGGAGGCTGGCCGCTGGGGTACCACGTGACCGGGCAAGGGTTTACGGCTGCTTCGCCGACGCTTGGTCGCTCAGTTTCGCAATGGATGGCGCGCCGCCGAGGGAACGCAAGTGGGGCAGGTGGGACTTAACTTTCATGAAACACTGTGGGCATAGTGTTTATAAAACTAAGCCAGACAGATATTTCGCTCGTTATAACTAGGTTTACAAGTGTTAAACCCCACCCATTTTTAAAAGGGCAATCACGTGTGAGCAGTATTCATACACTGGTTCAGGTAAGTTTATGTGCGGTTTTGACTGCCCATCTACGAATAAAAGCAGGCTGAGAATACCTTTTGTGGCGGGGTAATATAAATTACATGAAAATAACGGTTTCTGTGGAAGCGAAGGAACGGGACGTTCATTTTTCTTGCGCTGTTCCTACTTTGACATTTTAGCGCTGCGTGCCGTAGCATGTTTCAGTTTCTACATAACGGACCGCATGTACGCTTATGAGCCTGGTGCAACTCCCAAGTGAGAACGTGACTGAAATGGTCGTTACGAAAGGACAAATGCGGTGCGGATGTTTTCGGTTAATTTCAACCGTTTCTGAAATAAAATCGAAATATTAACGGAACATCAACATTTTTATAGCCGGTATACCCGCAACTGTGGCTCGGGGACTGCAGCGTTGAACACACTGTTCCTAGTCGAATTCGCGGTGTTATTTTTTTCTTTTTGATAAAAATAAATTCACACGTTTCTGTTTGACTGAGTTTCCAGCGCACGTTGAACGAATTGGTGGTAATTCACTACGACACATCTGATTTCCTCTCTGAATACATGTTTATCGCTTTTTGTTATTAACTGGGGAACATAGCCGAAGTTTAACGCAGACAGGAGAACAACTAAGCTCACGTACGCTTCGCGCTAAAGAGAAATGGAAACCATCGCTCCCCGTCAGCGGTATGAAACGCGCCATACATCCACAATCTTGGGATATGCGTGCACCGGCAAACCCTCTACACCAACATACTCTCGCTCACAAGCTTATCGGCGCATTTCTACGCGCAAGGACTGCTTGTACGCGTACCTACGCTACGCAGAAAGCCATAAGATATCACGCGTCACTCCTAACAAAGACAAAGACAAAGACGAAATGAAGGAGAATCAGACGCGCAAGGGAGAAACGAACCGATAACGCTAGCAGAAGAAATGCCTGCAAGGAAGGATTTTCTTTATTTATTACCAAGCTAATCGCTGTTTAATTGAGAGTGGCAGTCATCCAGAGGGAAATGTTCCGAGCAAACTACCGCGATCACTGCCGCTTATTTCCGATTCTCCAGTTCCTCATCCTCGAGGCCCGTCATCTATATACTACACCCGCGGGTACTGGTAAGAACGCACACGCGCACTTCGCTATATCCGCCTGGGAAAAAATGTCTGTAATCGTCCTTTGTATCTCCCCCGAAACCGAGTGTGGCAGCGTTACAATTTCGTATACTTGATAAAAGTTTCCAAACAGTGGTGCACCGTGGAAAAGCAAGCAGCTGGAAGTTATTATAGCCGCTCTTCTAACGACATTTTATTGTAACAAGTAGAGACAGATTTACAGTGAAACTTAGTTAAACCTTACCAGACGGTGACGCGAAGGAGTACGTACTAACCGGCACTACGGTTTATCCGAATGCCTTATGTTAAAGGTAAAACGAGTCGGGGATTCGTGTTAAATACGTATAAAAAGAAACTACAGCTTATGCGGGTACGGTTTAACGAAATTCCACTGTACATTCAATACATTCAATACGTAACCGTATCACTTTCGGTGCCTTGAGTTCAGTTGCAGTGCATCGAATAAACACGTGGTTGCATTTTATTGCTGTGAACCGCTTATCCACTTCCGCAGGCGCTCTCCTTCCTATTAATAAAGGCCATTGGTTCCTTTTTTTACAGCGGAGCTTTAGTGGCGTCTGTAGATCGAAAACGCCCTGCAGGAAAGCCAACTTTTCTGACGATGATGAATGACGTTGGATGAAGTGAAAGGAAACGCTTGAGTGCCGGAATCGCTTGATGATTGATTGATTGTGGGGTTTAACGCGCCGACGCAACGCAGGCGATGAGGCGCGCCGTAGTGGAGGGCTCCGGATTAATTTTGACCACCTGGGGATCTTTATCGTGCGCCGAAATCTCGTACACACGGCGTTATGAAGCCGGCGTGTATTCGATTTCTCCATGTCGGCATGGTCTAAACTCAGTCCAAACTCGGACTAAAACCACAGAATCCGTCACCAGAAAGCTTCGCGTTCAAACAATGTCGTCGTTAGACGGAGGGAGCATGATTTTTTTTTCTCTCCGTGTTTTTTTCCACGTGGCTTATGAAAAGAGGGTTAAGGAAGGGAAGAGCAAAGAAAATAGGAAAGCAATAGAAAGAGGGGGTACGAAAATCACAGGTAGTCAGGAGAGCGACAAGAGTAGTCAAGTCTGCAGGCAGGCATGCATTCATGTTTAGTGCAGAGAGTTCATTGGTATCTGTGCGGCTTTTTAAATGCGAATGCATTTCTTAGTCGGGGGTTGTCGTGCGTTGGCCGGCGTGCGCCTAGCAACAGCTGTGGCGCGCCTAGCAACCGGAGCATGTGGTAGCTCGGGCGGGAGTAGCGGAGGGCAAGGGGAGAGGAGGAGCGCGCTCGGCGTGTGAGGGCGCTCGCATCGCGGAGCTCGGGCAACCGGAACATGTAGTAGCTCGGACGGGAGTAGCGGAGGGCAAGGGGAGAGGAGGAGCGCGCTCGGGCGTGTGAGGGCGCTCGCATCGCGGAGCTCGGCGGAGAGAGCTCGCGCGCGGGGCGGGCATGTTGCGCGGGTCTCTCTCTCTCCTCTCCGCGTACCCTCTCTCCGCTCGCTGCGCTCGGAAAAATATATATAAATGCAGTGGAGCGCGCACCTCACTCCGTGACTGCTTGCCGCAGCGCACTCATCGGTGCACCCAATGCATTCGCATTTCCCCACGATCCCCTTCGGGGAGGTGGGGGGAGTTCCCCCCCCCCCTTCGGCGGCGCATCTCTTTTTTGCATAGAACAAAGACACGAACATTTTTCAGTACCTTCGCCAGCGCGCTTGTTGGGCACCTGCCGTACTTAAACTGAAAGAAGCGATAGATCTTGAAGCCTCGGAACGATTTGTCCATTAAGTGACAAAATGTGGGCGTACGAAGTTTTGTGTTCGTTTTCTTTTTCGACGCATAATTGACATTCGCGCTATTATAACAATGAAATGCACCAATTACTCCAGTTTTGCATTTTCTGCATATACAATGTAGTGCATGGCAAAGAATGTTGCGCGGTAATATAGGAAAATCAGTCGTTGCCTCCTACTTGCACGAGCGGCGCCACGTTGTGTTTCTAACCTTTTAAGATCCCCAGGTGGTCAAAATTAATCCGGAGCCCTCCACCACGGCGCGCCTGATCGCCTGCGTTGCGTCGGCGCGTTAAACTCTACAATCAATCAATCAATCAATCAATCAATCAATCAATCAATCAATCAATCAATCAATCAATCAATCAATCAATCAATCAATCAATCAATCAATCAATCAATCAATCAATCAATCAATAAACGTAGTGTTTCTAGCTGTTTCCTAATTTTCTGCCAGTCAGACCACACGGACTAATTTCATCTAACGCAACAATCGATCCCATGCGACGACTGCTAATGAGTAACTAGGTGCTTCGCACCGCCTGGGCACGCGTCAGAGAGATATCTTACACTTTCCAACTTTAAATGTTGGAAGCATTAACTGGCTCCGTATCGATCAGTGGTGAACTTCCCGAGCACGTTGGCCGTCTCCTCGATATTTTAGGTACTTTAAATGCTTAGCGTTTAGCGGGCCTTCGAAGCTGTAACCAGGACATGCACCTGGTACTGGTACCTCGCATCACGACGTCAGCCGTAGGGGACTTACCAGGAAGCTGAACGCGCCCTTTGCCGGCGAACCTTGCACACAGAAGCAGCGTTCTTAAAAGGATATATGCACAAAAGGACGTATTTACGCCATTTCCTGCGCAGAGGCGCACCTCGGCAAAAGCATGTTATAAAGCGACAGCTGTCGCTGTTTTTACGGCTTGCGCGATAACCCAGACGCCGCAGTTTCTTTTTTCCTTTCTTAGCCTAACTTTAGGCTACGCCGATGAAAGTTTACGTATTCAAATTCCCGCGGAAAATTCGAGGTTACGTGGTTAAACACCAGACCAAATTCTGCGCTATAGCGAGGCACCTTCTGCTTCACGCATATCGTCGTTGTCATCTGAGGGGAAGAATAACGAAAGGCACGTAACTCTATGGGTAAGGGATTGAATTTGTTGGAGAGAGAGAAGCCCCTGAAAAAAAAAAAAAAAAAAAGGTCTTTTGGGGGCTCGCCTTGCTCTGACCTGGACAGAGCTGAACGAGCAAACAAGCGCGAGTGGAGGAAGCTTTCTGCGTTGATGGTGCACTGAAATTCCGAGTAACCAATGAAAACACTTGGGTGTTTTCATTGGTTACGATAATTCCTGGGAGCACGCACTTCCCGGCAGCCCTAGCACATCAGCACCAACGTTTCGCTGCATAACTTGCAAATATTACGGAGACGGGAGGCGAAAGAAAGCGCTCCCGCCGTGATTTTCGTGGTAGTTCAGCCCTTTTAAAGATGCGATAAGTGCGTTGAACCATAGAAACAGTTCTAGCGCTCAAAAAAGAAAAGGAATACGGGATTACAAGTTTGCCCCTTTTGTGGCTGTTTCTGTTATCAGGATGAGAAAACGCGGCGTGGCTGCTTCTCTTTTCATTTTATTCACTCTGCATCTGTTTTCTGCATGTTTTGTGTCCGCTGTAGCGAAGTTTAACTTTACCGGCGCGTTGATAATGTATCCCCACGCGAACATGTTACCAGAAGATGACTGCACACAGCTCCGCGACGGCGCCATATTTTTACGGGGAGAGGGGGGAGAAATAAATTGGCTTAAGGTGCCACATTAAGTTAAACAAGCACACACCCGTACCTAAGCAAAAAATACAATTGAGAGCAAAGGAGAAAATCTGCCCCAGAGTTTTCAAAGATGGCGGAGATTGTTTCACACCTGACAAGCACCCCACATAACTTTGTTATCCTTCGCTGCTTCGCGAGTTCCGCATTCGCGAGCTCTCCCGAGAGCAAGCGGCCGGGCTCAGACCGGGGCCTTCTTTCTACTTAACCCACTGTACTTCCCCTGCGCGCCTTCCTATTTCTTTATCTGGTTCAGGCCTGCCGTTGTTCCGAGACTTGCATTGAGGGTCTTAGTTACGCAGCAGACAAGAGTCGTCGACTGGGACAAAAACTAGAGCAACAACTACAACAATAGAAGGGCTGTGTAAACAGGCTGGCGCAGGGCGCGGCGATAAGAAGGAAGGGGAAAATACGGTATTGAATAAACAGAACGTTTCCCCCAGGGAGCACAGCTTGAGATATTACACCTGGGAACATTCGACTTGCTGCTTCATGACCCACGGGGTGAAAATGTTTTGCAGATCCATCAAAACCCTACAAACAGCCTAATTGGCTTATTTTGGAAATTTGTCACTTCTGTAGCGAAATAAAGAAATAAAACTCTCGCTGATGATAATAGTGATGATGATGCTGATGATGGTTAGAGGCCCTCCCCCTTTGTACCTGGACGTCGGTTGTCACCAACCGACTTGCCTGTGTTATTCTACTTGTTTGCCCTACCCTTCACTAACCTAGCTAATATTTTATCCCCCCCTTCCTCCCCCGCCCCCCCGTTTTAAACTCCGATCGCTTCCCCCCCTTCCTGCCCTTGCACCCCTGTCTACCTCCCCCCCCCTAACTGTTCTAGATTCTAATTCGGTATATTACTCATCCTACGTCCCACTCTCATCCGTACTTTTCTTCCACCACCACTCCAGCCGCCTCTTCGTCACCTCTGTGGCCCTTGAGGCCCCCCCCCCTCACACCGTTCTTGACAGCTAGCACCATCTAGTGAAAACTAGATAAACCAAGATGTGATTCTTGTTTACTCTTTATTTCAGTAAGGAATTGATATATTTCTAAAAGAAGCAAACTAGGCCGTTAGGAACATTTTAAATGCAGAGCATTTCAGTAACTCACGATGTCACCCGCGTTGGCGTCCGTAGTCCGCATCGCTCCCCCTACACTATATAAAAAAAATTCCTCGCACTTCCCCGAGGGGGAGAGTGTGTAAGTGCGAATGCACGGTTGTTGATTGCGCGATTACGGTGGATATCGTGATCTTGGAGTGGAGAGGAGGCGCCCAACACCCGCAGTCACTGAGCGGAGAGAGGAGGAGGAGAGTAGCGCCCGCCGTTACGGCGAGGGCTACACGAGCGCCCTCACGCGTCGGAATGCGGAGCGCCCGCTACGCGAGCGAGAGCTCTCCCGCCCGAAGTGGAGAGGAGGCGCCCAACACCCGCAGTCACTAAGCGGAGAGAGGAGGAGGAGAGTAGCGCGCGCCCATCTCCCCCCGTTGCTAGGGAAGACGAGGAGCGCGCGCACCCGCAGCTGTTGCTATGCGGACGATGGCGGCGGACGATTCAGGCTCGCTTAAGAAGTGCATTCGCACTTAAAAGAAAACAACGGAAAGAAATAACGCAACTCTATGCGTGGTTAGGCTCTTCAACACCGTTTAAGGATCTAGTAACGTTGGTTTAAGGGGGACTCGCCTGATCACATTTCAATGGGACTTACTAATTCACGACCCACGAGCCCAAAAAGCACCGTGCACCGATACAGAAATTTCTACAGAAAATTATGTTACCTTATTCCCATTACTATTCTTAATCTACGTAAGGGACTCGCTTAGTAATGTAAAAAAAACATCCCCCTCGCGAGGGGCACGATCAAATGCAGAGCATTTCCGCGGGGGGCGCGCCTGCAAGTCGTATGGATTACGTATTGGTTGTTGTTGTAATTGTCTTCCAGCGTAGACATTGTCGATGAAGTCGCTTGTGAAACGTGCCGTGAACCCCCTGCCGCGGCTATGACGCAACGTGGCGCGGCTATGACGCAACACAATCCAACACAATCCACTTTAATCCAATCCAATCCAAGCCAAGCCAATCCAAGCCAATCGAATCCAATCCAATCCAATGCCCCTCGCGAGAGAGTGTTATAGCGCACCCGCGAACGACATATGTGGTTTAAGCGCGAACCGACCGCGGCGAGAGAGCGCGATGCGAGCGCCCCCACCTGTTCTTGCGCGCGAACCGACTGTTGATCAGCGCGAACCCAACGCGGCGAGAGAGGGTGTTGCGCACGTCCCCACCTGTTGTGCGCCCGAACCGAACGCGGCGAGAGAGGGTGTTGCGAGCGGAGAGAAGGCGAGGAGGACGCGGGGGAGAGGGCGCACCTGTGGCCGACGGTTGAATGAGTCAAGGATATAAGGCGTGTTCGTAACCTTCCATTCTGTGTCGGCTTTGTGGTGCAGTGGGTAGAGTACCATGTACCTTGCGTTCCGCCCGCAGAGTCGTTGGTTCGAAACCTGGCGTCGGCGAGTATTACTTTTTTATATAGTGTAGGGGGAGCGATACGGACTACGGACGCCAACGCGGGTGACATCGTGAGTTACTGAAATGCTCTGCATTTAAAATAATACTTACCGGCGCTAGGTTTCGAACCAACGACTCTGCGGGCGGAACGCAACCCTTACAAAAATGCTTTTTTACATTCTGTAGACGTTCTGTTGACATCCTACCAACTTTATTGCTATCCTACATACTCTTACATTCTATTGACAGTCGTCTGTAAAAAGTCTACTGAATGTATGTTGACACCCGTCTGTTGACTGTTGTATGTAGAAAGTCTACTTAATTCACGTTGACATTTGTCTGTTGACGGTTGTATATAGAAAGTCTACCTCATTTTTGTTGACATTTGTCTGTTGACGAGCTTCTGTAGGATGACCACTAAAAGTGTTTTGACACGCTTTGTCTCAAGTTGAATTTAACGCAAACATCTTTTTCTTCGTCCTGGAGTCCGATTTCAATTAATTCATATTGGTTTTTGCTAAATACCAGGACAGGTTCACAATACTTGGGGACAAACTATTTACTTGACTTTAACCAAATTACGTTACTTTGTTTGAATCAGGTTTTAAACACACACACACACACACAAACACACGCGCGCCCGAGCGCCTGCGCGCACGCACGCACGCACGTACGCACGCACGTACGCACACAGACACACATACTCTCTCTCTCACACACACACACACACACACACACACACACACACACACACACACACACACACACACACACACACACACGCGCACACACACGTATCTTTCTCTCTCCCTCTCTCTCTGCATGTATCTTCACACTTGTGCAGCCCGAGAAAAAAAAAGTAGCAAAAGGGAGCAACTTTCACTGTTCGTACCTCGAGCCGCGCAGTTTCTCCCTCGGAACAACCAGTTCGTCCCTCAGCCGCACGGGTTGGTACTTCACGACCCGCTCGCTTTCACTCTTCACGGTGATCAACATCACTATTCAGCGGTTCCGAACAAGCGCCAGCCAGCGGCATCAACCACGCGCAACCGCTCGTCACTGTGTTTTGATTTGCGCAAGCTAAGTGCCATGCATGGTTGAAAGGAACGAATTATGCCAGTAAATATTTCGCGACAGACTACTGGACGTGTCTCCAACAACGGCGATAATCTAAAATCGCCTGCTATGCCCACCTAATACGGCCGGCGCAGATGTTTTGGTCGCTCTCGGCCAACCGCCAGCGGCGCCCCTCCCTCTTTGCGTACCTCCGGGAGAAACGCGTCAATCACCGGAGGCAGCCGAAACGCGGCGCGCAACTCATTCCAGATTTCCGTTTTGTTTAGTTACAGCTTGCAACAATAAAGTAAACATGAAGATATGTGCAATTGCTTACGTTCCAGTGTTTCGCGGTATTATATTTTGGAAATAATAACGCGTAGTTTTGTAACCATGCAATGAGAGGCGCGCCTCACCGCGGCATAGGCATCCCGCGGCTGGCGGGTATATATACATGAAGTGCACTGCTAGCATTTGTGCGGTGTCGGCAGTGTCGGTGACTCCAGAAAAAAGAAGTGTCGGTGTCCTGCTTGCAAGCGCTTGTGGTTTTTCGGATGTAGTACGTTTGTGAGCTGGGGTTGTGTTGTTTGTTGTGTTGTGTTTCAGAAAGTGCGCGTGTGGATGTGTGGCTCCGCAAAATGTGAACCCTCGCAGACGAGGTTCCCGAGGCCTACCTAATCTGTTTCTGGTTTTATTTTTCATTTTTGCTCCCACTAAACGATCTTTTAAAGGGCAATAATGACGACGTTCTATTAAGCTGTATTGACACCACGGTCTAGGAATGGCCGGCTTTTCTCACTGCATCACGTTTCGAATATCCTGTCAGAAACGCTTCGGTTAGCAACAGCGATTGAGTATAAAGTCTACAAAAAACATTCTGTAGAAAGTCTACAGAAACGTTTCAGTTCAAACACGGTGGCCAAAAGTTGACGGTTGACAAAAAGTTGGTAGGCTGTTGCTAGGAAGTCTATAGACAGTAAGTAGACAGTCTACTCAATGTTGGTAGCTTTTGTCGACTTTTGTCAACAAACATTGAACTCAATGTTGGTAAAAATTTTTATGAGGGAAGGTACATGGTACTCTACCCACTGCACCACAAAGCCGACACAGAATGGAAGGTTACGAACACGCCTTATATCCTTGACTCATTCAACCGTCGGCCACAGGTGCGCCCTCTCCCCCGCGTCCTCCTCGCCTTCTCTCCGCTCGCAACACCCTCTCTCGCCGCGTTCGGTTCGGGCGCACAACAGGTGGGGACGTGCGCAACACCCTCTCTCGCCGCGTTGGGTTCGCGCTGATCAACAGTCGGTTCGCGCGCAAGAACAGGTGGGGGCGCTCGCATCGCGCTCTCTCGCCGCGGTCGGTTCGCGCTTAAACCACATATGTCGTTCGCGGGTGCGCTATAACACTCTCTCGCGAGGGGCATTGGATTGGATTGGATTCGATTGGCTTGGATTGGCTTGGCTTGGATTGGATTGGATTAAAGTGGATTGTGTTGGATTGTGTTGCGTCATAGCCGCGCCACGTTGCGTCATAGCCGCGGCAGGGGGTTCACGGCACGTTTCACAAGCGACTTCATCGACAATGTCTACGCTGGAAGACAATTACAACAACAACCAATACGTAATCCATACGACTTGCAGGCGCGCCCCCCGCGGAAATGCTGTGCATTTGATCGTGCCCCTCGCGAGGGGGATGTTTTTTTTACATTACTAAGCGAGTCCCTTACGTAGATTAAGAATAGTAATGGGAATAAGGTAACATAATTTTCTGTAGAAATTTCTGTATCGGTGCACGGTGCTTTTTGGGCTCGTGGGTCGTGAATTAGTAAGTCCCATTGAAATGTGATCAGGCGAGTCCCCCTTAAACCAACGTTACTAGATCCTTAAACGGTGTTGAAGAGCCTAACCACGCATAGAGTTGCGTTATTTCTTTCCGTTGTTTTCTTTTAAGTGCGAATGCACTTCTTAAGCGAGCCTGAATCGTCCGCCGCCGTCGTCCGCATAGCAACAGCTGCGGGTGCGCGCGCTCCTCGTCTTCCCTAGCAACGGGGGGAGATGGGCGCGCGCTACTCTCCTCCTCCTCTCTCCGCTTAGTGACTGCGGGTGTTGGGCGCCTCCTCTCCACTTCGGGCGGGAGAGCTCTCGCTCGCGTAGCGGGCGCTCCGCATTCCGACGCGTGAGGCCGCTCGTGTAGCCCTCGCCGTAACGGCGGGCGCTACTCTCCTCCTCCTCTCTCCGCTCAGTGACTGCGGGTGTTGGGCGCCTCCTCTCCACTCCAAGATCACGATATCCACCGTAATCGCGCAATCAACAACCGTGCATTCGCACTTACACACTCTCCCCCTCGGGGAAGTGCGAGGAATTTTTTTTGTTAATGCGTAAGCAATAGGTGGATAATGTGGGAGAAATTTTTGCGGTACTCTGTTCATCTTCGCGTCGCTTTGTCAACGCAGCATGCGATAGAGGAGGCACAGAACGGCAGACTGGAAATCACCCGGAAAGAGCTGCCTTCGCAATTCTGGAGGCGTTGCCATGGAAACGACAAGCCGAGGCACGGTTGCCAGCTGACCGTACCTCGACAGGTCTTGTCACTCCCGCCACCGTTGTACGCATCGTAGAATCGTGTCCGCAGCCAGTGCCAGGCAAAAGAGAAAGGAAGGCGAATGACAGCGATGAAATTTCGATACTCCCGGACAGGGGCGTAGCCAGGGAAGGTACAACCCCCTGTATCTCCCCATCCCCTTTCTTTCGGCCTTTTTTCAACAGCGGAGCTGTTGTACAAGCCGTAGGTTCGCCGTTGCAGGGAAAAAAAGCCGAAAAAATGCCTAGCGCTCGTGAACGCGTGCTTCGCGCTGACCGCCGCGTCCCCTGGCTCGCGCTGTAGCTTAGCAAAAAAAAAAAAAAAAAAAGTGCTCCAGCGCTAATGCTAAAGTTGAAAAGACCCTGCTGGCGAGAAGTCACCGCGGCCGCCGCATTCCCTAGAAGCCGGTGTGGATAATTGGAGACTTGGCTACGAGTGTGCCACTCCTTCCCGAGACGACTTGGAGATCTCGCCACCGCTGCCTCGAGTCGATGGATGACAAAGTGCTGGGGGAAGTCCACAATGCTGATGATGACTTTGCATCCACCACTCACCGCGAAGACGACGACGACCCCTTCGATGCATATGACAATGATTACCAGCACCGCAACTATGAAAATAAACAAGGATACTGAAATTTAAGTATATATCCAGCATTGCTCACCTACAACAGCTTCGCCATACAAGTCTTGCGCGTGAGTGCAAGCTTCCCTGAATTTTTTTTTTCGCTCATGCTATTTACGCACCCAATCGATATATTAAATGTAGAAACAAAAATAAGAGTGTTAGTTTGCTGAGAAATATGGTTCTTCAGAGTCCCGTATTTACCCGTATTTTTATGCAGATATTGCAGTCAACGAAACAGCTAACCCCTGGGCATTACTAAAGCAGGAAAATGAATATTGTTTCGGAGCAGCGTCTCTTTATTTTTTTATTTTTTTTTTTTACCGGCGGTGTACAGCACCACCGGAAATTTGTTTCTGGCTTCGCCACTGCTCACGGGCAACAAAAGGAGTGACAGGTAACCAACGCGGCTGCTAAAGCGAGCAAGCGGGACCACTGGGACGGTTAGAACGCAACCCATGGTCGGCATGGCATGCGAGGGGCGTGCGAGAAACGCCGTGTTGCGGGCTACTGCAGCCGGAGACGAGGTTTGTGCGTCGGACAGCACCTGTGAGCGAGAGGAATGAGCAGTTCGCCCCTTCTTAAAGATTGATCAATCTATCTTTCATTGATTCGTGTATTAACAGAAGAGCTGTTTAAGGGCCGGTTGCCGCCGGTTCAAGCGCGTGCAGACGTGGTCCACTTTGGGAGAGATGCGAAAGCCCGCGGACAAAATGATCCTCCCCTGTCAGTCATGGCGAACTTTCAGTGGCAAGTTTGTAAATAAATGTGAGGTGCAACAGTCCGGTCTCCGACGAAGGGAGAGGGGCCGCCAGCTCTGCTGTTTCTCCAGCCTTGCACCACTAGTGCGAGCTGCACCATCTTCTTTTTTTTTTTTTTCAGAGAAGGAATGTGGTCGGTGAAACCTTATAAGACTCGGATTGTTCGCAGAAACAATAAAAATAAACAGCAAGCATAAGTCGCTCAAAAACAGAAAAAATAAATCACCATCTCCGCAGGAAGCGTTTTCGCGGCCTTTACATGAATCTTTGCCGGGGTGCGCATTAAAAGAGCTCAGTTAAGTAGTGTAGACGGTTGAAGCACATTTCTGTGATTCAGCTTGGGATGGTCGTTTGGACAGCAAGCTGTAGGTGGAGGCAGAAATTTTGTTAGAATGGTGAAAAACGGGTTTTATTTCTCTTATTTTCTGAAAGAGCAGCTGATTCCATCTCAGCAGCCTTTAACCCGGCTCCTTCGCTTCCGAACTGGTCGGCTCATTAGGCGGCCCTCCACCGCCGTAAGAGAGAAAGTTAATTGTCCCAACCATGGGACCCTGCCAGTGAGACTTAATTGGAACGAGATAACAGGGTGGCGCCAGTGGGGAGCCTTTTCTCGATTTTCGCCCCGTTTCCGGCCATATTATTTTCCCGTTCTCTGTCTTCGATTTCAGTTACTCGCTTTTTTTTCCTCTAGGCTGTTACTTCGCTCCTCTAGCTCTCGCTCTATCTCGGCCATTTCGACGCGCACACTTACCCTGAAATCCACACGGGGCGGATTTGTTTTATATCTTCTCGTGTATTCCTTCCTTCCTCCGCGCTTGCGTGTGAGTGCGTGAGCGTCTGCCTCTGTCGATAGTTTTTTGTAAAGGGACTTTTTTTCTTGGCGTGTGTCTGTCACCGCGTGGGCATAACCACGTGGGTATCGCCGTGCGTCAGTGCGCATGCGCGCCGTGTACCAATGCACATGCGCTTCCGAGCACAAATATTCAAAATAGGTGTTTTTGCCGATTCGAAAATTTCGGAGATTGAGCCCGGGTACCTGTCATTCGGAAGCGGGAAACTCCTTTCTTTTTTCTTTTTTTGCTGGGGAGAGAGAGAGAGGTGGGGGGGGGGTGCGCCCGTGGTATTTAATACATGACACACACAGGAGGTGTTTGCAAAACACAGCAATCGGAATACAGAGTTCGCTGTGGTTTCTTAATTCAAGCAGATTATTGTGAGAAAACCTGCAAATGTGTGTTGGATAGATGCGAAATGCAGAACAGGGGAAGACACAACAAAAAGAAGGCAGACAATCGCAGAAGGTTGATTACCAGGTTTACCGCAAAGAGGGGCGCCGTAGTGGAGTGCTCCGGATTGATTTTGACCGCCTGGTAATCTTTAACGTGCGCCGAAATCGCGAGCACGTGGTTCGCTTTTTGCCTCCATCAGAAAGGCGGCTTCCGCGGTCGGGAATCGAAATTGCGTCCTTGGGCTCAGCAACATAACGCCTTACCCACAATCGCGGAGGGTGCGTCACGATTTCAGCGCAGCTTTCGCCAATGCATGCGCCCAAATTTATTCATTTATTCATTCATCTATTTATTTATTTGTTTGTTGGTTTGTTTGTTTGTTTGTTTGTTTATTTATTTATTTATTTATTTATTTATTTATTTATTTATTTATTTATTTATTTATTTATTTATTTATTTATTTATTTATTTATTTATTTATTTATTTATTTATTTCAGTTCTCAGACTCTCATGTTTTCGTTCCCTCATATGGCGTAGCATGCTAAGCGATATGGCTCGGCTAACCTCGCTTTTACCATTAAATGCATTCTCTCTCTCTCTCCAAATTGCCGAACGCCTCTACATTCTTCCTTCCTTCCTTCCTGGGCAGCGCTACACGTCTTCTGTGTAGCGACGCCGCGCCAAACGTCGTACCCGCAGCCGGTGCTGGAGGGATAAATGAATACGTTAAAACCCGATCGAATGAAGTCACCGGGAACCGCAATTTATTTCGTTAAATCGATAACTTCGTAAAATCGGGACTATCATTTTACAAGCAGTTGATTCCATAAATTCGATGTCCGAAAGGAGGCGCATCACTGCAGCTACCATGACATCGTAACTACGGCGGCCGCGGCGCTCGTCTGGCGATAATTTACCAATGCGCTAAAATCCGCGGTGAAATTAATAAACAAGCCAGGGCTTGTCCTAAAGTCGCGCACCTCAGCAGACGCGCGAAACACGGCGCTTTTTGCTGTACCATTTCCGTTCTGAGCGGAACGCTCTTGGCTCTCAAATCCTTGAACCACGTAAACACGGCTTCCTCAAACTTCTCGTGCGGAGTAGTGTTGAGGTTATTTTTCTTCGACGCAATTTCAGACGAAGTGCCACGGTTGATGGCATTTTTTCCCTTCAAGATTGTGGAAAGCGCGCTGGCCGGGACGCCGTGGTCTGTGGCCATGAGACTGCCGAGTTTATCTCGTAGAGCTCCGTAAAAATGAAATTAGGTGACCTGTTTTCTTTTGTTTTTGTTTTTTTTTTACTTTTTAAACGTGGCGCAATAATCTTCGTGGGGTTCTGACGAAACACATTCGAAATTGCTCCTTTTTTTAATGTGTCTGTTTCTCGAAATACTTTGTTAAATCGGGAATGGCACTGAATCTAGTTCATTAGTTCGAATTTATAAAAGCATTGAGCAATATAGGCACCTGCGGGGGAGTCCAAATGTATTCGTTAGATGCGAAAATCCGTAATATCGGTTTTCGTTAGATTGATTTTTGACTGTAGTAACATTGAATGTGGCGACAGGTGGCGGGTATATCAGTAACCCTGACGCTCCTCCTGACTGCTCTTTTCACTATGTGAAATTGTACTCCTTCGGACGGATTGACGATGACGATGACCAGAATGCTGATGATGATGATGATGATGATGATGATGACGACGACGACGACGATGACGATGACGATGATGATGGTGGTGGTGGGGTGCCGTAACGTACATACGAGCGGAAACATATGCTTTTCAAAACGGGCATGCACCAGGTCCTGCGATAACACAATGCCTGAAATTACATTAAGGCGTGCACGGCATTCTTCTCCCCACATCAGGAGAAACCGCTGATTTTTATTATAAGGTGTGTTGACGCCGAGGAGACAGATTGTGTGCGAATAAAATGTGTGCCGCACTGCCTGCTTTCCAGGCTACGGCTAACGTCAGGTGTTGCGGGAATTCGTGTTACTATTTCTTCCTCGAGAGCAGGATTGAGTTCTGGGCTGACGGATGAACGGACGAGCAGGCGGGTATGCTCTGCTCGCTGGCGCGGATTTTCCCACTTTTACAGCTCCACTCAGTGAGTTGCTGATGCGTTCCCTCGTTACCCAGTTTGCTCTTTTAAGCGGACATAAACGACCTAGCCCAAGTTCTCAATTCGGCCCCTAATCCTCTGGTTCACGTCCGTGGGAACATTTTCGCATTTGATTGCACCGCCGTGATGCGGCTGCGTTCCCAAGCGCAGTCTCATTAGCAAAATGGCCTCGTGCTTTGACCTCAGGTCTGAGCGTTACGATTCGCCTATAATCACTCGAACTGACGCCAATAGGCTACAGGAGAGCAACCTTAACGGCATCGTTACGCCAATGGTTGCACTGAAGCAGCACCGGGGCACGACAGGCGTTACTGATGTGCAGCGTTTTCGTGCGTGCAACGTCGGACTAACATAATGCGCTTTACTTAGCGTACACGCTTAGAGCGCGCTTTGTATTTGTTTGCTGCTTACGTTGTTATTTCTACTGTTTTTCTACTGTGTCATGTGCATTTTTTCGTCGGATGTAGCGGTGAGACAATATATGGACAAACATTTTCAGTATCATATATACCAAACGCGAAGGTAACGGCTCACTCAAGCAATGCCAGCTGCCGAGGCAAACTCCACTTTGGGAACAGTAAGTGCTTATGCAGGTATAGAAAGCATGGTCTTCCTGAAAAGTTCCTTGTGGGGCGGGAAATCACACCATAGTGTGAAAATACGAACTGAAGTTTCGAGTCTAAGATTACACCCAAATCATAAATTGCGCTAATTCGTTTTATCGATTGACAATGAAAGCAGTACGCATAGGATAAAGGCGAATTATTGTGCATGTATGTTACAGATGTAGTCTTCGGAGGGGTTCCGGTTCAGGTTATTAATTTTTCGCCTCAGAGGAATTTCGTTTGTGTCATATTGCAGCGCACTCTGAATTCGATAGCATTGCCCGATATAGTCACATTGCCGCTAACCACGCCTCAAAATTTGTTTATGCTTTGAAACTAATTGAAATGGTACTCAAATATAAAGTAAAGTAGTTTGTAATGTATTAAATACGAAGGCCGATCGTCATGATGTCTCAGGCCGCATCACGACGAAGAAACGTCCCTTCTCGTTGCGTCGGTAACGACGACAGTACAAGCGTCGGTGTGTACATCGAGTGGAAACAAAGACAGTGACAAAACCAGGGGAATGTCGGAGGCGCTCGGAGAGGCCGTCCATTCGAGAAACGACCGGCGCATCTAGCCAAGCTCATTACATCGGCGGCGCATGGCGGGCTGGCCAAAGTACGTCGGGCCTGCACGGACGGTTGCTGTTGTGGCGGCATCACGGCTGGCCTGCGCGCCTCTTGAAGCGAGCGAGCCGCTCTCTGCTCTTGCGCGCCGTGACGGCATCGTAGTGATGGCCTACAAGCGCGCACATCTGGTCGCAGCTGGGATAAACTTAGCGCCAAAAGAAAGCGAAATTGAGGCGATGGGAGAACGACGACGAATGTTTCGCAGCACGGAGAAGAAGGCAGCAATGAGTTTTCCTTTTGTTTGGCTGTTACGGTGTTATGCTTGGTCGTGGCACGGACAGAAAGAAGGTTTATGTTTTGTTAGAGCGCTCTGCTTCGTCTCCAGACTGCACCGTCGCCGTCAGCCGAGCGTGGAAGAAAGGCGTTCGTGCTTGGTGGAACGTCGTACTCCTTTTTTCGGCCCACAAACCAGCGCGCCTTGAACTGAGAGGAAAGGCAATACGTGAGCCATGAGAAAGGGGGGAGGAGCTTGCAGAGGCTCGTACCCTGAGCAGGGTGACGCCCTTGGTATATACGAGGGCGATATCGACCTAGCGGACCTACTCCACCGTCGGAGGCTTGCTTGTTCTTGTTCGGGGTGGGGGTGACTGGCGGCTGATGCTGGACATCAGAGGACGCGAGATGCCAACACGATAAGGCGAAATGTGAAGGTCGCGGACGGCGGCTAACATTCTGATTCTACCCCCCTCCCCCCTACCGCCTCCTCCACTACGTTGTCCCAACTTTGTGTTGTATACTCTGGCTTTTTCGTTGCCGTGTCCCGCACTATTGTAGAAGCAAGAGTTTGTAGGGCTGGAGGGAATAGCCGGAGCATCTTGCCGCCGACGAGAGATGAAATTGGTGGAAGGAAGCAAGACGTGTGCGCCGATGCGCCGAAGAAGTTGTCTGGCTCTTGAAAGTGAGCCTCCTTATTTTTCTTCTCCCCAAACTATCCTCAGCAGCGCGAGTATTTTTGCTATCGTATTTGTATATATTTAGCATAATCATTTTATTCGGCGTTGCCTTGCTTATCCGAAAGCCTTCCCGAAAATCTGATGATGCGAAGGAAGGTGATGCTCATCGAGAAATGAACTGTTAAACAGACTCAAAATAAAATTCAGTAATTTTAAAATTCGGAGTTGTTTTCCTGCAAGGATTGTTCTTTGTTAACTGCTTTTTATTCTAGTTGTGAACTGAAACCTGTGCGTACGAAGTAATTAGCTCCGACAGCGTGTATCAGGCCTTGAACAGAACCGTGTCATAGAAGCCCAGGCCGAATGCGCTTGAGATAGTGGACACCTATTCAGATAAACATTGGAAGCGTTCGTGGGATCCTCCTTTTAATATTTAGTTATTCAATATTCGTCTCTATATAATTGCTTAAATTTATTTTAAAGCGAAGCTTTAGTGTTCTCACTGATGCCGTTGTACGTTAGTACACCCTGCAGGAAAGTCAACTTTCTCTGACGTTGACGATGAATGATCCCGGGTGAAGTGAAAGAAAACAGCGCTTCCCGTAACCGGAATCAAGTCTGGGTCCCTCGCGCAATGAAGCCGGCGTCTATCCGATTGCTCCATTATGCTGTGGTCGAAGCGAACGCCAGGCAGCAGGTACCGATGCGCGCCGTACACCCTTGACCCAAAAGTTAGGCCTACGGAGTTCACAGCCGAGAGTTGCTGCGGGTATTCTATAGTAAGAGGATTGCGTACCTCCAGACTAGCACATACTGGCAGTGTGTGATTGACCAACTCAGGCATCCATCACGAGAAAGATTCGCGTTCAACCATCGTCGTCGTTAGACGGATGGGTGCATGATTTTTATTTTGTAGCGTAAGCTACACTGGCCGAGGTTGAGCAGTTTCGCGTGGGCCGTGAAGGGCCGTTCTGCGCAAGCGCGAGAAGCATTGGATTGATTTGGATTGGATTGGATTGGATTGGATTGGATCGGATTGGATTGGATTAAATTGGATTGAAATCCAATCCAATTGGAGTACGGGTGTGTGGAGAATTGGGTCTGCACATTCGCCGGTCTGCGCATTCCAGAGGAGTGACGTCACAGCCATGGCAGACGCACTGGCGCCGGCGCGTGCCTAGCTGTACGCCTCCGTTGCGCAGTAGCTAAGACGCTGCGCAGGAGCCGCTTGATAGCCGTTTCGCGTGGCTTCTGGAGAGCCGTGCTGCGCATGCGTGAGGAGCGGTGACTGGACTGGACTGGACTAGATTGGATTAGATTTGATTGGATTGGAAATCGTTTTAGCAGCAGTAAGCATAATCAGCTAATCCTAGACAACCAGGAAACCTAAGAATAACCAGCTGAACCTTAGCTCACGCTACGTATACCCTGGCATAGCCGAGCTAAGTTACTGCTAATTTTTTTGTTTCCTAAAGAGAGAGACACAGAGAGAGAGACAGAGAGAGAGAGAGCCTTTATTAGAAAAGGATGGCCACTGGTCACGATAGATGAAAGGAATTGGGAGGGAGGATAAGAGAAAATAAACAAATGCTATTTGATCTGAGTAGAGTGAATAACTGGGCCAGCTAAAGAGTGCGGATTAGGTTACAGCCGTCCCTGATGAAGCAGAGTATTGGGTGGTGGACTGCGTCCATGCTGCCGGAAATTTCTGTGCTCTAATGACAAGATTGTGCTTATTTCATCCGCTGTCACCTTTGTACGGCTTAAAGCTCGTGAAAACGTAAACCTGAATGTATTTCACCGTCTCACCTGAAACTAAATTAATTTATAAGTTTCCTACGGCAAGTGCAGATGTCGCAAACAAAACATAAATAGTAAAGTAAACAAAAAAGAAGGCCAGTTTCACGTTCGTGATAAGGCAGTTCGAGATCGGCATCTGGTGCCGCAAACGTTAAAATCTAATGACACATTGGGAGCTACCCAGAAGCTAACAGGCCCACTTTTCTCCACGCCGCCCCAGAATGTTGTCTGAATGTTTTCTTAAGGGCCAGATTAGTAGCGACAAATAGCAAAAAACTGCGGTTGATTTCTTTGTCATAGGAATCAGTGAATCACGAAAGTGAAATGTGCAGTGAAATCTGCAGGTGCGCATGATTTGTGGGTCAGCGGCTGTCTTGTGGTTGTGCTTGGCGAGCGACATCATGCTGGTGGGTCGCTTCGCCAAAGGTGCACTGGCGTCATTTCCGTGACGGAGATGACGTCAGTGAAATCGTGGGGCATTGCGGCATAAAACACTTTCGTGTTCAAAACTCGGTACTAAAGGTTGCTTCCCCGCAAGAAGACCCTGTGTGCAGGGGTGCACCGTTTACAGGCCGCTTGCTTCATTGTATTGGCGTCACTTTCGTGACGGATATGACGTCAGCGAAATCTTCGTGTATCCGGGAATAAAACACTTTTGTGTTAAGTTATTTTCTTTGAAGGGGGGGGGGAGAGAAAATTCGGCACGTGTGACGAGAAACGCATAGCAACAGGACAGAGACCAGCGCGCCCAAAGGAAGTTCGTTTATTACACCTGAGCACTCGTCGTCGGACCAGTGCTTACCGCATTAACCTCGAAACACTACTTTCGGGAAGAAATGGTGCCCCGTAGAGAAACAGCTGCGAAAAGCGTCTCTCCGGGGTGACAGTACCGGCACGTTCCCACTCGCGGCCGCGCCGTGCGGCGGCCGCTACGGTAATTAATGACCGCCTCCCAGGCTCCGGAGGCGCCGCACTCGCAGTGGAGGCGTTGTCCCTGGCAGTTCTCTCTGATCGGTGATTTATGTGCTGCGAACGAGTGTCCAGCCGCAGAGAAGAAAAGAAAATCCCGTTAGCAGCTGGAAATATCGACGCCCATAAGGGGAGAATAAAGGCCTGATGCAACTTGTCACCGTGTGTGTGAACGACTTCGGCACGTCGTCACCGGGCATTGTGGGTCTTACGTCTGCGTGCTCGGTGACAAAGAGCGACGAATGGCCGTTCGTTGCGTACTTCGTTTACTCGCTCGAAGATAATCTTGGCCTGGCCACACGCACCCGTTCGTTGAAGGGTGGCATTCGGAGATGGATAGCCTTGCGTTGTCTATATACTGCGCCGTTCGTTTCGCCTCTTTGATATCCTATATCATTCGCTGTAAGGAAAGGGCCCGGCTTCTGTCTGCAACCGATCACGTTTGGTTTCTAGAACCATGAATAGCCAACGTTCGCGAGCTCTCCAGTATGTACTGATTCCTGGGACTATAACGACTCGACTCTTGACATTTGTCTTTTGTACGTCAGAACTCGGAAAGATTGGTAGAAAAGCTTAGGCGTATCATAAGACCTTCACACTTAAACAAGGATACTGAGTCGTGCCATATACTATTTTGGGAGATTTCCGAAGATCCGCAAGTTCTGATGGCCGTGATTTTTTAAACAAATATGATCAAAAAAGCTTGTTACATTATTTTTAAAATGCACCTACGCTCATTCGATCCAGTGACGCGAAAAGTCTGCGCAGTTGCACGATAATCCGACAACTCTGCCACGATGTGGGCAGCACACGGCGACGTTTTGACAACATTACGTCAATATTATGATTAAATTACGTTATTGTTCTGGCTATAATACGGCATGATTACGATGATATTGCGGCAGCGTGACCGCTACGTCGGAGCCCCATGAAGATGCGTGACTAGAAGGCATCGCCGAACAGCAGCCACAGAATACATTTTGCACGGGAATTAAAGCAGGCTACTGGGCAATGCTTCTTTCAATCGCATCCGCCGTATTTGCATTATGAAATTTCTTCACCTTTTTCGCTTGTCGACGCCTGCATTGGGCGCCAGTTTCCCTGCTGCCCACTTCGGCGTTCTCCTCGTTACTACGGCAACGGCGCTGGACACGTGGTCGCTCCGCGATAAACACACGGCAGCCGCGATCAGGAAGGAGCGCGTGCCATCGCCCTGTAAAACTATGACTGTAGGCTGGGCAGGGTCTCTTGAGTACTCGGGGGACCTGGTGGGTGCTAGCTGGGGGGCTGGTTGTGAAAGGGGTCCGGAGACTAGGTGTCGTCACTCCGTCGCAGGTTCTCCCTGTTCTTCGATGTCGCAGCTCAGATGTTTGGAACCTATAGTGGGGTCCGCTGAATTCCAATTGGCACCGTCTGACGCCCATCCTGAGTTTTCAGGCCTATTTTAGGAGTCAGACATCTAAGGATTAGAACAAAAACCTCGCTGTCCCCATTCCCACCCTCTTTCCCATAACCCATTCCTTATCACAACCATCCACATCCCTTATCCCAACCTTTCCTGCTACCGTCCCAGGGGAGATCAGGGGAGTCTCCCCGGGCCCGCTCTCCTGGCTGTGTCGCTGTGTAGCATTTTTCCCTTTTATTTTCCACTTCGGTGGGCATTTCCTTCTCGTCAAAACTCTAGTTGACCTCGGTCCAGTTTGTTTATTTTTAATTGGCGTCACCCGTGATACATATGTGGTACGGGGTGGGCTTTTATTTTATATTATAGCCCTTTAGCTTTATGTCCCGCCTTAAACTTCTAATTTTCAACCTTACATATGTAAGAGCTAATACGTCAGCGCAGCGCTTGAAACAAAGATGGTAAACACTAAACGCATCATTGTCGCAGACTCAACAGATATCCGCAGGCAGCAACACTTACTACCCGGTTTCGTTGTTCTTGCTCTTTTATAATACCCCCTCTCATTTTCGCCTCTCGTAAGAACGCGAAACCATTTTCTGCCGACCAGACTGCGCAAACGAGAGGCGAGCAGCTTCGCATTTCGCTCTCAGGAATGCAGAAATGCTACTTGGGCGCAAATTTGGTATCCGAGTCGCAGCAGCGCCTGCGTGAGCGCCGCCTGAATGAGCAGACCCGTGCGACGAGCCGTCGAGGAAAGCGCTTCAATAAAGAGGTGCCTGGCTTAAAAGTTTATGAATGGCGCACGGCTTATGTAAACCGCTCGCTCTACCGAGCGCTCATGTGGGTGCCCCTGCTCCTGCTGAGCACGGACTAAAGGAGGTGACAAAAGGAATGCAATAAATTCGTATCTGTTCACACGTGGATTACATTATTATGCTTCTAGCTGCACTTCTTTTGCCTGCGTCAGAATTGAGAAGGTTTTAGGTCTCAGGTGAAGCGCGAAGGCTGGTGTCTGCTTGGCGCCGGTACTTCGAGCACAAAAGCGGCATTCGTTTTAATCGGTACCCTGCCGACCACTCCGTTATTAAGCGTCCTGCGCAGCTTTCGGTGGGTGTTTTGGTGCGTTGCACTTGTGTGTGCGAACATCCACACCCATTTCACGACTTCAGAAAAAGAAATCCATGCGTTACTGCTTTGGAACGTTCGTATTTGGAACGTTCCTTTGCGGGATTTCTTGTTTAATCTTCGTTTCTTTTAGGAGACGTATGAGGTACGTATGTTTTATGTGCGGAGATGTGGAAGGCGCGATTTCGTCAGATTTTCATGAAAATTTTTGTGGAAAATTTTTTTTTCTGTTTTCTTTTTTTTTTTTTCACAATTCTCTTCAGCCAATTATCTCTATTTACGCTATCATAACGATTAAATGTGTTAGTTATGCCAGTTATGCATTTTTATGCGAATGCAGGGCGTTACACTGTCCTGGCTGTGGGGGGTACTCAGCAAAGAATGCTACGCATTAAAACAATGGTATTTTCTCGGCGTGCTAAGCGCATGTGTTCCCCCTGTAAAGGGTGCACCGTTACATGACGACTAATACTGCAGTGAAGCAAGCTTTATCTATTTCTTTCTTTTCTTTTCTTTTTTTTTTTTTTTTTTTCGAGCGAGGCTTGATTGTATTGGTTGAATTGGGCCGTCGGCGGTGGCGTATGCCGAAACCTTCCCGGAGATTCCTCTTCTCGGGTGCATCTCTCTCGCCGTTCGTAGCTGTAACGGGCGCGCGTGCACATGTGTCGCGCTATGTCACGCAACGATGGAGCCAATCAGCGTCGTGGCTTGCATCACGTTATATCGCAAGTGCGGTCGTCTGACAGTTCACTTTCTAGCGCGGCATTGGTAGGCCGTGCGTGGTTCGCTCCGCGGAAGAGAGGGCAGCTATTGAAGGACGTCGTAAATGTTCCCGATAATCGCAGAATAATTATCTGCAATAATGTACACCATGCATTTGCTTTCGGCTAAATCTCAGCAAAATGAAAGGATTCCGCTTTGGTTAATCGATGGTTTGGCGCTTTTACCTTGGTCATTATTTTGGCATAAGGGCTTTTGTTTTGCAGTCATTGCGTTTCTGTTTTGGGGGTTTTCATTTTCACTGAAATCAAGCTTCGTGTGCACCCCTGTTTCCGGAGGAAATGGGTTCGTTAATTTGTTTATGATGAATTTGAGGTTGTTAGTACAAGCTCAACCAGCAGGAAATGCAGTACTGTAACATAAATATAACAGGCAAATTTTCCTTTCTTTCGTCCTCGTTATACTGCGCTGTTTTCCCTGATAAGAAAATTTTCGGAAACGTTTTCGTAACGTCCTAGCACTTCCAGGGATAAATTAATGTTATTAGGTGCTCTTTTCTTATTTCCCAAAATCAATCTTAATGGCTCCGTTATTATTCCTTCGTTAAGGCACACTTTCAAATTTATGCGTTCAGGTTCATATCTTCATGTTGACCGTTCCATTGTTTAGTGCCCGGATGGGGGGGGGGGGGGGGGGGGGGGGGGGGGGTAGGGGGGTGCTGTACACTACTTAACATCATTATCAGCATCTAGCCTCTAGCTGTGGCCACTTCGGCTTGTCTGCTCGCATGACAAGTTCAGGACCGGCATTATAGTTATGACCTGAATGAATTTGGCACATCACTTTAAAATCGTTAAATTCGCGCCGACTATGAAGAAAATTCTTCGCAGACGCCACATGCACGCATGCACGCTCACACGGCAAGACAAGTGAAGGCTGAACCATGGCAGACACAGTGATGAATTGAATTATGGGCGGCGATCTTGTTCTGGACTTCTATATCATTCCACAAAGTGAGATCATCGCACGCATCCATCTCTTCACAGCTGCCAGCAGATTAGCGAGCGCTCCACACGGCCTCTCCCATCCAGAAGCTTCACACGGCCTGGTTCAGATAAAGCGACAACAATGGCCGACGCCTGCCATGACTCATTCCATCGTATATTTCTATCACATCATAACCGATCTCATAAGAAATCGTAGCTGTTGAATCAAATTATAGTTTTCAGAAGCCTTGCAACATTTTAGCGGCTAGACAAAGCACGAATGGTGGTACAGTCTGTTCACTATCTTTCAGGGTTTATTCGAGTCGGCACCAAATTGGAAAACCTCTTATTTCTGATGACTGGATAGTTGCATGCAATGTCAAAAATTAATTGCACATAAAAAGGTTTTCCACTTTTCCTCTGAGGCAGAGCATGGTGTGGATTATTTTAATCATCTCAGACGCAGCCACAGGTGCAGCTGATCCCATTCATGGCTTGATATCCACCGGCCAAAAATGAAATGCTTGAATAAAAAAAAAACTTTTTTTTTTTCACTTTTATTCGTAGCAAGCTCTTACTATACATGGTGACCGTGGTGCTCACACATACTGTGATGCTGAGTTATTGGGACTTTAGTGTGGCCAAGGTTTATTTAGTGTTTGTATGTGTGTGCGTGTATGCAAATTATTTTGTTATCAAGAATTGGGTGCAGCAGACTTCAACCAGGATGTCAGAACTGAGCTGAAAGAATTGGGATATTGAAAAGCATCTAGTCCTAATTTCCTTACTACTTATCCACCCTTTCTTTTGAAAAAACTTATGACTCGAATACTTCAAGTGTGCTCCCGACAACCCAACAATCATTTTTTTATTCCACAGTTTTCTGCTGCAGTGACCTGTCACTCGAAAATAGACTTTTCTTTTCGCAGAATGTGATATGCAGCTGCCTTTAGGCAAAGAAAAATTCCTCGAGGCAGTTGAATCTGCTTACATTTATTGAAGGCAAAGAAAATTTGGTAATAGCTCTTAATGACTTCTTTACTGCGACATCATATTTGCATCTCTTTCTTCGCTTTAATTTCTGCTTCTTTTAGCACGGATTACTTCAACGGGCATCTTTACTGCTACAATGTGTTTGTGCCTCTTCGCATTTGTTTCTTGATATTCTGGTGTGGAATGCTTCTACAGACAGATTGGTGACACTTCAGGGCTCTTCATAGCGACTGGGTGCACCTCTTTTACTCACATGCTGCCACGTTCACTTGTCATGTGGCACGCACTTGTCTAAATTTCATTCCTCTACTGTCAATGTGTGGCAATATATAGCGCAGTGGTAATACACTGGGCTCCTACTTGAGAGGCCCAGGTGTTTTTTATTTACTGCTTACAGTGGCAGGCCGTTTTCTGTACTAGACAGCAATTACCACAACAGCAACAGTTTTTCACATTATTTGGCGCTGAAGGCTTCTGACTAAAAAAAAATAACATTCAGCCATGAATCTGCTTGCTCTGTTGCAAATGATGTCTGCTGTGACCAGCCCTCCATTGACAAACCTCTCGTGGTAGCCTCGATGGCATGGTTCTTGCATGAGAGTTGACACACACAAAAAAAATGCATGAGAGCTGACCACCATCGAATGGTCAGGAGCCAGAGGTGAACTTGCAATTCTTTAGTCCACTACGAAATGAAGAGCACAACGGAGTTGCAAGTAACGGGATTGCAAGGAAGATTTCAGTGTAAGTACTCACTCCGACAGCACAACTGAACATAACAGAACTCGAGCACTGCACAGTTAGGGGTGCCACACCATTGTCCATTCAACGCAATCAAATAAGCCCCAACTGGGTTTAGGTAAAAACAAACAATCACTCAGTCACGTCAATATGGTTGCACAGAGCGAGAGCCAAGCATGCACTGAAGACTCTCAACTGGTCTGTACGTGCATTCTCCAACATGTTGCTGCAGGTCATGGCAGGTTCGGGTCTCTGGCATTTCTCTGGCATTCGGATTTCTCCATAGCATAAAGGGCAGATGCTTCCTGCGCAGTCAGAAAATTGGCGGCACGTAACGGCCGATTCATAGCACGTCATGAAAGCTCTTGCACAGCTAACCAGGCAACATCCTAATACTGGTGAGGCTGTGACAGGTGTGACAAAGGAACAAAACCGACCAACGACATTTATTAGGCAGCCACTGCGGTGTGTTTCTCCTTCCACTGGCCACGGATGTAATTGGTCTGCGTGTGCCAAAGCGCACTGCTCGTGCTTCGAAAATTTGTCTGTAGATGTGTACAATACGACGCCTCATTGCCGTCACTCTCAGTGTACTTAATTTCCTAATGCAATTGGGGTGCCGGTTCCCGTGAGTCCTCCGCCCGTTAGTGAGGAGGATTGAACCTGGCAACATGAGGAGAAAGTACCCTCCCCCGCATGCACACAGAGCAGCACACAAAATTAGTTACTGATATTTCCAGTATTAAAACACCCTGTCTTCATATTCCACACCGATTCTGAGAAGTCTTTCCTGTTCAGGGACATTGTTATCTAAAAGTGTACATGCCCCGCTGCAGACCTGGAGTTCCCAGCATACCTGCTGGGCCTGGATGCAGCACAACTGCGCCGCAAGCTGACCAGCCGAGTGCTGGACTCCAAGTGGGGCTCCCGATCGGAGACCATCGAGATGCAGCAGAACGTCGAGCAGGCAAACTACATCCGCGATGCCTGGGCCAAGGCACTCTACACGCGCATCTTCGACCGCCTCGTAGACGTGAGTCGTGTTTGTGTGTAACCTCTTACTTTGCCTTAGTCCTTTCCATGGCCCTCTTACTGACGAACAACAAAGCAGCTGAAAATGCATCTGGTATTTGTTTGTTCGTTTGATTGTCTGCACTTATGGTCATTTGTACTCCTTGATTTTAAAGGGGTCGTGGTTTGGGCCTTTTGGGGATGCCCTAATGAGATGAATGGCATCAAACAAAAGACAAGGACGAAAAACGAGAGACAACGCCTCGGGATCTGTATAGTGTCGTCTCTCATTCATCAACGTCATTTCATGTTCCTCTTCCTTGTTATTTATTCTGTGCTACAGTAGACTTTCATTAATACGAAGTCCACAGGAACCATTAAACGCTTTGCATAAACCAAACTTCCAAATAAACAGAAAGCACAAGAACAGCAGTGTCATTAGTCCGCAACACATCTCCCTTCATGATTTCATTCAGAATCTCTACTTTCGTTGCTAGGTCGAGCGTACGACACAGGTTGCCATCATAGTTGAGACTTATCGGTAAAAGTGAAGGCTGAAGCCTTCCCCACACAAACTGCTTACACAGCGCTACGAGCAACAAAGAAATTAGAGAACTTCAACAGAGAGAGAGATGAACACACTGGCTTGAGCATCAACTGGCCTGCCGCTTTATCAGCTCTGAGACACTGCCTCAGTTGCGGTGGCGCCAACATGGTACAGAGTACAGCGCTGTTTTCGTGCTTGAAAATTGACGGTCACCACAATGCTTTTTATTTGAAATAACTTCCAATTTACCGACATAATAAGCTTTAACTTCAATTAAATTATCTAGCAATTTTTTCCATTGAATCACATGTGAGATTGCTGGGACCAGCATTTCACTTCTAATTAACCAAAACTCACAATTAGGCAACTTCGAATTATCGAGATTTGCTTAGTCTCAATATCCTGGGATTTGTTTGGTAGAAAAAAAAAATTCACAATTTCTCGCAGTCCAAGCATACCATTCACAACGTACCACAAATGCTGTGGTCATGCTGATAGTGCACTATCAACTCGTCCAAGAAAAATAAAAGAAGTACATAATCAAGGCACAGACGGGTGATGCATACTCATCAGGGTTAGAAAATTGCACTGGGGACAATAAACTGAGCCAGGAGTAGACCCACAAACAAGAGCTTCGCAATAACTTCCTCTATGCCTTCTTGTTGGTCACCAAGCCACTGTTTTTGACTGAGAGCTGGACAGATAGGCTCGTTTCGTGAGCCCTGAAAAGGAAGCCCACTGAGGAGCAGGGGGCACTGAGTGCATTTACATGCCTTACCACTATTTTCAAATCCTGGATATCCCGAAGTAGGGTTGCCCTTTACCAGGAAAGTGCTCCGAGATCAGCACCTACACTCATCAATAAAGATTTATTCTCTCTCTCTCTCTCTCTCAAATCTACTTCAAGAGTGGAACTCCATTTGTGCGTTGTTTGCACCATGCTGCATTTGAACCAATGTGAAATGTCCCGCGGCAAGGCTGCAGAAACCAAAGGGTTATGAAAATTCTGGCAAACCAGAAATAAAATGACTTGGTGCTTTGGCCGCCACCCTTTGACAAAAGAAGTCATTTTGGGCTCGTGGTCAGATGTTCGGTCCGTAAAATTAACGTGATTTCTCAGGACCACTGCACTTATCCCATGGCTCGGATACTGGAGACATGCACCGTTAGAACTTTCAGCATGATTTATGGGACTAAAAGTGGACCTTCATCCCATACATGCACACGTTTTCCTTCCAATCATCGTTCATCTTTTTTTCCCTCCATCCCCTACCCGCACAAAGTGGCGGGTAAGAGGATTCACCTCAGGCCGACCTCTTTGCTTTTCCCTCATTAAAATGATTATCTCTCTCTTGACAACCCTGGCCATTTATCAAGTGACAAAAAAAAATCACTTTTGCCTGTTTTGCTCTCTAACACCTTCCAATGGATGTAAAAACTGTACTGCAGTAGCGGTCAGATCCCATGCACACCTTTATCCTGTAAAGGTAATATGGTTGTGCTGTTCATTGCAGTAATCTGTAAACGTGCATCGTTCCTGCTGCCCTTACTTGCCACTATGGCGCCTTGCTTGACTTACTCCTTAATTTCTGGCAATGATTCTTTATTAAAACAGGACAAAAGGCTTAATTTCAGTCACAGCCCTCGTGACTATTTTTGTTTTTGCTCAACGACAAATGACTTGGCACCAGGACTAACTATGCAAACTTGTGCGCCAACTTCAAACAACGCTGATGCTGCATTGTTTGAACTGCATTGTTCGAGCTTTTACCTTTCTGAAACTAATGGTTATACACATTAGGAAATAAATAAACCTATGGGAAAACATAACACACAAGCCTTAAAATGAATTTGTTTGAAGTGTCAAATAAAACCGTAGGCTTTTATTGGACACTTTATTGAACACTTGGAAAAAGCGTTGGGGTTTTTCAGCTCATCCTTGCAGCTTCATCAACTGTGGGTGAAAGCAGCCGCACCATTTCTAGCGTATGGATATCCCCATCAATGTGCAATGTTTAAGTGTTTGTACTGTAGAAAAACATGCACGGGAAACCCAATTAATGTACAGACTCAGTATTTAGAGATAAATCTCTTGCTGGACATTGAAGAAATCCACAGAACTGCTAAACTTGTAAGAGCTCACACACTATAGCACTGGCGCATCAAGGGCAAAATGTCAAACAGGCCAAACTCGATGGTTCCGACATAAAACAGTTCAAACATCAACATGCAGGGAGGGATGTGATAAGATTTTATGGATACTTTCAGAGACTTCTCGGTGCTCTTTGGTAGTCTGGGCAAAATGTTTTTAATTCTATCTCAGTAATGATAAGATTTAGTGTGGTAAAAGCAACACCAACAAAATCCTTCAGTGGCAAACAAACTTCAACACCTCAAAGATAGCTCAGTTTAAGACATTGTTGGTGGCCCAAGCCGATAACTGATACCAGCACTCTCACTCAGATGGTGACGTCATGATGCCGTGTCTAAAGAACCTCCAGCACAAAAAAAAAAAGACAGAATCAGCATCAGTTGTGCATAAATAGGTGAAAAAAGTAGTTCCTAACAGCTCTGACAACAAAAGTGATGTCAAAAAACCAAGATATTGGGGTTTTTGCAAAACAACAGTGTGAAGCACAAGAGCATCGCATTACATTTGAAAAAGGCTTGGAATGGGAGCTAATCCAAACAAAAGGGAAATGTGGCACGTTTAAGCAACCACAAGAGACACTTAAAGTCTATGGTGACTTTTCCCAGCGTACACAGATCAGTGGTGCCTCGACACATGAATTAATGTCATCATCAGGTTGCTAATCATGGGGGAAGGGGCGAATCAAAGGGGATGGGAGGACACAAGCCACTGTTCAGGGTCGCAACTGTTTGCCACTGAAAAAGTTGAGCCGGCTTCAAAATTCCGAGAGACTTATTTTTTTTTTAGTTCAGTTGCGAGTTTCGTATCCTTATATTCAGGCTTTTGACCTAAGCAGTTCTTCTAGAGAATTCCATCCAACATGTATATCTGAGTAAATTAAGTCCTTTTGGCATTGCGACCGGCACAAATGCGGGACGTGGTAGTTTTCAGTGCACACCCGCATAGTTGCTAACACGTGCAATGAAGAAATCTCATATGTTTAGCAAAACACAAGCATGTCTGAACAAAATTAAAGCCATTCCACTCAATGTGAAAGCTATCGGAAGCGCAGAGCAGAGATTTGCCATAATGAGCGGTGGCGCCATTATCCGCTCACTCTTACCACCCATCACACTCTTTCTGCCCTGTCCCATTGCTCTCCTGATGAATTCAACGAATGTTTGTCCAACGCATTTAGAATTTCCCGCCTTCGTAGTGCTCACGCGCCCCCTGCCTGAAACTGCGCCAGCGGCAGTTCTGTTCTTTTTGTGCTTACTTTTTCTCCCGCACGTTCGGCGTTGCATCGCCACTTTTTTCCGCTTACTATCAGAAAAACCAACCCAACCAACATTCCTAACTAAATGGACGCGGGTGCTGCCAGTTAATTACATATATTTTGCCTCAAATGTACCTGCAGTTTTCTTTGCGCTAAACAACGGGGAGATGTATGACAAGCGCCAGCGGTTCAAGAGTTTCGTATGCTTATGACTATATACACCGCTTGGCTTTCGAAGCCTCTGCGTTACGCCGCGACGACAGCCGCTAGGACGGAACGCCGTGTGGCTCTACTTGGGTCCAGCGAGCGAGTTACAACAAGGCGAGCCCCTAAAGTGCCCTGCACTTAAAAATGCTTTTCAGGACTAGCATGGGCTAAGTCCATGTTCACACTGTGGTTGACGATGTTACAAGTTCAGCTGGGTGCATTGTTAACTGGAATAAGATCTAAACTTCTATAATGAGCACGTTACCCTGGTGTGAACTGCATGGATATGAACGATCAGGCACTGGATTAATTTGGCTAGCTTGTGTCTGCAAAATGTGCGATAGCCAGTCCCAATCTTCATCAGCCAGCTCTGCACACAAAGACAGCTGACAGCAGATAGGAAACAGCTGCTGTGTTTTATTGGTAGCTTGAACAACAGAAACATAACACGATGTAGTTTGTTTTGAAAAAGCAACCAATGAAACGCTATGTCTGTGCTGTTTTATTCTTGCCAAGAACTAAATGAATGTTTGCCCATTCTCTCAGTGCAACTGTGCAATTCGTAGTTTAGGAAGGACATATGTCGGACATCTAACAAACTTTGAACAAACATGATCAAAACTGACACGAGCTGCATAAAAGCAGCAGCCATCAAACTGGATCTGGATAGCAGGAACAGAGTGACATACAGTAAGAAAAAAGTCAATTTATTTTCTAACTTAACAGTCTCGTGTTGCCATTCAGTTCAGTAGATATTTAGTATAGGAGCTTGTGGAATGAAGTCCAGTTTCTATGCATTCAATATTTGCTTTTTATTGTAAATTCATTTCAGTGTAAAATCTTTGCAAAGCAAAAATAGACATCCCCGCATAATAGTTTTAGGTAGGCAAGGCACGGCTTAAAGAAACGCAGGCCAGCAAGCAAGAGACAATGGGCAGGATGTGATTAGTCAATAATGCAGAAGGAAAAGTTTTCATAAAATGTAAATGCTTGCATTTGGTTGAGATAAATTTGCCTGAACAAAATTTTGCGCAGTGACACAACAAGCAGAAACTGCAGAATTTCTTTCTTACACGAATTACACAACTTCGGAAAAAAAAAGCAAAACCTGGTATAAAGTGCACTACCACGTATCTGCAATTGCTCACAGTCGAGACATCTTTGCCTCATTGAAATTTCCGGTCAGTGACATAAAAAGCAGAATCTGCACAGTTCCTTTCTTGCCCAAATTGCATAACCTTCCAAAACAAGAATACAAAATTTGGCTAGATGGTTAGGTTGCTCTCCGCTGAGTGTAACTACAGAAACAGCGTATAAATTTTCTGTCAGTGGCACACCAAGCAGAGCCTGCATGGTTTGTTTCTGACACAAATTACGTAAACGTGAAAAAGGAAATACAAAAATCAGTTACGAATGATTTGGGTGCTCTTCACTGCCTTAACTACAAAAACGGCTTGTGCACTGACTGACTTAGTTCCTTGCTGTCTCTAAAAAGCATTATCACCCACGTATTTGAAACCTTCATTAGTGACAAGTGTTTTCAAACAATAAATGCATAAGGCCAAACAACTACGGTGGCTCGTTTCCCTCAACTTCCACAGTGGCTATAACAAAACACTAAAACTGATTCACATTATGCGCCTTCGCTTTGGGGTGCTTTGGTCGTAGTTAAACACATGGCTGACGTCTTGCGAGTCCGCCTCCATGTCTGCACAGTCTTGCCCGGGCACATTGGGGTCGTAGACTTCAAGGTCGGGTCCACCGATTATCTTGGGTAGCCCAACCAAATGAGCCTGGTGGGCTTTACGAAATCGCTTGAAATTGCGCACTTCTGTCACAGGAGGTACTTCATGTGTTGGGACTGTGGCTCTGGGGCTATGGACGACCAAGTCCGCTAATTCAACGACCACGGCACTTGTTTCAATCAAAAGGCGTTCTGGATCGTGACTTCCATTTGCCGATACATCCGGCAACAAAGCCGATGGTGTGGAGCGAGGCTGTTTCGCACTTTCTGATTGGTACGACTGTCTTTGCTGTTCGTGTGGCACACCGTACGTGGAGTTCGCATAAGATCCTCCAAAGTCATCGTCCATTCCTTCATCATGATCACTGGTGTTGGCATCATTGTGTTCCTGCTGTTCAGGCTCAGGTGATGCGAGCGTAATAACCTCTTCCTTAACCCGCACTTCCTCAACATTTACATCAGGTGCTGGGTTTGCTCGTGGCTTTTTTGCTGTGCTCGACCCTTCATCATCGCCCGCCCTCTTCCGACCCTGCATGTTAAAATAGCATTCTAATGGAAGAGTCCCCTTAGCATCCTTCTTTCGAACCTTGCTCGGCGATCGCTTCGGTGAAGAAGGACCTGCCGTTGAACGAAGCTTCTTAAGGGGTGACAACACTGCAGGCGTTGTCACTGTGCTTGGCGGAGGCTCGTGGCTGACGGTCGTCGTTCCCGTATTGGCACCCAGTGTCAGCTCCAGATCTTTTTCGACGCGCGAAGCTGTCAGACTCGCCAGCTTGCTCTCTGCAATCGTTAGGGAGGTGTCAGAAGCGTCTGAAATGCCGCAGCGCCTCGGAGGCACGCCCTGCTGCGATAAATCTGTATTCGGCACGCATACTTCATCCTGTGACGGTGCTTGCGTCTGCGATGAAAGGCCGCCGTCACCAAATAGAATGTTGGCAATACTGCTGCGAGGGTTGCAGTACCTAGTTGTCGAGCAGTGGATTACTGCCAACCCCACGTCCGATGCGGAGACAGCGTGCAGGTTGTTTTCGTTAAGGTAGCGGCACACGGCGTTGTCGGCGTTGTCTGCAGGTTTGATGACGCAACTGTTTTCTCTCAGGAGTTCGGGCGTCGGTCGATCAGGGTCGCGCAAGAGCACCGATCGGGCTCCGCCAGAGTTGACAAGCGCGCCGAGCGACTGGTACTGCTTTTCCGTCAGAAAGTAGAACGTCTTTCCGGCGAACAGCGTCTTGCGAGCTTCGTTGCAGGCGAACGTCTCTTTACCCAGCGACAGACACTCTTCCGTAACTTCCGGAATGTAAAGCGCCGGGTCAACAGGGGTAAGATCCTGTCGTTGCAGCCGCTCGAGCACCTCCGTAAAGAAAGCTGGAGTTACCACCGGCTTTGCGGCTAACAAAGCAGCGGTCGTCTTTGCTGTGAGACGAATAGCGCTCATCACGACGTGCGTGCACTTTTCGGACCACTCCGACTGCAGTCTGCCGCCGATCCTTTTCAATATTGTCTTGAGGCGTTCCTTTTCTGGAGCTGCTACACATGACGTAGCCAGCACCATCGGAGGTTCGTAGCATATTTTGTACTTGCTACCAAGTCGTCCGAAAGTCACGGTGTCACCCTGCTGTAGCGTAGTTTCTTCAGATTTGCTCAGCTCCTTAGAATTTACAGCCGTGCCGTACTTTGAACCAAGATCTTTCAATCGTAGCAGAGGAATGTAGCTGTCATCGCTGATGCGATTGTCGGGCACCGCCGAGACGGATAAAACGGCGTGCTCGCGGCTGATAGATTGGTCGTTAGTTATTAAAATGTCCACGTTCTTGCGACCAACCGTGTATTCCGCTTCGCACAGCAGGCGATAAGACACGTCGTTTGACGTAGGGTTACACAAACACCACATTTTCTGGGCGTGCAGCTTGTTACATGAGTCGTTTTATGCAAGCCGATTGTGGTTTACACAAGATGAAACTTGCTCACCATTGTAGTTACACTTCGCGCGCCAAGCCCGCCTTTCGATCACTTTCGATGTCGTTTTAGGCTTAACGACGCACACAATATCTCTGTTGTGATCATAGAGGTCAGGACCTACCGAAATCTGGGGTCAAAGTAGCTTTCATACATTTTTGGAGTATAAATTGAATAAAAAAAAAACAACACTTACTTGTAATAAATAATTGCAAGCATTTTGCGAGAAAATTGGGAGATATTATTTACATTTTGGGGGGCTATCATCATTAGCTTTTGCGATCAGCTGTCGAAAAGCTGATGCTGACGAACTTGTGCCATACCTGTGAGACCTGTGCGTGTGTTGAGATTTTTACTGTTTTATTTGGATCCGTTTCGCAGATCATCAACAATGCTATGCAAACTACGGCTGGAGGACTCAACATTGGCATTTTGGACATCTACGGCTTTGAAATTTTCCAACGAAACGGCTTCGAGCAGTTCTGCATCAATTACGTGAACGAGAAGCTTCAACAGATCTTCATCGAATTAACGCTGAAAGCCGAACAGGTGACTTCGTTTCTCACAACATTCTAGTATTATTAACAACTATCCATTACTACCTTCCGAGAAAAACAGAGGCTATTTATGCTCCAAACTAGGCGCTTCATTGTTTCGGTGTAATGTCAGTACTGGTGTTGTGGGATGAAAAAAAAGAAGGCAAGTGCATGTGTGAGTGATTAGCGCGCCTCTTCTAATCTAGAGTTATTGTTTGGGGCCCAGCTGCATATATAACCGCTTAATTTGTTGACTCGTGCTCCTTGTGGATACACCGCAAAGTGCAGCTTGAAAAACGTTCCTGAACGTCGGTAGTAACTATAAAACAGTGACGTGCTTTAACGCATGTCCTTAGTAGCAAATCCAAAGGTAGTTCTGCCTTCTCGTCGCAGAAACTAGCTCCACCGTGGGGGGCTTCCCCAAATTATACGACTAACGTAAAACTTCGTAGTTTGAAGTGTCTTGACTCGGATTTCCAACTTTCCTTTAAACAGGAGGAGTATGTACAAGAGGGCATCCAGTGGAAAGCAATCGACTACTTCAACAACAAGGTCGTTTGTGACTTGATCGAAAGCAAGGTAACATCTCCCGGCGACGTATCCATTGACAGGGACGTGACACCATGTGAACTCGTTAAAGATACTCCTTGCTGGAAAGATAGGTGCCAGTTAACATAGTTTGTTGAACGTGTTTGCTTCCATGCAAAGGACAGGAAGCAAAAGGTCAAAGAAATAGGATGGTGCAGACTACTCATCGGTATCTTGTGTTACTTTTGCTCATGGAAAGTGGATGAATACCAGGCACATATTGAAAAGAAGACAGAAGAGTTAGTGGCATTGCTTGCTTTACTATCCTTCATGCATCTTTGGAGGGAAGAGAACAATCTCATAGATTCCTTAAATAACAATGAAAGAATGCATTGTTCGCTCCACCATGTAGCTACTTGCTACTCATTGTGCGAAATAGCTCTCCCGAATGTTCTTCTGTTTTTTCTTCATCCTTTTCGTTCTTGTCTCCTTTTTCTGTTCTCTGCCCCCTCTGGATAGGCTCCCCCGGGCGTGTTCTCGGTGCTGGACGACATCTGTGCCACGATGCACGCCATGAGCGACGGGGTGGATGCACAGCTGTGCCATAAGCTGTCCCAGCAGGTGGGCAGCCACCCGCACTTCCAGCTGGCGGGCAGTATGGGCTTCGTGGTGCACCACTACGCAGGCAAGGTCAGCTACTCGGCCGACGGCATGTGCGATAAGAACCGCGACGTCCTCTTCCCGGACGTCGTGCTTGTCATGCAGGGAAGCTCCAAGTGAGTACCGCTGGCCTACTCTGGACTCGACTGGTTGTTTTCTTTTTCGCAGTGTCTAGAGTGCCACTCAACAGCACTCTAGCTCAGCGCTGCAGGTATGACTAGAAAGCCGCCCGACGACATTCGAACATTTAGGACTAGTTTAGCACTGCCCAAAGCATCTGTCTTTCAGGTTTAGTGGTTACGTCCTAGTTTATGCCAAGGACGGTGGTTCAAGACCGGCTCTTGCCTCATTCGATTGTTTTTTTTTTCTTTTTTTCCACCACTTTTAAATTGAACGATAATTTTCATGGCGTAGGTTACTTTTTGGTATTTTAAATGATTGCTTTATGTTTGTTAGGTCATGTTATATTAGTTTAGGTTAGGGTACCTTGCCATATCTTACCATATTAGGCAAAGTCAGCATATGTAATACATACTATACCCTATTCTAGATTTGATCATCTTGAGTAGTGGAATTGAATTAGGTCAAATGAGGGCCGGCTGTATTTTGAAAGTGTGATGTGTTTTGATACGAACAGGGGCTACATGGTCCCGAGTTTTCTCCTGTTCAAAAGGGCGACATGGCATTTGGGTCGGTGTAACCAGCATTTCATAGGCTCGTAATGTGTTTGATTGGGAATTTTAAGTTCCTGACATTCCAGTCACTTGGATGTCTCAGAATATCTAAGAAATGTAACAGCTTGAAAAATTAAACGTTTGCGTTTGAAATTTGAACTCGTGCCCTAAAACCAGTAATAACATTTTTGTCCTGTCAATTAGCAACTGTCGCCTATTTTGGGTGGCAATTTGTGTTGATTCGAATCGTGAATGAACCTTTTTTTTTTCTTTCTTTTTAACGTAGCTTGACTGCTGTGAGGAACTTTCAGTCATTGCCAAAACAACTAGTATTTCTGCCATTGGCTTTGCTCAGGCAAGATCTCTTCTCGGTGCGGACCAGTGTCACTAAACAAAGGCTTCTTATATAGTGACGCTAGTGCTGACCTGTGTTTGGGCGCTTTTTTCTCCGCAGCTCCTTCATCAAGAGTCTGTTCCCTGAGAATGTCGCCGGGACAGTCAAGGGGCGGCCCACCACAGCAGGATCCAAGATCAAGGTCGGTTGTTCTGAGACTCCTTCGGTGGCTTCATGCTTGACAACCACAAGCACAGTGGCTTTCCCAGCCATCTAAGACCATTTACCTGTGTGGTAAAAAGCGGCCGTGCCGCGCTTGGTGGCAATGGTGCTCAAATTAGTCCTTGGCAGGTGGGTGCTGTGAGACAACCAACAATCAGTCAGTGCCTTGCATGCAAAGGTAGTGTGCAGAGCTCCATACTACTAGGGAATCAATGTCACAATGTGTCAGCACTACAACAAGATTGTGAGTGGAAATTTGACGAGCTCCCCCCCCTCCCCCAAAGGCAATGATAAAGTGATGCAGGAACATGACAGAGTGATGGCGGACACCAATAAACAGCTTGCAGGCCGAAAGAAGATGATAAGGGCAATAAATAGAGTAGGCTGCTTTGAAAGAATTCCGACATCTACAACTACAGTCGGCATTAATCGGTAGCCTGCAATGCTTGCCTGCTTTGCAGCAGGTCTGGCAGCACTGTACTAGGAGGACCAAGTCACTTGGGCTATCAATAATTGCGCCTCAAACGCTGCATTTTTAATGCAAGACTGACCCTCCAAATAAAGTTATTTTTATCTCACTGCCATGGAAGCTCCCTTTGTTGATGTTTAGCTGTAGTACGCCATTTTCCAACCATTAGCATTTTTGGAGCCTGAAGGTTTCCACGGGAAGGTCAGATCTAATGTATTTCTTAAATATAACTAGGTTAGTGTGGAAATCCTAGAAAACCTTTGGATTTTTTCTCAAAAAATATTATTTCACACCATCAATGTACCGAATGCCAACAAACCTATGTCGAGCACTCATTCTGCCGTGATGCTTATGGTGCTACTTAAAAACACTTTCTCACAAGTTTAGTAGAATTCTGGCTAATCCTCGTGTGTGGCTAGCTTTAGTAACGTGTCGTGACTCAAGAATGCAATTGGGAGTGCTTGTTCTCTATTCCCTTGTGCAGAGCCAGGCCAACAAGTTAGTGGAGGCCCTCATGAAGTGCACCCCTCACTACATCCGCTGCATCAAGCCTAACGAAACAAAGAAAGCGCACGATTGGGAAGATGACAGGTGAGAAACACTCTCTTGGGTGGGGACACACCTGAAACCTGCCGCTGCTCAACAAGCTGTGCCGTTCTGCCCTTTGTCTTTTGTGGAAAACTGGTATGAGCAGATATTTAAGGCATTTCTAAGGTGTATAAATTTAAAAAGTTCCTGAATTCCTGAGATACTAATAATTTCTCAAACCAAACAAGCCAGTTTCAGGGCCCGGTTCATAAGTTAACTGTGAATACTCTTCAAGAAAAAGTGCAGTCTGTGGTTTCACTATCTCATTGTCGTTGAGGATCCCTAGATTTCTAAACTGTTGTGAGCAGTGCTGGGGGAAAAGGCTTTCACTTGGGCCATTTGTTTTCACTGAGCCATGGGCTACTCAAGGGAGGATGCTCATGCCTCTGTGTCCTGACTTTGGTGGCAGGTCCCCTGAGGTTCACACAGATCACGTCGTGGTCCGAGCCGAGGTTCTCCCCGGTGTTGTGCCAGGCAACATCGAGGTCCCCCCGTATTAGCGTCACCCCGGACCTGACGCTAGTACGGGGGGACCTCGATGTTGCCTGGCACAACACCGGGGAGAACCTCGGCTCGGACCACGACGTGATCTGTGTGACCCTCAGGGGACCCGACATAAAGGCAAAACTGGGGTACGCCAGCATCACGGACTGGGACCGCCTGCGCAAAAAAGCCGAAGCGGACGACGATGAGGTTGAAGAAAGCGACGATGAAGTCAAGACGTATCGTGCATGGGCCGCGAAGCAACGCGAACTAGTCGAGAAGTGCACGCAGAAGATAGCCACGACAACGCAGGTTCCCTTTGTGGACAGCAGGCTCGCCCACATGTGGGAGGCCAGACACGGGCTCACCCGATGGTGGAAGAGACAGAGACACAACAAGAAGCTGCGGAAACGCATACACGACCTCAACAGACAAGCAGCCGAGTATGCGATCCAACTATGCAGGGAGAACTGGATGAAGGTCTGCGACGGTCTCCAGGGCACCTTGTCTACGAAAAAGACGTGGAAACTGCTAAGGCACCTAATAGACCCACTGAAGAGCAAGAGCGCAGGTGCCTGCGACCTCGCCCGAACGATCAACAGCTACGACGGGGACGGTGACAAGCTTGTCCGACAACTCACGCAGAAGTACCTCAAAACGGAAAAGAGCGGCAAACCGTCCCTCGAGTACGACGGGCCGAGCAACGAAGACATGGACGGGGCCTTCACCGAACTGGAGTTGATCGCGGCCATAGACGAGAGCAACCAAGCCAGCGCACCGGGCATCGACGCCATTACCTACAAGGTTCTAAGGAACATGAGCGACAAGAGTCGGACGGAGCTCCTGGACCTCGCAAACGCAGCGTGGGAGAAGGGCTCGTTACCGAAAGAATGGAAGGAAGCGGAGGTGCGCTTCATTCCCAAGCCGGGGAAGCCACCTCACGTCGACAACCTGCGACCCATCTCTCTCACATCGTGCGTGGGGAAGGTGGTCGAACGCATCGTATTTAAGAGACTGCAGAAGCACCTTGACACCACTCACCAGATGCCACCGACCATGTACGGTTTCCGAGGGCACCTTAGCACACAAGACGTCCTAGTGCAGCTACACGAACTGGTGATCAAAAAAGCCAAGAACCACACCCCGAGGGCGATCCTGGCGCTCGACCTCAAGGGAGCTTTTGACCACGTAACCCACGACAGCATACTTCGTAACCTGCGAGACACAAGGTGCGGGGAGCGAACGTTCAAGTACGTCTGGGACTTTCTCAGTAATAGAACGGCCAAGATTAAGATCGGGGACGAGACGTCGGTGCCGATAGCGCGGGGCACCCCGCAAGGGTCGGTCCTATCGCCCCTGCTCTTCAATCTGGCGCTACTCCCGCTCCCAGCCCTGCTCCAAGACATAGAGGGCATTGACCACGCTCTCTACGCGGACGACATCACCGTGTGGACGTCTAGAGCGGGGTCGGAGAGTTGGATGGAAGAGACCCTTCAAAGAGCGGCCGACACCGTACACGACTATGCAAAGATATGCGGCCTCGACTGCTCGGCACGAAAATCGGAGTTCCTAATCATAAAGCCCCGAAGAAAGAAAGAAGAGCAAGAGAAGGTGTGTATTACCATAGACAAGACGAACATAACGCCGACCACGCAAGCCCGAATCCTGGGAGTGATCTTCCAGAACAACGGCAAGGCGGCAGCGGCGCTAAGCAAGATAAAGACCACCACGCAACAGGTCACGAACATGATACGAAGGGTCACAAACAGGCGAAGAGGACTGAAGGAAGACGACGCGCTCACGCTGGTCCAGGCCTTTGTGACGTCGCGCATCGTATACACGACGCCGTACCTACAGCTGCTCAAGAAAGACAAAGATCAACTGAACGCGATCCTCCGCAAAGCAACAAAGGTGGCGCTGGGTATCCCGCGCCACTCGTCCACCGAGAAGCTGCTAGGCATGGCCAAACACAACATGGTGGAAGAGTTGGTAGAAGCTCATCTGTCTACCCAAAGAGTGCGGCTCAGCCAAACCTCGGCGGGCCGAATGGTACTGGCCAAGCTGGGCTGGCAAGAGGCCGACCACAAGGAAATGGGACCTTTGCCCAAACTTTGGTATCAGAAAATCGAGAGCAAACCCCTGCCCAAAAACATGAGACCGGGTCGCAACGACGGGCGCAGAAAGGCCAGGGTCAAGGCCCTCATCGAAACGCTGAGACAAGCGGAAGAACAAGAAGGTGGAACGGGGATCACCCTCTACACGGACGCCTCTCTACCCAAGTTTTCGACACGAGCCGCGATCTCGGTCACGACGAAAGACGCTCTGGTGACGTGCGCATCTGTCAAAACGACGTTCCCGGAAGAAGCGGAAGAGGCGGCAATAGCCTTGGCGCTCACGTTGCCTAACGCGAGCAAAATAATCACAGACTCACAAAAAGCATATGCCAGCTATAGAAAAGGGCAGGTGTCTCTGACGGCACTCAGAATACTAGAGGGAGGAATACGCCGCATACCCGAGCAGAAAGTCGAACTTATATGGACACCGGCTCACTCAGGGCTGGAGGGCAACGAACTCGCCCACCAGCTTGCCCGAGAACTTGAACACCGGGCAGACGAGCACGAGCCGCAGGCCATAACGACCTACAAGGAGATCACCAGCCACTACAGGGAAGGCAGACGGCGGTACCCTGACCCGCACAAGTCGCTCAGCAGAACACAGCAAACGATCTATCGCCAAATACAAGCAGGATCCTTCCCGCACCCCTATCTCCAAAGCAAAATGTACCCCGAGATATATGAGGAAGGGTGTAGATTCTGCGGACAATTGGGCACGCTCCAGCACGTCATCGGAGAGTGCGATTTCACCGAGGCAATCCCTCCACCCCTTACCCAACCCTCAATCACCCTTCCCACACCCTTTAATGAGCGATGGGAGACCTTGCTAACCAGCCCCGCCTTGGAAGACCAGCTCGTCCTGATCTCCAGGGGCCAGGCAGCCGCGGTAGCATATGGGTCCCGTGAAGAGGGAACCACCCCATCCGGCACGTAGTCGCCGCAATTTTGTGTGGCTAAATAAAGTTGTTCTCTCTCTCTCTTGGTGGCAGATTGAAGCATCAAGTGGAGTACCTCGGACTGAAGGAGAACATTCGTGTGAGGCGGGCTGGGTTTGCATACCGTCGAGTCTTTGACAAGTTCCTTCACAGGTGAGTCGAATCACCTGTGCCTAATATACAAGGTGCATTCTTCAGCAGTTTTTTTTTTTCAGCGGTTGCAAGAAAACAGTAATACGTAGCAGCCGCTAAAGCATATTAATGACCAAGTGCTGTTGTTAAGTAACGCCATCTTTTAGGCAACACCAACCCATCCCTAGTTGTTACAAGTGTTCTATAGCTTTTTCTTTTTTCTATCAGCTTTCATGGAAAGACACGAATGTTGCTTTCATCAGCCTAAAAACGAGGCCGTTGTCTAGCTTTGTGTAAAAGCTGTGTGTTTAAAGAGGGCAGTCTAACCTGATATTGCTGCATGTGTAGTTTTATTATAATGTGGGGAACTTTTTCTTGCCGTCCAAGACCTTTGTTGGCACCAATATGAGAACTACTTTGAACCACAGGTAGTTTTGCTACACAGCCACCAGAAAAGTAACACAGCAGAGAATGCCCTTGGGGTATTTCATGCTCAGTAGCTTTCTGGACTGTCCAAATGCCACGTAGCTTGATATACAATGGACATTTGCCCATTTTAGCGCTAATACAGTCAACTGTTGATAATTCTAAGTTGCTTAATTGGAATTTTTAGTTAATTGGAAATGATGTTTTGAACCCAGCAATTTTACATTCAATTTAATGGAAGAAATTGCTGGGTAATTTCAAGCTAAAACCGATTCTTTCGGTTAACTGGAAGTGATTTCGAATTAATTGATTGATTGTAAGGTTTAACGCGCCGACGCAATGCAGGCGATGAGGCGCGCCGTAGTGGAGGGCTCCGGATTAATTTTGACCACCTGGGGATCTTTAACGTGCGCCGAAATCTCGTACACACGGGCGTTTTTGCTTTTCGCCTCCATCAGAAAAGCGGCCGCCGCGGCCGGGAATCGAACCCGCGACCTCGTGCTCAGCAGCGCAACGCCTTAGCCACTGAGCCACCGCGGCGGGTGTGATTTCGAATTAAAAGCATTGAGATGACCGTCAGTTCTCGGTAAAGTTCAAAATTGTAGCACCAGAACACCGCCGTGCTCTGCACTATGTCGGTGACATCACAACTGAGCCAGCGCACAGTCGATAAAGTGGCAGCTCAGTTGAGACTTGCGCCAGCATACGCATCTCTCTTATCAGGTCCTCAGCCTTCTTCATTGTGCACAGTGCCGTGTGAGCAGTTTGCAAAGTGGAAGCTTCGGGCTACGAAATTAGAGATAAGTCCCGTGTCGTACGCTCGAATTGGCGACAAAGGTCGAGATTTTGAACAAAGCCATGAAGGGGCACGTGTCGCGGACGAATGGCAAGGCTGTTATTGTGCTTTCTGTTTGATTGGAAGTTCGGATAATTTGAAGCTTTTTGCAGTCCCTGTGGGCTTCGTATTAACGGGAGTCAACCGTACTTGCATAATTCATTGCTCTGTGCAGCCTGTCATTAGTTCTTCAACCGAACCGAACTGCCATGAAGTTCTTGTTTTATTGTCAGGCTGAACCAGGCTGTAAACTGTTTCTTCCTGGCTGTGCCACTGAATGAATGAATGAACTTATTGTCAAAATGGGAGGGAAAGACCACCAGCAGGCGTAGTTCGTCTCACCTAGGGGTGTACACCGGAACGCCTGCTGGTGTGGGGAATGGGGAATACAGGTATACAGGAAAGGGAGGAGGGAGAGAAGGGGAGGGTACATATACACATATATACAGGACTAATAAGAACATATATGTACGAAACATACAAGACTAAACGCTCAGAACACTAACGAAAAAACAAAAAAAGAACAAGCCCACACACCACTATTGCTGAATATAGTTTCAAAAGAATCAAAAGAAGTACCGTATTTTCCGGTCTGTCGCACCCCCCTCAAAATGACAGTTTTTCCAAGAAAAACGTATATAAGTCGCACCGGTGTATAAGACACACCGGTATATAAGACGCACTTGTTAATTAGGTAAACTCATAGTGAATCAGATCGTTAGAAAGTGCAACGAAAGTACATGGTTGGCGGCCGCCGCCTATGAACGCATCTAGACACGTGCATATACTGTCCAAACTCTAAACAGAACTAACTTCTCAAAAATGGTTTATTGATTCACACAGATGGCATGTACTTACAGACGGCGTTTAGGCAAAATTTTCGAAGTCTTCTTCCTCTGACTCGCTTACAAATAATTCAGCAACTTCAAGTGGGAGTTCCGCCAGCGCATCACTGTCATCCTCCAACTCACTGATTTCTTCTTTGCCAACATCGTCACCACTCGCGGACCGGATTACTCCGGCCTTTATCAACCCGGCTACAACTGTTTTTGTAGAAATGGAGTCCCAAGAGTCGGAGATCCGTTTGGCCACCTCTGCAAACGTCGCGCGTCTCTTGTGTGCTGTCGTAAATCAGTGCAATAAAGGTGTCATGGCAGACGGAAGTGACGCGAACGGAAGCGGCCCGAAAATCGAAACTTATAAGCAAGCTGTCATCTTAAAAATTAGCAGCACGTTTACCTCCTTCAGAGTAACTCTCTGCAATAATTTATAAGCTGCATTTTGTTTTTGCAACCCAGTTTGATGTTACTTTGAATTTATTCTGAACTGTAGTTACTGCGCATGGCAGAAAGTGGCGCGCGGTTGTCGCAGGCCATTATCATTGGTTTTAAGTAGAAAAGGCTGCAAATTCTTTGGTTTAACGTCCCAAAGCGACATATGGGCCATGAGAAACGCTGTAGCGGTGGGCTTCGGATTCATTTAGACCATAGAGCTGTGTCTCAACGTGCGCTGGCCACGCACGGCCGCCACGAACCGGATTTATTCCATACAGAAGTCGCACCGGTGGAAAAAACGCACCAACGAAAATTTCAGAAAAAAAACGCGACTTATACACCGGAAAATACGGTAAATGGTTGCTTGCACTCCTAACAATTTTGTCATTGCACACAATCAAAACCAGCCGAACTTGGGCGCCTCCTTATTTATACGCAGTTCGCATTTAGCTAAGTTGCTTTTAAATGGCGTTCACTGTATTGCATGTCAGGAAACTTCATGTGTCACGACCAGCAGCAATTTATATCGTACTTGTGCTGAGAATATCTCAGTTTGCTAACCACAAGTGACTGATGTCCCGGGAATGAAGCTACGAAAAAAGTTCTAAAGCATTTTTTGGAATGCATATGCAATGTGTTACCATCTTCAGCCAAGTGTGGCTGTTATCGTCACGAAACAATCTCAGAGTCTACCTCATTAAAAAGGAAAACGTGCTACATTAGAAAAGTTATAAATGAAAGTTATGAATTATGAGGGCTACATTGCGCAGCAATCCTGCTTTTGTGCCTCCCTTGATGCTCGTGTGCCCCGGTGTGAAGTGCCCCACTACCATGTTTGTCCAAACCTCTTCTCCCTCCTGTGCACTGCAGGTATGCGGTGCTGACCAAAGAGACCTTTCCCCGGTGGCGGGGTGATCCCAAGGAAGGCATCCTGCACATCCTTCGGAGTGTGAACATGGACAAAGACCAGTACCAGCTTGGCAAGACCAAAATCTTCATCAAGGCACCTGAATCGGTTGGTTGGGTGTTGCTTTCTTGACACCCTTTCTTTTCGTTTTGTCGTTACCCTTTTGCGGTCATGGACTCCTATCCACTTTACAACAGTTATACTCAGAAACTATTTCGGTGGTTTTGGACACCACAATGAGAAACAAGAATTGTGCATGAATAACTCTGGGGACCTTATTTTTAGTTTGTCTTGACGTGGCAGAGTTCTTCGGTGATGTTTTGGCAGTGTGTAGGGTTATCGAAAGCATTCCCCTGGATAAGTCCTGTATTTCGACTGCCTGTGTTGCAATAAAGAAAACAATCTCCTCATTAGCTTCTTTTCGTTGTTGCTGTAGACAGCACAGCACTTGTGGCTTTGACCAAGGATCTTGTTAATTTTTCAAAGCCTAGATGTTCACAGGAGCCTTGTTTGTTGGTCCAAGCCATCTCATCGCCAACTATCTGTTCAATCCAGATGCAATATGCAGTGCTCTTTCAGTCCAGATTGGAGGCTCTTGTTATCTTGGGTTCACGACAGTAAACAGAAGAGGCGCAAAGATCAGAGAAGTGTCCATGTAGACCTGCTGGTTATTCACATGTGGTCACATGTCACTGTTGCTTTATCTCCCAAGTTGTAGTCCTTATGGCTTCTGCCCGTCCAGTCAAACTCCTATCTTCACCATCTTATGGAGGAACAAAGTTATCTCCCTTGCGAAAACAATTTTCACTTTTGCTAAATGCACAATCTCCCTTGCTAAAACAATTGTCACTTTTGCTAAAACTGTGAGAACATGTCCCTCTTGTAACAGAATGCTAATGGTGAGAACATAGCCATGATTTCCTGGTGATAGTGCCGAATGTGGCACTCAGGTGTGTAGTGGCCTCAAAGCCCCCCTAAAATGGCCTCTGACAGGAAAAAAAAAAGCCCTAAAAACAGGAGTTTCTTGCTTCCCAAAGAACTGGCAACTTATGGGTTCAGTTTTATGGATTACGGATGTATTTTTATTGTGAGCAGTATGCTCACAATGAAAATAAAAAGGCATTGAGAAAGCTGCTAAAGATACTGCCCTACTGCTGATTAAAACTATGGCTTTTCAACATCAGGAGGGCCCAACGACTTCACGGAGTCACCAGCCAAGCTACTTGCACCAAGGAGGGAAAATTTATGTCATGATTGTTCCTCTGTTTAGAAATATCACTTGCACTTGTGCTCACAAAATACTTGGGGTCCGAACTAAGTTGCATCATGCCTTAAGTATAAGTATGGAAGTGCCGAAGCGACGTCTCTTGAGATCAGGAACATTTGCTTGTAACAGTTAACAACACGTGACTTTTTAAATATTCTGCCTGATAAATCAAATTGTTGCAATGAAATAGTAGCTTTTCTTTTCGGAGGCAATTCTTTTCCACTTGCCAAATTCTGGAACTCCTGCTGAGAAACTGGCCAGAAACAACAGTTAGTGTAAAAGGTTAGTGACCTTAGGAGTGGTGTAGCTAGAACGCACTTCATACGAGGTAGTTCTGTAATTTGCCATTGTTGAAAAACAAGTTTGTGTGCGTGTGCGCACCTGCACGAGCCAGTAGGGGAGTGAGGCTTTTTAACTATAGGGGCTGCATATTACAACGCTGCCTGTAAACGTGCGCACTACATGTCACTAGCCTCTGCATATTGAAGTGTTCCAAAATGAATTTAGCAAGCAACCTGAAGCCCAGAATAAGTGCAGAGGCGTCCCAGTCATATATTTTTGCTGCCTGGCCCACCAGATTCTTCACCAGTACCTTCTCTAGTGTCGTTCTCACACAAACTTGACTTTCTCCAGCAGAAATCAAACGGAACACCGTCTATACACAAGTTTGTACATGATGACTGAAGGGTATAGGCATGTGGAGTGCAGGAATGGTGACTGCAAACAAAGAAATATGCACCAAGCGGGACGACATTCCATGTTCAGCAAAACAGCACGGCTCTACAGAAGGCCCTGACTTTGCTGATTTGGTCTTTGTGATGCAGCTGTTCCTGCTGGAAGAAGTGCGGGAGCGGCGGTACGACCATCATGCCAGAGTCATCCAGAAGGCGTTCAAGAAGTACTTCGCCAGGCGGCAGTACCTCAAGCAGAAGCAGAAAGGTAGGGGGGCTGTCTATAATATGGAGTCGTAGTTCTCGGGGAAGGCACCCTTTTATCCACCAGATAGTTACACTTCGGTTAAAACCATAGGTCGGCAAAACAGAAAGAACTCACTCAAACTCAATCACAATTTTTTTCATTCACGCTGTACTCAATCAAACTCAGACTCAAAAAGCTCGTCTGTTCACAAAATCACTCGTACTCACTTATCAAATACTCATTTGTAATCATGCTCACTATTCGTATTCGTACTCAATCTGTACTCATGAGTACTCACTCTGTACACATGAATACTCAATCTGTACTCATGAGTACTCAATCTTCTGTACTCATGAGTACTACTCATTCTACACACGATCTTCTGCGCTCATGAGTACTGCTCATTCTGCACTCATGAGTACTCAAATCTGTACTCATGAGTATTCAGTATGTATTACTCACGAATAATTAGAAGGGGGGGACAAATAATCGATATAGAATACAACATTGCACACTCTTTGAAAGGTTGAAGAAAACTTCCCGCGGTGGCTCAGTGGCTAAGGCGTTGCGCTGCTGAGCACGAGGTCGCGGGTTCGATTCCCGGCCGCGGCGGCCGCTTTTCTGATGGAGGCGAAAAGCAAAAACGCCCGTGTGTTCGAGATTTCGGCGCACGTTAAAGATCCCCAGGTGGTCAAAATTAATCCGGAGCCCTCCACTACGGCGCGCCTCATCGCCTGCGTTGCGTCGGCGCGTTAAACCCCACAATCAATCAATACTCACGAATAATCAACTTATCTGCCCTGTTAGCTAGGTCGTATCGAATGGAAGAATAAATGGAAAAAAAATAAAATGTTTAATTGATTAGAAAAACGCAGGTTACATATATATCAGGACAGAGGAAGCAAACGTCTGACGCGGTGCACTGTCGTAGGGCGACTTACTGCGCGAAGGCACGTACATGTGAGAGAGCGAAACGGAACGTAAGCACTCGCGTTGCGTCTGGCGTCTATTCTTGTTTCAGGAATAAAACAATGAAGTCTAGGCCAGGTCGGGCTCAGGGGAGCTCGGGACTTGTCGGTGCGGCGGTGGCCGTAAACTGCGGTTTTGTGCGTGTCTTCGGGTGGCAGCTTTTGTCGTCCGTTTTCGTTTCCGGGTGCGCTGATACTCTCGTAATCTTGCTCCAAATCTGAATTGTGCCTGCCCGCAGGCACAATGAAATGTTCACGTAGATTGACGTCCGTTCATATCCAGATCACTGTCCGCTTATTCACAGATGCTCGATGCTGGCGTTTGTTTTTTATTGTTCTGGATACTAGAAACTTCGTTAAGAGGGTGTTCGTCTCGTTGAGTTTTGGTGAATTTCAAATCTGCTTGATTTTATTGTGTGTGTGCCGTGAGATTGCCTTCGTCAGACCTGAACTTGACAGTGTTTACAGCGTTGTGTTAGCCGCGCCGCTTCCGTCGGCGATTGTGTTCGTGTAGCTCGTTGCGTGCTTGATGCATGTGGGGGCGTAGACGTCCGGTTTGTCCGGTGGCGAGCTGCGTTGTGTAGGGATGGCATAGTTCGGCGCGTTAAGGACATTGATTGAATTGTCGTGTGCGTTGCGTATGTTGCGGGAGCCGTTAGGCTTTTCGTTTAGTGTGCAGTAGCGTGGCGTTTTCGTAGGGTGGCATGGCTGATCGGTCAAAGTTGTTGCGGCTTCGTGCTCGCAGTCGCGGTGGTTCTTTCGGAAGTGAAACCGTTGTGGTGGGGAAGCAGGCGGGGTTCATGCCGTCCGTTCGGTCCCACATTCCTTGGCGTCGCAAGCGTTACTTCATCGTTAGGGCGTTCGATGCCTTCGTCTGGATCGGGTTCATTTGTTTCCGTTCTTGCCGTGTCCGTGTCGTCGCTCAAGCCCTCGTCTTTTGCCCGTTGTTTCGAGAATGCTATAATCGCTATTTCTCCCATACAAGCAGGCTCCGTTCGTCCCGAGTCCGCTTGCTCGCGGTTGCGTCCTCTTGTACGAAATGGTGTTTGTCGTGTGAGTCTCGGTCGGAGCGTGGGTGCCGGGGATCTTGTTCGTTCTAGCTCAACATGCCGCGTGCGCTGGCCGTGTCGTTGCTCGTTGACGGACCTACCTGCACGAGTGTTATGTCGTTCGTCCGCTGGACATCGGGCTGGAGCAGCAGGTGTGGAGAGCTCGTACGTTCCGGTAGGGTTGAGCTGCGTGCGCTGGGTCTATTGTTGCTTGTGGCCAGGTGATTTCTGCGGTTGTAACATTCGCTGGCCAAGTCCAAATAGCAGCAATGGGAGCGGAGGATGTCGCGAATAGTAGTTTCCACCGTGTGTGCTGGCTTGGTGGCGTTCCGTGCGCTGTGCATTTCGTTCGCCGTGGTCAGCTCCACTGGTCCAAGTTGGATGTCGTTCGTCGCCTCTGGTGCGTTTCGTGCGCTGTGCGTCTCGTTTTATCTAGGATACTCCCCTATAATTGGTGTGCGGTTGTTCGCCACGTATGGTGCATTTCGACCGCCGTGCGTCTTGTTCTCTTGTCGTGGCCATATCCACCAATCCGGATGTGATGTCGTTGGTTGCGTCTCAGTGGCTAAGGCGTTGCGCTGCTGAGCACGAGGTCGCGGGTTCGATTCCCGGCCGCGGCGGCCGCTTTTCTGATGAAGGCGAAAAGCAAAAACGCCCGTGTGTACGAGATTTCGGCGCACGTTAAAGATCCCCAGGTGGTCAAAATTAATCCGGAGCCCTTCACTACGGCGCGCCTCATCGCCTGCGTTGCGTCGGCGCGTTAAACCCTACAATCAATCAATCGTTGGTTGCGTGGACCGGTGCCGGGACAGCACGAGCGAAAAATGTACGTACTGGCTCCGTTGCGTTCCGTGCTCTCAGCATTCCGTTTGTGTACGTCTGTACCGGAATAGCGGGTGCCCAGAACATGGTGCCTTCTGGCTCGTGCACGCTGCGTACGTTGCGTGTCTCGTTGCTCGTTGCTGGAATGACCTGCGCGTGGGCAATGTAGCTCGTGGGCGATGTAGCAGAGCAACGTGTGTTCGTTATCTTGCCAGAAATGCACTGACCTTCGATGCGTTTCCGTAATTATGGCGATTACCTGGGAGAGGTCCGGTGAGCACGCAATAACAATTTTGCATGTTTAACTAATTATGCTTAACTAATGTTTAACTAATTATGCGAGGCTAAACAAAATATGCGAGGCTAAGCAAGGCGTCGCACGCGTTCAACTGGATATTATGATGTCCGATTCACAACTCACAAACGTGCTTAGGTGTACTCGGATATTTTATTTCCATTGGTGGGGCAAATTCCACCGCCGCGCCTGTACGGTGGGGCTATATGCTCTCTTGTAAATGGCACTACACGAGACCATATTACTAGCGAACCTGAGCAAAATGTTTCAAAACGGGAACCTAATAAAACCATATGGGCGCACGTACATCAGCCAAATTGTCGCTTGAATACGCACAGCGGAATGGTGCGGACAATTTCGGTGAGACAAACGTTACAAACCACGTAGTCGGTTTGACGCGAGTTACGTAAATTAACTGCGACTGTTGAAATGAGCGGTTCGGCTCACGAAATGACTACACAGCGTGACATGCGTCTACGGAAACGTCTGAAGACCGAAAAAGAGGGACTTCAGTACGCCTAGTGCGTGCATTGTTAGCAGCCTCCACCGCCTCTCCCCTAAAACAACTGGAAGGGAGCAAGTGCAATGAAGCTGCCATGCGTTCACAGGCCGCGTCAACAAAAATAACTGCGGCAGTCAACAAGTGCCATAGCAGAAGAGCAACTGCGGACGCGTTTCCCGCCGGGCCCTCACCCCCTCGTTTTTCCCTCTTCACCGTGACCCCTTTGAGAGCGACCGCCGAGAAACGCTTACAGCGCCAAACAGAGACCGGGAAAGGGAGGAGGTGCAGTTTTCGTTGTCTAATTTTGCCATCCTTGACTGTTAAGCTGCACAGCGGCACCGCTAAATGTTTGCGACTCGTGCACGCGCGTCCGGACTCGAGCTCGTGATAAAACTTGTTTGCACTACTGTACTCACGAGTGCATATACTCAAGAGTGCAAGCACTCGCAAAACCAGTATTCATGAGTATCGTACTCATGAGTACTGTGTACTCACGAGTACTGTGTATTATGAGTACTCGTACTCATTAGTACTGTGTACTCACGAGTACTGTGTATTCGTGAGTACTCGTACTCATTAGTACTCATACTCATGAATACTGTACTCTTGAGTACTCATAATCACGAGTAGTGTACTCATGAGCACTGTACTCACGAGTAGTGGACTTACCCCTGTACTCACTCGTCATCACACTCAACTTTTTTTTTCTGGGTGTGTACTCAATCATCATCATACTCACTCATGAGTTTGAGTACAAATGAGTGTACTCACGAGTGAGTACGCCGACCTATGGTTAAAACTACCACTGCCTTTTCCTTTTTGGGGGTGTAGGAAGGGTAATTTAACTAACGGAAAGCTGTATTCCCTCAAATGCATAGTACTGTGAACACCAAGCATCACCGTATTTTTGGTATGCCATTTGTCTGGTTTTTATAGACTTTTAGTGTCGGATGTAGGCTGTTATTCAAAATCTGTAATTCAGTGTGAGCCAAATGTCGTAATAATTTGTATGTCTTGAGTAACACTGTGCTCCCCTGAGGATTTGTGCAATAGCACCATCTGAACTTGGTAACAAAACTCTTATTACGTACAGCAACGAACAGTTACAAGCAGGGTTGTTACAGTTCTACAAGATGTCTTGTATATACCAGGCGCAGTACCCATGCGATACTACACATAGTAAACAAATCTGAATTGTCATTCCCATGTTCTTTGCTCGCTATGCGTTCTGGTCCATTTCTATGAAAAATAAGTTGGAAATTCCACTAAGATATAGGCATCGTGCTTGCACCAAAGCTTGTCAAGTTTTTTTGTTATGTGCTCCCATAAAGTTTAAGTGAAAATAGTAATTGAAAAATACAATTTATTGATTAACCACACTCTGACTATCCTTGATGTGTGTAGTGTGGAAAAACGTGCCAGCTGCGGAATTGGGAAGAAGTGCTTATATGAAAGAAAACACTTCAGTAGTTTTGAAAGGAGCAAAATGAATAGGGCATCATTGCCCATATCCTGCACTTAAGAGTGCCTGCATTGTTATGTTTAGGGTTGTTCGTTTTCGGGTTTGGTATTTTTTAAAAATCGGGAGATAAAAATCGGGTGATATTTTTGAAACTGCTAATCGGGGAGAAATCGGGGTATTTACAAAAACATTCCCAAATTCGGGTTTTTTTGGGTTAAATCTACAGATATACTAAGTAACACACTCAAGTTTATTTTATCAGAGGTATCACGAGCTTCCCAACTCTGACGCGTTAAAATTTGTGTTTTGTTTTTCAAGCTGGCAATCGGGTGTTTGTAGCGAATACTCCCGAAATTTGGTGTTTGTTTGGAAATTAATTTGCAATGATGACACTAAAGAGCATTGGTAACTTCTAAAAAATGAAGCATTTTACTCGCGAAAAGCTGGTCATAGATTTTTGCATATCTTCGTTTACATGCATTATCATCTGCATGTACAACAGGTCGTTCTTCGTTTGAGACCTATCCGATCGTTGAGTGTATTTTAACTGGGAGAAAGTTTGCTCGTCATCACTGCTTCCATTAGCTAGGCACAAGAATATCGCCGCAGCAATTACCAGCCTGGGGTAGGGGGGTTAGAGTCATACCAACATTAAGTGAGTTCGAAACCTGTGTTTGTGGGGCTTGCTCCCCGGAAGTACTGGTTGAGAACGGTGGATGATCAGCGCACGATTGTGCAGATGGCCACTTTGAAAAAATCCTTTTGGAGAGGAATCAAGTTTTACGTGATTCTCCCAAAACATGTTCGGGGTGTAAAAATCGGGTACAATCGGGTTTTGCCAGGAAAAAAAACAACCCTAGTTGCACCTGTAAAATTGCTCTGTCTTCAATGCTGTGCCTTTGTTAGTTGCTGTTAAACTGTTTTCCCCCTTTTCCGCCTTGCCTGGTGTTGGAACACAGCGGCGGACATCCTGCAGGGACGCAAGGAGCGCCGCCGCCACAGCCTGAACCGCAACTTTGTGGGTGACTACATTGGCCTCGACCACCACCCGGAGCTCAAGGTTCTGGTGGGCAAGCGAGAACGGGTGGAGTTCGCCGAGACCGTGCTCAAGTACGACAGACGCTTCAAGGTGCGTGTGTTTGCTAGGTGACCATTGGCCACCACTCTAGAGTGCCCGCGAAGGATAGGTCTTGTGGCACTTCATGTCACCCTAAGTACATCCCAGCACTTGATGCAAGTTAGCAGAGGGTATTCTACAGTAAGTGGCCGTAGCACTTATGGCCCTGTTGCTTTGCAGCCTGTGAAGCGGGATCTCATCCTGACCCCCAAGTCGCTGTTCCTGATTGGCCGAGAAAAGGTAGGAAGGCCATTTGTGGCATCCTTTTTCAGCTTCCCGAGCATATTTTGTTTGCTTTGCTAAATTTTTTTTTACTTCATCTGCGTAGGTATCTTGAAGCTCAAGCTTCGCCCTGTTGCTAGTAGAACATTCCTGCACGGACTAAGATAAAGAGGAGCGCCGGCTGTGGCCCAGAAAAAATCATTTGCGCGGGCCGATGACGTCCCCGCGCCGCCGGCCGCCCAGCTTTCACTTTACTCTCTTCCTCTGTCGTACCCCTCTCGTCGTTGTGCCTTTGTACGTTGCTCTCCCTTTGGTCGCTCTCCCCAGCGGCTTGTTTCCTTCCGCCACAACGTCTGTCTTCTAACATGTCAAACTGCGCGTGCTATTGAGACGCGCGTGGTGCTGCGGAGCCGTGATAGGGAAGTATTTCTCGAAGCGTTCCCCAGCGTGCCCAGCCGTGGTTGTTTCGGAAATACTGTCAACTAATCTTAACTTACGAAAAGAGCAGCTGTTCATGCAGTTCAAATAGTTAAGGTGATTTAAAACGTATCGTTGCCTTCTGAAGCACCTAGTGCCAATCATCATTGTTCGAGCAGCACTCCGCATTTTAACTGCCTTCTACAGCAAAAGACAAGTTGCTTTCGACCACTTGGATGTAGTTCTCAGGAGCGATGTGCACTATACAGTAGTGTGGTGCGCACTACGCATAATGCAACGTGCACTGTCGTATGCAGTTCCAAAAAGAGAAGAAAAGAAGCTCGGCGCTACACCCCTGTGCAACACGAGCAGAGATACTGAAGCAATTCGGCATGTCAGCTCACTGGTTAGCATTCATACCGAGCTTGAGCCAGTAAGTATAGTTTACAAATGGCGAAAAAGCAGTAAGCAAATTGCTGGTTGTCAACTAGTCGCTGGTTTTTTTTTTCAACTAGTTGGCTTCTGTCGGCTTTCGTGATAAATGTAGAACTAACCGAATTTGTATTCACCAATTTACGGGACGTATTCCCATTCGTGGCATGCAGTGCGCAAAAGGTAGCGTTTCTGCAGTGGCCAGATGTCTGTATGTGGTTTCTACATTTTGTTTTCCCGCCCTGCAAAGCAGTCCTTGCAGTATCTTCACCAAATGACAACTTCATTCCGTGAGCTAGTGGTTACCCAGGCAGGGCTGTCGAACATGCTTATCAATCCGTGCGAAGGAAGCGCACAACGGATGCGAATCTGTGCCAAAGCCAAAACAGGCCCAAAACAAGCATCGCTGAAGCAGACGACAAAGCTGGTGGAATAGTTCCGTCACGCCCGCCTCGCTGAGCAGGCTTCGATGCACGGGGAATGCCGGTTAACAGCGCCCATTCTCCGTGCCATCTACACTGTGCTCCGCGAGAGAGGGACATTAAGGGCCCGTCAGAGAGAGCGAAGTCGGTGGTGCTCCTCTTTATCTTACTCCGTGCATTCCTGTATAAATATGCTTGACTTTGTTCTCTTCTGGTGTGGTGTATAATGCTTCTTCACATTCCCACTGGCTCAAAAACTTGAAGTAAACCGCATTTCATTTGGTCACTTTGTAGTAATTTATGAGAGCATCGTGAGAGCATCAACGAAGTTAGGTTTCTAAAAAGAGCTAATTGTAGAAATGCATCCCACATTTTATTCAATATTGCACAAAAGTGCCCCGTAACTGTTGTTAAATTCCCATTTTTTTATGTATGCGTTTGTTTCAACAAAATGGAGTATCATTTGAGCTCAAAGGGCAATCATTAGAGTCCATGGCTTAGAACAGGCTGATAGGACACAGGTGGTAGGGTTCGTACAGACATCTTAACATCTGACTGCTGGACATGGGTGAACTGCCTCTGGACCAAGCTCCGAGTCTTGCTCATTTGGGTACACGAATAGGTATCACCAAAAGGTCTTTGTTCCTTGCTTTCCCAACTGCTTTTAAGTTGAAAACAGCCAAATAGCAGCCTCTGTTGACATTTCCCAGGTGAAGAAAGGCAATGACAAGGGCAAGATTAAGGAGGTCATCAAGCGCAAGATTGACCTGGAGAACATCTTTCAAGTGACCACAAGGTGAGAACTCTACATGCAGGATTGGCTACTGGGCTGGGTACATCTTTAATTTCATACAGTGCTGCCTAAATGCATATATGGTTTGGCAAGAAAGATCCCTTGTGTCATGGTACGATCAAATACTGCTTTGGAGCAATAATTTTGTGGCAGAGGGAAAGAAAATGGCAGTAATTTTGCTCTTGTTAGAGACACACTTTTCATAAACACATGCCAGTGGTGAAATTGGGTCATGGTCTATGCAGTGTTTCACATGATGCTAAAGTGAAGCCATCCACTACAATGTGCCTCACAGCAAAGGTGTAGCTTCAATGTGTTGAGCCAAAATAGGCTTGCTTTGTACTCCTGACAGCCGTAAATATTTCACGGGTTACGACGGTGGGTCCCCTCAAAGGCTAGAATACAGAATGCCTGTGATGATTGAGCATTTCATGCATGTGGCATGCAGGCTTCTCTTTCTTTCTTTTTTGTTTTCCCCTCGCAGCAATGCAAAGAACGCGTAGGCTATTCTAGTGGGTATGCCAGAAAAAGATTTGCTACTGAAGCCTTTGCTGTATCAGGTGGTTCTATTTGTACTCTTTTTACCTTCTGTGGTTTTTGTGTTAACAAACGTGGAACCACTTTAGAAGCAGCTGTTATATCATACTTATTTCCAAAAATTCCAGCTTTAACTAGTGTGCGGGGCAAAGTTTTCTGTGTCGCAGTTTTTTGAACCAGTAACAACCTTTTTTTGTTGTGTGTGTGATTGCAACAAAGGAATCGTTAAATAAGAGATTTACATATTTGGGAAAAATGAATTGAAATCATCCCTGTATAATCTATCTTTACCCCAGATGGCGTCAGAAAAAAAGCTTTCAATAAGTAGTCTTAAGCTTTAGCAAGCCTGGTTTGTTGCCTTTTCACCTCTTTGTAGCACGCGCCAAGATGACTTTGTTGTGCTCCAAGTGAAGAACGAGTACGACAGCTTCATTGAGTGCGTCTTCAAGACTGAATTCCTGTACATGCTCGACAAGAAGGTCCGGGAGAAGTGCCAGCGGCCTCTGAACCTGCAGTTTTCTGACCGGTAACGCCCTTCCTCTTATGCCGCTGCTGCTGTTCCTTTCTTTCCCCTTCACCTTGCCACGTAGTTCACTTGTTACCAAAGCTTTATCAAGGTGCAACATTCAAACAAAACAACTAACCGCAATTGCGTAGCAGAAAAACAGCCTGCAGACTGGACAGCAGAGGTGAAGAGGCAGCAGGTAGGGCAGGTGTTTCTTTTTGTTGTTGTTGCTCCTTGTCTGTCGTCCTGTGTGTGTGCTGTCTTTAACCAGTCACTATGTGCCATTCTTGCCCACTTTATCAGTACTCAAAGCACGGTGCTTTGTTTTGCAGTAAATGAGGGAATTGTGGCAACAGTCAGTCAGGCTGGCCAGGTGGAATTTGGACCTTTGCTTACAGGGCCTTCCCCAAGAACTCTTACAAACCACAGGCATTCAGTATGCATCGAACCCGCCGCGGTGGCTCAGTGGCTAAGGCGTTGCGCTGCTGAGCACGAGGTCGCGGGTTCGTTTCCCGGCTGCGGCGGCCGCTTTTCTGATGGAGGCGAAAAGCGAAAACGCCCGTGTGTACGAGATTTCGGCGCACGATAAAGATCCCCAGGTGGTCAAAATTAATCCGGAGGCGCGCCGTAGTGGAGGGCTCCGGATTAATCGCCTGCGTTGCGTCGGCGTGTTAAACCCCACAATCAATCAAATCAATCAATCAGTATGCATCGAAGTGTGTTCGTTCCCATTGATGGTTATCAAGCATGGAAAGCTAAAGTCTAACAGTTCCTGCCGTACGTGAAGTAGAAAAGGAAGATTAAAATGGGCTTGCTTTTTAAAGACGATAGTCTTTCTTGGGCTACTTAAACGCAGAAATTTTGGTCTGTCCGTCTCTCTGTGACCCGATTCAGCCACCCAGCCAAAGTGAAATGGAAGCTGTGCAATAGTCTTATATACCCACAGACAAATCTAAACGTCTAAGTCCGATGTCAGTGTTCATGCATGTCAACATTGTTGAACAAGAACAAGACGTTATGCAAATATAAGGCAGAAAATCAATACATAAGTGATAGTTGCAGTGTTCTTTTATTAAAAAAACTCATGGATGCTTGGTTTTTGCGATAGCAAATGAAATACTACATCAATGACAAAAAAACTGTTGCCTGCTGTTGCCCACGCCACCTCCTGGCATCATTTAAAAAATCTAATGGCAATAGCAACGAAAGGTTCCACTAGATGGGATCCACATTCCGCTTCGAACACTCATGCAGTAGGCCATTGTGGTTTTTAGTAGGGTGCCTCAATTCATGCGCGTCTCCGCCGTACAGCAGTGCTGGCATCGAGACACCCGACTTGGAGCAGTAGAAGGCAGTAAATTTAAATTGACTTGAGCAAACCTCTAGCGTGTTATCTTGGGAGGAACGACACGGCAAAGGAACAGCATGAGAGGTGAGCGGGAAAGAGAAGGCAGGCCTTTACTTGGCAGGGGTTCCAGTCGACTATGGTCTTTCGGCGACATTTGCTACGAAAGGAGCAGATACGCGGCCATTTTTTCTCCCCGACTTGAAGTTCCAAGTAGCATGTGGATACATAAGCTTTGGAATGAAATTGATTTTTTGCGATTAGATTAATTTTTGTACTTGCAAATTAGGTGTGCAAATGGTGACACGTGGCAAGCAAGGACTACGACGTGCAATACAGGGCCGTCCAGCAAGTGTTGGAGGCTCTCGAGCGTCAGCGGCCGAAAGCACTGTCCCCTCGGGGGCTGGGTGCGTGTAGGTAGTCGATGCCGAGGGACCGACTGACACGACGTTAGGCAGCGTCAATTTTGCCGGACAATAAAGATGTTTTATCTCTCTCTCTCTCTGCCGCCATCGCTTATTATCACAGCTTGTGTATTTTAGAAGATTATTGGTATTGTTTGCGCATAAAATGGATGAGCAAGCAATGCCGCCTTGAGGACAGCAGCTTGGAAATAAGAGTGTGGTCGGTTGCGTGATGCCAGGTGTTGTGTGGTTTCTGTGCAGGCTTGAGTTCCGGGTGAAGAAGGAGGGCCTCTTTGGTGGTGGCTCCATCAAGCAGGTGAACGTCTGCCAGGGGCAGGGGGACGAAGCCGTCCTCAACGTGTCTGGGGGCGCCCTCACCATCAGCATTGGGCCCGGCCTGCCGAAAAACTCAAGTGAGCTGCTTGCCTTGTCCCAACCTGATCCTTACCTAGTTGAAAGGGGCTCCGAATTTGTTTCTGCAGTGTGTTTTACAGTGCGAAGGGGATGTGCATTTGTGCTATCTCTGTGATGGTCAATGCAGACAGCTCAACTGGAATGGACTTCCCGCAAAATTAAGCGCCTGATGACACAGAAACAGCGCATGTCACTGAGTGTCAGCCAGCATGTTAGGGTATGATAAGCCTGCCTCAAGTAGTATAAAAAAAATTCCCCCGCACCTCCCCGAGGGGGATTGTGAGGATGCAGAAATGCTCGTTCGCCGCCTTCATTGAAGTGATCGAGCCGACTCCAATCGACCCGAACGTTGATGGCGCGATACAGCGGGGTGTGTTCCAGGTGCTTGAGCCAAGCCAGGATGTTGCCGCGCTTCACCAACCCGCGCTTGTACGTTGCCGGACTCATCAGCCTCCGCCTTGATGTGAACGTCGAACGCAACGTCCTCGGGTACCATGCGAGGAAGGCACCGCACAACCTTCGATACGTCGATGGGCACGTTCACCGCCTGTCCCTTGATTCCAAACTGCCCGTTGCCTCGAGTCAGCCGCCTGATGCTCATGAAGGGGAGTCGAGGCGCGATGAGCCGCTCTTCGACCGGGTTCAGATCGGGAAGATGCGCCGGCCGAGGAGGATAACGGTAGCCAAAACTCACGCAGCCCTCCTCTTCGCAGCTTTGTCTTCTTCTCCTTCTTCTTCTTCAGCGGTTCCCCTACGGGAGGATGACGATGGTGGTTGAACGCGAAGCTATCTCGTGATGGATTGTTTGGTTGGCCAATCCCTAGGGGCATCATGCCACAATCATCATCAGACGCGCTGCGCACGCCGGCCAAGGGACGCACGACAACCCCCGACTATAATGCATTTCTGCATAAAAGAGAAGGCTTCCTCTTGTAGTCGGCCAGTGTATAGATAGTAGACAAGAGAACAGGCAAGGGGAAACCTGGCACTATATAACAGCTTTATTGGGGTGTGCTAGTTTCTTGAACTACAGTACAATTTCAATCTAGGAAGTGAATTGAGATTCTATTGTGTAAACAAGCAAAGTATCCACCTTACATTTGGAGCAAGCACCATTGCTGTCCAACTTAGTTTCCTATACATGGTGCCAGAACAACCTTTGTCGGAAAAGTCATACAAAATCCTAATGAAGCTAATCCTAATCCTAATATCAATGCAAAAACATAAATTGGAAAGGCACAATAACAGTGCAGCATTCATTTCAGTCTCAAAAGGTTGCGTTTGGGTAACCAGATTTGTTGCATAAAAGCAGCTACTGGCAGGCAATACAGCCAGCTCAAAGGTTACTGACTTTGTTGTAAATTTTTCTGGTTAATGCCTGGACACAGCTTAAAGTCATTGCCATATTGTATTGTGTCAATGCTACCAGCATAAAACTTTGTCCACAGTACAATTACCTTTTGTTTTTTTGTTTTTTAATCAAGTGTTCTAGTTCCGCATTTTTTACATTCTTCTCCCCTAGTAAGGCCACCTTTTTGTAATGTGGTGTGCTTCATAAAAAGCAAGTTGCCATGGCAATTCTTATTTGTTTTACTCTGCGGCATTATAAAACCACTTTTGCTCTTCTGGCTTTGAGCAGCTGCTGTAGCCGTGAACTTGGCTCGCAAATCCTCCCTCGGATCATCAAGTGTAGCTGTGATGATGTCGGGGTTCGGGTGTCATGAACGAGACGACGCACACTCGACTGCCAAAGATAGAGAAGCAACACGAAGTTCTAGCAAACGGGAGAACAACATTTATCGACAGACCAACAGGAGACAGAAAAACTACACACCGAAAAACTGATGCCTACGGTACTAGTCATGTTAGTCCTAGGAGTAATTAGAGTTACCAGCTAAACAAGTGTCTCCATAAGAAGGATAAGAACGTGCTCAAAGAGAATTGTTCCTCGTAGAGCTTTCGGCGGTCAGGCGTCGACTTTCTAGAAGTGATGTGAGCCGACGGCGATGTCGTCGCAGGTGTCGTAGACACAAGGGGGCAATGGTGCCGTATCGCCACTGCCTTGATTGGCCGGAGAAATAGACGACCAGACACCTTGGCAGGAATGGGACACCAAAGAGGTCGCATGAGCCAAGGCTCTCGGGCGCACCGCACAGGTACTTCGGTATGTGGGAGGAGCAGGTGGTCCGCCCGACGACGTGGCGGGCCCCGCAGGAGAGAACTATGGCCAGGCTACCCGGCGCAAAGCTCAAGTGCCCGGAAATGGACGGGTGTTCGGCCCTACGGTGCGGACCTCACTGTGCCAGCTGAGCTGGCGATGTCCCAGCACTGCTGCATGGTCGTCGCCCTCGGATGAATGTCGCCTGTATGAGGGCACCCGAACTCCAGCCAGTCTTGCGACCGACCCCTCTCCAACGTCTTCCTCTTCTTGCCCGCACTTGATTACTGGTTTTTCTGATTACTGGTTGTTCTGGTTTTTCCGTTAACTCCTTCGCCTTCTTCACTGTTTCCTGGCATCTCACTACAGTAGCGTGCAAGGGATCCGCTCTGGTATCGATCTAGCCCTCCCTGGTGTCTATTGCAGAGCCGTCAGAGCGTTCGGCACTATCAGGCCAACGGCCCGCGAAGGGCACCAACCCTTCTCCATGGAGTCAGCAGCAGCAGCAGCAGCAGCCCAGTGGGAACAGGCCCAGAGATCAGCATGGCCGTGGCAACAGAGCCCCCAGCTCTGGTGGGGCTGCCAGGGCCCCGCATGTTGGCGCACTTTCGGCCGCCATTGGTGCGAGAGGTTAGTGTCCACTGTGGTAGGAGTCAATACCGCTCACTGACGAACTGTGCTCCACCTATATGCACAATGCGTTGCGGTCGCGAAATATTTCTCACTTTCTAATGTTCGATTTCATTCAAAGCCCCTCGAACAGGTTTTATAATTCGATAATGTACACAAACCTGGTGCTTGGTGGGACTACGAACTGTGGGGTTTTGTTGCCGACATCTACCACAGCCTGCTTATGGAAACTGCATTTAGTGAGGGCTTTCAATCCTATTAACCAACAAAATGGGGTGACCAGCAATGTACGAGAGCTGTTGCAAAGAAGCAGTAGTCTGCAACTGTGCAAAAGCATTCATGAGAAATGTGGTTCCTACACAAGTTGCCGTAAGACTGCGGTATAGGTTTGCTGTTATTATTATTACCGCAGATAACAAGAGCGGACTTCTGAGTCATAACTGCTCACTGATGTGTTATCTTTTTTGTTTTTTACAATAGGCAAGCTCTGGCCTTTTGCATATTCCTTGAGTTTGCATAGAACATGTCATTATTGGCCCGACATAAGAGCGTAGAGGTCCCAGACTAACTTTCGAATGAACAACATGGTTTGCTATGCCAGCCATATTCGATCTATTCAGTCTAATAGCAAAACATATAATCACGCCTCTGTAGTAATCGTGCCACTCTGCAAAGGGCTGTATGCACAGCAAAAGGGGTTGTGATATTGTGAGTTTAATAATAGCTAAGCCTCTGCTGCCGTCATACCTCGGATCTGCTCTTCTGCATTTTCTAGTGGCTGCAGGAGCAAGTGCACTGAGGCATGCTCCCAACCTCCCCCGGACAAGCCACAGCCAGCAGAGCAGGAGGACGTCCACCGAAGGGAACGGGACATCGGACTACATGAGGCCACCCGAGGCTGGTGTGTCAGGGTGAGTGGCACGGGCTTGCCTGATGGGGTTGCGTTTGTTCCCCACTGTTTGTGGAGGCTGAATTGCCGGGTTTTCTGGGGACTTATTCACTGGCCTCCATCTGTCTTCATGGTTGTTGAAAAAGACAGATCCGTGTTGTTATCTTGGGCCTTGTTAAAGTGAAGCTTTTGGCCTCTCACTGGTGTCATCTATAGTCCACCAAAATGCACTGCAGTAGAGCCAACTTGGTCTGACATGATGATGATAGTAAAGTAAGGAAAGAAAAATTAAAACCCTTCCTGTGGTCTGGATCGAACCTCGGCCCCTCGTGTTATGAAGCAGACGTCTATCTGATTGCACCATTCCGACACGGACGAAGAAGTTTAGATTTGGAGAGGGGTGCATGGACCTGCAGAATTAAACAGAAAATGCACCCCTGTGTCTAACGACGACGATGGTTGAACGCTAGGGAAAGCCATGGAATGCCCATACCAGTAAAGCACTAGAGACTGTAGTACAAGTGCAGTGCAGTAAACCATCCTGATAAGAAATACATTATGTGTATGGTAAGGTGGTGTGATGCATGTATGCTCACTTCTGGGTTGGTTCATTTGGTGTTGGATTTGATTTTAGAAAGCTTCATGTTCCCCCATCTTTGTCCTTTCTACACTGAGGCAGTGGGGTGTTTTCTTTTTACTTTTTTTTTAAGCATTGCTGAGGTCGGGACAATGAAATAATGTTTTTATTTTATGATGGCCATCATGGGTTAAAAGGATGCATCAGAACCACCCCAATAAAAATAAAAGGAACAAAGAAACGGCAATTTGAACGGCCCGCCAGGATCAAACAAATGGACGAGCGCCGCACCTAAGCACCGAGGCATCGTGGCCAAATATGGTAGCGCACTGGTCAGGCAATCGGAGAACGCCGCGCAGGAGGCAAGTGGCGTGATGACCAAATATGGGCACGAAAAGGCAAGGAGCCAATTAGAGTGTGCCGCGATCAAGCCCAGAGGGGCTAAAAGCGGGTCCCACAAGGAGAAGGGGGGAAGCAAGAAACCAAGAGACAGAGAGAGCACATGAGGTTCAAGGAACGAGCCAGGGTGACGCAGACAGGCCACCGGCTATACCTACCAAGCCTGGGCGGGAGCGGGCCAACTTTGCATCGGCTGCGGCATCCTAGGCACACCATGAACCTGTGTCTTTGTGGCCCCAGCGGCGGCGGTCGGGCACCTGCAGTCAACATCCACGCACCATCGACCCTTGCTTTGATGGCCCCGAAACGCTACGTTCGGGCCGAGATCTACCTGGGACCACCAGCGGCAGAGGCTGCCAAAGTTGGCATTGATCCCTCGGTGCTTTGGCGCAGCGTTCATTCGTTGGTTCGATCCTGGCGCACCGTTCAAATTGCCGGGTTCTTTTTTTCCTCCTCCTTCTTCTTCTTCTTCTTGGGGGGTTTTGATGCATTCCCTCTCTGAGGGTGTTTGACACATGACAATGTCTTTTGTTTTGAAGCATGATGTTGAGTCAGTCTTACCCAGGTACAAGGTAGGAACACTGACGCCCTCACCTGAGCACACAAGATTTCCTTTCGCATGTTCACTCTCCCAGGTAACACTAGACTACAATAAGCATTTGCACTTCGTAACGCACAGTTTTATGTTACTGTAATCAATGCTCTGTCACACTGCAGGACAAACAGTGGACCACAAGCCAGAGTCGAGGAAAACTGACAGATTTGGCAATTTAACACGTTGAAGCTACGCCTGAGCCTTGAGGCACACTGTAGTAGAGGGCTGTGGAGTAATTTGGGTCACTAGCTTAAATTATGCCTAACAAATGCCGAACGTTTAATTTCAGCCACTTGCCTAACATGTTGAGATCTTCTTGTTTTTTGTTTTTAACCGTCACCAGGAGAATGTTTGTGTCTGCACCTAAGCTTCCTTTTTATCATGTGCCCGACCTATCCTCCCTCGTAGGGAAAAACGCAAGAACTCTCGAAAGATGAGGCCAGTTCCTGGTGGTGGGAAGCCAAAGCCACCGAGCCGGCCAAAACCCGCTATCCCCACCTGCAAGGCCCTGTATGCATACGAGCCTCAGGACACGGATGAGTTGGGAATATCTGAAGGCGACACCATTGAAATCCTCAAGGAAGGTGAGTGCGAATCACACAGCCAGTAAGCTAGCCTTTGGGAATGCCTGCTAAACATAAGTGCTGTGTAGATTTAGGCTAACAGTTGCCAAGTGAAAGACGTGAAAGATTAAAAAAAAAAAAATGGAGGCCGCAACAAGTGCAAGTAAAGTTTGAAAAACGGTTGGAAAGTACTGCGTATACATGGTGAAAACAGCACAAGGAAAGATGGAGACAGAGATAGGGTAAACACAAACACGGCGCTGGTTTGTGTTTACCGAGATGGGGTAAACACAAACACGGCGCTGGTTTGTGTTTACCCCATCTCTGTGTTTGTCTTTCCTTGTGTTGTTTTCACCATGAACATACACCAACTTTCCCAGTTCGCCGCACTCGTACTGCACATAGTTAAAGGTGGCAGAACAAAAGAGCATATTTACATGTGAGACCTCCTTAAATTGCACTATTTGGTTGCCACCCACTCTAACGGGATAAATATAGCATTCTGGGTGCGTTGGTACTCCATAATTGCACCAAATAATTTCACAGAAAAGGGGGGACACGTATGAAGTGAGGACAGACGCACACAGCAACAGAACTCATGGTGGAAACCACCGTGTGTGAGAACCGAGCAGCTTTATAATGCTGGCATGTTCCTGAATATGGAGTCTCCCATTTTCTGCTCTCGCTGTTCGAAGACCTACACCTTGTAGCCATTGCGTGCAGCAAATGTCTCACTGGCTGTTGTTGCACTTGGCAAGACGTGTCATAATCTATCTTCAGTACCTTTAATTCCCTTCACCAGCACAAAAATTTATTGCCACTGTGCATGCACAACCCAAATTGCTCCCTGCTTCTGTATCTAGGCCCAAACAATAGAAGTTACTGGTGATGACAGTGCCACTCACAAAGCCTAGTGCCACTCACAGTGCCACTCACAAAGCCTAGTATAGTGTGCACATAAGGCTTGCATGCAGTTATGAATATGAATAAGTCTCACCATGGAGATTTAGAACTTTGTAAAGATTTTAGAACTTTGTAGTTCTTCTAGCATATGAAATTCCCTTTAAGCAATCCAATCAGTCTTCACTTTTTGTATGTGTGTGTGTATGTCGACAGTATCAGTGCAGACATGAAAAATGTAGTTTATGAATTGTTTTTGGTAGTGGGAATCATGAACCACTGACAGAACTCCATTTTATTTGGTAATACAGTTTTGTAAGAGGGAATCGCAAATCACTGGATCACAACTCCATTGTGTTTGGTAATGGACCTGTATGTACAAGTTTTCCGCGTGTTACCAAGTCTAAGAGGATAAAAAAAAAAATCCGGCATTATTTGTAGATTTTGCGTCACCTGAAATTGAAAACAACATCTTTTTCTTTAATTGTGAAAAACTTGAAAACTGGCTGTTGCTAGAAGAATTTCAAGAGTCGTCTACCGAGACACATAAAAAAAAAAGTGCTGCGGGCACTTCATTTCGGCAATATTGCGAGGCAGCCAACTGCCATCTTTTGCCGTGCTATATGGTTGTTGCACAGTTTGTGGTGACTCCTCCTCACAGGCTCATTGGCCTTGCCCATGCTGTCTAGTGTCCTAATTGCAGCATTGGTTGATATTTGCAGACCAGTCTGGGTGGTGGCTGGGACGACTGAGGGGCAAAGAGGGGCTCTTTCCCGCAAACTACGTGGAGCGAATCTGAGCCCACCTCATCACCTCAGGAGGCAGCAGATGCTGGAAGGTCTCCAGGGCTGTCCTCTGCTCAAGTTCTTCTACTGTTGGCCCAAGAACCAGTGCAAACATTTGCATTTTAAGTAGGCTCAAGACATGTTCCTTTTTATTATTTTTTTTTAACGATGATGGGTCAGAAGACTTAGCCCTTTATGCTGATACAAAGTTCCAGTGCACTGTTACATGAAGCGGTGTGTCTTTGACAGAGTATGCTTAATGTAAGCAGGTTTTGTGAAAGCCTTTTGTAGTAATATTGAGCTGTGCAGGTTACGATCAAGCATGCCTTCCTTGTATTTTATTTCTAAAAACTGCATTAAAGTTTTCCTTTTTGTGTGTGCGGTCATCTGTGTGTCTGTGTTGTACGATAACTGCATGTTTGCATTTGTTTGTCTTTACCACTAACTAGTTACTTTTCAGTCCAAACTGCACTATTTACTATAATGGGGTGACTGTGGAAAGTTGCGTCATATTTGTGTATAGAAAACAAAAGCGACACAATGATAAAGCCAATTCATTGTCCAAACAACCGTCAGAGGAACTAGAAACAAACATTAGAATGCCTCAAGTGCCCCCCGTCAACTGTGCACCAGTAGTGTGTCAGCAGTGCCAATAATGGTTTGCTCCACAACTAATGTTCTCCTGGATCAAGGGGATTTTTATATGGTAAAATGCAGGGATACCATCCGATGTATTGGTACAACTCCTCTCAACTAAAGGATGTGTTGTGTTCTCCATCAAGACAGGAGCTTTGGGACTATAACGAGTTTTTTCTTCAGTGCTAATGGCAAAAGAGAAATAAGGCACATACAGCATGTAGTGCAATGCGCTTGTTGCCTCCCCCTTTTTGTGTCATTCGTGTAGGCTACACGCATCAGCGCAAACTTGTGTTGTGACCAAGTTGTGCGCAGGGTGTCAAGTCAAGCGGCAGAAGAAATTTGACATCCACTTTTAATGCAGCTGTACGGCTGCAAAGGAAAACTATACAGCTTTCTCAGAAACTTCGCAGTTGTAAAAATATTTGTCCTGGTCCAACCAGGTCAAGCGGCGCAAGTCAAGTTGTGTAACCTCCTGTGACGGTCTGGTCAAGTCAAGTGGCGTAATTGGAGGCCTTTTGTTTTCATTCCTGGCATTTGTAAAGTAAATGATGTCCAACAAAATTTCAACTTTACTGCGTTAGCGGTATATAGCTTGCACAGCAAGGTTTTTCGTTTCTTTTGTGCGAGTCCCAGAACTGTCGCCAAGGCTTGTGCAGAAATGGGTTGGCTAACGCCTAGCCTGGAATTTCTTCATTTCGTGCTTGCTCTGGAGAGGCACGGGAAGCACAAATGCGCTGCAGCCTAATGTTAGGCCTAACGTTACGCATTGAGCATAATTTTAACGGAGTCATTTTGGCCCACCTACGAGTGCTGCATTGCGGGGAACACACGTATGCATACATGTGAAGCTTCCTCACAAACAGGCAAGCGGTGATCCACGTTGGTGAAGCAAAGTCCCACCCTATCAACCTGGCGAGCAGAGGCACTCCACAAGGGGCAGTACTCTCGCCAGTGCTCTTTAATATCGCCCTAATCAAACGGCCACAACGCCTTGCGGCTCTCCCAAACATTAAGCATGGCATCTATGCTGACGATGTGACAGTCTGGCCAGGCACAGGCTCATGGGGGGACATGGCAGCTTGCCTTCAAGAAGCAGCCGATGTGATCACTAGGTATGCCAAATACTGCAGACTCTCTTGCGCCCCGCAGAAGTCGGTCCAACCAGGGAGACCCAAGTGGGACCCACCCCCACCGGTTGCGATGCACCTAGAGCATGGTTTCTCAAAGTGGGTTCCACGGAACCTTGGGGTTCCGCAGGCCCCTCCTCAGGGTTCCGCGAGCCACTGATAAATTTTCCCTGGTTCCGCAGTCGCAAAGTCTTATATGGTGAACTTGAGGTGCGACCGATCTAAGGAACCTCCATTACTCACGCCCGAGTGTCAGTAGGCACATCTCGGCGCATAACAGAAACGCGCGAGCTGCGCAATAAATCTCGCCAGCAGCTAGTAGCCAGCCAGACTCCAAAAACGGGCCATGTGGTTAAACTATTGCACTTTAATCTCGGCCTTATATTACCCCCATGCACATTTCTCCTGTTTGGAGATAGGTGCCGCTAGCGTACGCATTCGCGTAAAGTCGACGGGGGAAAAAACACGATACCCTTGCTTTCTTTTGAATTTATTGCACGTTAATGTAGCATGAACGTAATGAAAAATGGCGGGAGGGGGGGTTCCTTGGCACTTGACGGAGCTTAGCAGGGTTCCCTGGGACCAACATGCTTGAGAACCCCTGACCTAGAGGGCCACAATATTCGCCCCACACCTCAAATTAAGATCCTTGGAATGGTCTTTCAGCAAGACAAACGAAACTCCACCCTCGTAACTCACCTAAAACACACTACAGACCAGGTGTCCCATATGCGGCACAGGATCATCACGAAGAGGTGTGGCTTTGGAGAGCACGCGGAGCTACGTCTCATGCAGGCCTTCATTTCCTGCATCGCTTACGCAGTCCCATATGCTCAGCTGAACAAGCACGAAGAAGAATGCGTGAATACAATCATCCGAAGATCATACAAGCGCGCACTGTGCCTTCCACCAAACACATCCACCTCGCTCCTCCTCCAACTCGGCATCCATAATACGTCATTTGAACTAGTTGAAGGACATCTTTTACAGCAATACTAACAGCTCTCTCTCACCAAGGCTGGCTGCCGTGTCCTGTCAGAATTGGGAATAAATACACCAGGCTACAATGGCCCACTTCTGGAGCCCCTCCCCTGACATACTCAAGAACTCATTCAAGTTCGACCCTTGCCGCGTAACATGCACCCAGAACACCACAGTGGATGACGTAAGGCTCGCGCGGAGGCCATCTCACAACAGCACAGTCAAGATGCTGATGCAACACGGCGACATACCTCTCCTACCCAACGTTCGCCCTGGCAGTAAGCCCCGCTCAAGGAGGACCAACTATCACTGCCTCTATCAAAACACTCTCACCAGCTGAAGTGGAAAAGGTGGAAATTGCGCTTGCCATCTCCACTACTCAGGCTACTACTGTAGTGATGGATAGCCAACAGGCCTGCCGGCACTTCCAGGCCAGAAGGGTACTCGCTGTGGCCCGCGCAGTGCTACTCCGCCACTCCCCGCAGCGACAGATCCAGATCGTATGGACCCCAGCCCATCTGGGAGTGAGAGGGAACAAGACGGCCCACGACCTTGTGCGAGAAATGACACGCCGCACGAGGAGTGAAGACGCCACCTCGGAGAGATTTACTGCCCTGCTGGCATACACGGAAATGACCCAACATTTGCACCTGGCCCGACGCGCCCTTCCCCCACCCCACCGACATTTATCTATCGAGCAGACACACCACTACCGTGCCTTGCAAACAAACACCTTTCCCCACCCAAAAAGAGTCTGCCACTACTCCGGACAAATTACGTCCCCTAGCTGCCCCTTCTGTGCAGCAGACTGCACTCTTTTCCACATGGTTGGCAGATGCCCCCCCCCCTCTCCCACCCCCCACCCTCTCCCCAAGCCGAATCATTACAACTCTCCCGAGGTCTGGAGGTGTGCCCTGTCCTGCTCATGCCTGTCCGACCAGCTTCGACTGGTGGAGCGGGCTGGAGCGGCTGGCTAAGCATATGGGGTCCTGGACTAACGACTGCACCTCCTGAAGACGCCACACAAATTTGCTACACAATAAAGATGTATATCCTCCTCCTCCTCCTTTGACAAACAGAGTTTGGTGTTGCTTGTTGCGTCGCTAGGTTAAAGTTGGGGCTACCTAATGTTAAGCCTAACCAGAGAGATGGTACAAAACTGCCAAGATGTATTGACCACCATTTTCCCAATGACGCTCTGTGTTGTGCGAGTCCCAAAACTTTCGCAATGTCGCCAAAATAGCATGCATTACAAAGCATACACGACGATGATGCAGTCCAACCACTTTCACAGCATGGAGTGGCTGCAATTTTGAACTCAAAAGCAGCAAACGCCCCATCAAGGGAAAATGAGGCGTCTAGTGCAATGAAACTGTCGAGAGAAAAATCCAGTACACTTGAATGCAAATATTAGCCAAAAGAAACTGAAAATCTGGTTTTAAAATAACCAGTAAAAGTGCGTGGTATTTGCGAAATATGAAAGCCGAGTGGTTCGAACCCCAGTTAAGCCTTGCAGCGTTTTTTTACAACTTGTCATTTTATTTTTATTTATTTATTTATTTAAACAGACCATGTCTCGGGAGGAGAGGCAAAAGGCAGATTAACTCTGCCTGACGGTGGCCATCAACCCCGGACATGTAATATTGCACAGCAACGGTAGAAACAAAACACAACTAGCTATACAAAGGTGATGTAGAAAAAACAAGATTATACATTTTTTTGTAATAATATTGTAGCAATTACAATAGGCGCACAACAAAATTATTACAAACTACACAGCGTAAGGCTACACAATTCCACACTTAATTCGAATAAAATACAGAAAAAACCAAAATTGTATATTTATCAAAAGTAATATAGCAGTAAGCAGAACAGGCGCACAACAAAAATTATAACAAACTACACAGAGTAGCGCTATACAAACTACACGGAGTAGCGCTACACAATTTCATACATTAAGTAATATTTAATTTTTTTCTTTAGCGCGAGCCCAGATGTGGTGTGTTGCAGTAATTCTACAACAGCGGGGTGCTTATTTAAATAGGTGGGAATTTGGTGGTCTAATGTTGGCATACCATAGTTTGTTCGGATCATTGGCGTCCTAAAACAACTCGGGTGAAGATCGTAATGCACATTCACTGGTATATATTGCTCTAAAAATAATGAGTTCTTCGATATTTCCCTACGATAATAAAGACTAAGCCTGAGGTCAAACAACTGATGTATTGTAAGAATACCGTGCTGCAAAAATAACGGGGCAGAGTGGTGCGTACTAGGTACATTCTCAATGCAGCGAAGAGCTCTTTTTTGTAGTTCTAGAAGTCTGTTTAGATTAGTTGCCATCGTGCTTCCCCATACTAAAAGAGAGTAATGAAGATGAGACTGCACTAGCGCGAAGTACATTTGGCACATGAGCCAGGTCGGGACCAGACATCTAATTTTATAAAGCAAACCAACAGACCGTGACACAACGGTGTGTACCTTACTAATATGAAGAGTCCGACTGAGGTTTTCATCAAAAAGAATTCCTAGAAATTTAAAAATGGGCACCCGTTCGATAGAAGTGTTCCGAAATTCTACCAAAGGGTCATAATCATCGAGCTTATTTCTGGGTTTAAAAATAACATATTTTGTTTTTCTGGCGTTCAATCCAAGTTTATTTAGAGTCAACCACTTTGATAGTTCAATGAGGCAGTTATTAACAGATGTTTCTAAGTTACGCAAGGACAGACCAGAAAAAAACACTAGTATCATCTATATCATCATCTAAGGAATATGTATCATCTACGGAATATGTACAATGTCATTAATGTATAAAATAAACAGCAGTGGGCCCAAAATGGAACCTTGAGGGACTCCACAGGAAGTACCTTTTGTCGACGATCGGTAGCCATTGAGGCTTTTAAACTGAAAGCGTTCGGATAAGTAACTACGGAGCAAATTCAAGGCGACACCTCAGATCCCATAGGAGGGAAGCTTATCAAACAATATGTCATACTTAATGGAGTCAAATGCCTTTCTGAAATCTAAAAAAAGTCCAATGGTATACATATTCTTTTTTTTTTCAAAATTATTCAGAATCCTTTCTTTAATATTTAACAATGCCATTTCGGAAGAACGGTGTTTACGAAAGACAAATTGTTGATCCACAATCGTGCCAGTCGAATCGAGAAATTTGGTTAACCTTTTCTTGATTAAGTATTCTAGTAACTTCGAGAAAATTGGAAGGACTGAAATGGGTCTATAGTTGTTGATATTGTCCATTGGACCACCTTTATGCAACGGCTACTCGGGCAATTTTCATTGCATTCGGAAAGATGGCAGTAGTGAGCGCTTGATTACAAATATGAAGCAAAGGCATGCACAAAAAATTCATACAACTCCTCCCACAGATACTGCAAATGTGAAAATCAAAACTGTAAGCACTGCCAGTATCCTCTTGCCAGTGACGCCGGAACTATAATTTCAGTGGGGAGGGGGCCTGAAGCAAAAGTTCCTTTTTTATTATTTTTTATGGACCTCGATAACTAAGTTATTAAAATCCGAGTTTCACTTGAGAGAAGGAACGACTTTTTTCTATTTACCATGTTAAAATGTTTTTGTTAAGTATTGCTTCTTCTAATCGCAAGGGCAATGTGTGAATCGACTGATCAAGGCGTCCTATGCAACACCGAAAATCAGTTTGACGACTAACTTTGGTTCACGAATTGTGCCAACGGACTTAGTACACTTGTAAATTAAAAAGCACGAGTAACGAATTATCTATTTCCGAAAGAGCAAGGCTGAACAGGCGTACCGAACTAATAATGGTAGAGAATGGTACATACAGTCGCCAGTGCTGTCTGCCGGTCCAGTAGAGGGGCCAGTTGCTGTCGCGCCTTCTGAGTGAAAATACTATAGTGCAGCTTCGTACAAGCTGAGCATGCTTATTTATGAAGTGTTTGCAAGTCGGGGTAAGAATCAAGTTGAGAATACGCTCGGCGAGCCACAGCACGGCCGTTTCGTGGTTCCCTATATCAGGAAGTGCCCACAATGCTGTCCAGTCGGAAAACCGAGTTTCCCTCCAAGCAGCACCACCCTCAAAAGACGGACGCGCCTTGGGCACACGCAAAGACTGCATACCCACACCGAACACGCAATGCTCTTGCAGGTTTAATTGGTACAGCGGGGCAGATAGGTGAAGTGCAACTGTAGTTTGCAGGTGGCGTTGAACGCCTCCATGGCATCCCTTGCTATCTGCTCCATTCACTAAAGCTCCATGCCCTAGCCCACGTATGCTATGTACGAACCCTTCTTGCCGCCACATCGCACCTGTCACTGGGTGCGTTGGCTTCCTCCATGCGCGTTTTACATTGACCCACCCCGTTCCTTGTACCCTTTGGAGAGCTGTAACACGCCTTGTGGACATAAACATACCTCCAACTCAACAGTGTCAGTGTGGTGAAAAGTTGCTAACGCATATGTAACGTTCAATGTCCAATGATTATAACTTACGCATTACTGTCAGCTTCCCTATATGTAGCAACAAAGATGGAGTAAATGCCGTTGTGGCAGAAAAGAAGAAGAAAATCGGCGGCAATCGTAGACTAAACCTTCGTGAAGGTTGCATACAGCTTCGCTACCTTCAAGTGTTACGCGTTAGTGTGGGCTTCCTTGCATCTTTTTCCTGCAGGGAGAATGGCCCTTCCGGCAATTATTCACCACATCGCGATGCTGAGTGGCTACGATAGCTCTAGTAACCCCACACAAGAAGGGCCGAGGCTGCCCACAGCTCTTGCATTCCACAAGTTGCTGCCAAGCAGACCAGCATGGCCGCTTTCGTGTCTTGTGAGTACGGTAGACTCCCGTTAAGACAAACAACATTTTTCTCTCTTGTAGCATCCACAATGAAAAAAACCTCCGCTTAAGATAAATTTATGATAATACGAACAAATTTTTACAGTCCCTTTGAGTTCGTCTTAACGTAAATCTACTGTATTATCAACGTAAAAATTACTCCCACCTACCCTCGCGGGAACCCCTGTGTAGATGCGACGCATAGGGGGTTCCGTTGTTGTTTCCGTTAGGTTGATTCTCCCATCGCGTGAAACGTGCCGTGAACCCCCTGCCGCGGCTATGACGCAACACAATCCAACACAATCCACTTTAATCCAATCCAAGCCAATCCAATGCCCCTCGCGAGGGAGTGTTCGCTGTCGGAGAGGAGAGGGGGTGAGCGGCGGAGAGCGCAGCTCGCGCGGCGAGGAGAATGGGGGAGGGGTGTGGACGGACAACGACAACGCCGTATGGAGTGACAAGGCAAGTGAATGAGATGCCGTCGCATCTAAAATTGGCCAATGTCACTTAGTAGAAGCAGCCAAATTGATAGGAACACGAGATCGTAAGTTGCAAAAAAGATGTCAGTGGGGCGGGAAGTGGGGGGGTCGAGTCGGGCCTGCAAATAAAAATACTTGCTCTGCACCCCCGGTTCCGGCGTCCCTGCCTCTTGCAAAGTATAGTGGGGCATCAGTTTTGCCAAAGCACAAAATGTCACATCAGAGCTGCCTGTCGTAACTATGAGTTCCTCTGGTTTTTTGTTCGCTAGTATATCGAAATATTTTCGCATGGAATTAAGTTAGAACTGACTTGGTGATTTGTTCAGGGGATTTACAATAACCAGGTTCTACTGTCCATTGTCGTTAAGGGGGGTACATTGGTCTTAAAACAATTTTTAATTTTTAAGTAAACTCTGTGAAACTTGTCAGTCTTGCTAGCTGCTGTTTTCCTGATTTCAGATACAGCCCAGTCCACTTATAGCAAACGCATTGGGAAATGGAAATCACTTCATTATAACAGTTTTTCGCTACATCTGAACATAAAATATGTGTGTACAAATGGTAATGGGAATTGAAGATTTGTTCTTTATAGCCGGTATTCGTTAAAACCAGGTTCGCTTTAAGTGAGGTGTTTTATTATTATATGTGCCATTATTTTTTGAGGCACTCAATGAGTTCCCAAGATAATAAAAGATAATTTATCATTTTCGGGGGAACTAGACAAAACTATGAAATATAAAACTGTAATCTTTATATTTTCTAATACTATGAACCTTGGTGATAGCAATGTTAGAAGCGTTTTTGTTTTTTTTTTTTTTGATGCTCCACTTGAAACTAATTTTACATTGTTGGCACCATTGGCAAGGGACCATTTCGAACACCCACTCTTTCCTCCAAAAGGGCATGTGATGACAATCGGTTGGTTATCCCTTTTGCTACTGTTGGCGAGTGCTAGTTATAATGAAAATTTGTGCCAACATAGCTGATGATGGGTCCTGTTCGTTACGTGGCCTAATACCTCTTGCGTAGAACTGGGCAAGCTATGGTTTGATTCCATGCAGCTTAAAGTGTTCTATTCTATGGCATTTTTAAAAAAAGAATGCTGGCTGCAGAACAATGGGTGTGCGCAAACAAAAGCTTTTCTTCGACCGAGGAAAGCAGAGAGCTGCGCCCAGACCCCCATTGTGAACTTCCGTTTAGTGAGGATGTTGAGAACAGTTGACTTTTGCTGTGAACACATAGCAGTGCAGTAAAGACAAGGTGAACTTGTGACTATGCCTTTCAAGTTTTAAGGAAGTACTATTTTAAGGTATTCTGTTAACACATTTTCACTGTTTTTTTTTTTGTTGTTGTTGTTGTTTTCTGATTATATCGCTCGCCTTGCAAAATGCATTGCAAAACTGGTTGAGAAGAAGGAACTTTACCCCTTGATTCACCTCCCCCTGCCACCCTTTTCATGATTGTTTCATGGAGAAAAAAAGTGCTGGTAGGACCTTGTGAAAAACACGTCTAGCAATAGGGGTAGAAGTTTGGCCATTTCTCAAGGTAGCAAAAGGCTTAAGGATGTCTTGATTCAGACTTCACTGCAGTTTCTTGCATTCTCCCAAACACAGCGACTTTTGCTTCTGTTAACCATTTAACATTCACTGTATAATTTGTTCCAAGGAAACCACCCGCTCTTTGCACTCTTGGAGGTAAGAGAGAGGGAGAGAGAGAGAAAGACTTTATTGCCAGTCAGATTAAGACCTTTCGTACTCCTCCGCAAGAACCATGACCAGGTGGTCGACAAGGGCCACCTACGCCAACCACGTTTGCCAGTTGGGAGGTGGAGGGTTAGGGCAGAGGACAGGAGAAAAGGATGTGCTCAACATTTGTGTACGTAGAGGGGCAGTTGGGACAAACTGGGTCGGAGCTATAACCGTAGAGGTAGATTCGCGCAGGAGGGTGAGGGCGGCGAGCTGAATTACCTGCCGAAGGGTGTGCAGTCGATAGAGAAGTGTGGGGTGGCAGAAGAGTCTGTAGCGAGGGCTGGAGGTGTTGCTAGTGCTGTTTGAAGGTCTTTATGTACAAATATGCATCATCCGCCAAGGGTGGGGAAGGCCAAGGGATCTCCGGGCCAGCTGGTTAGCCAGCTGATAGTCGATGATTCCCGAGTGGCCCAGCACTCACACCACACTGACCAAGGCAGGGGAGAGGAGCGAGAGAGTTTCAGAGAGGTTGTCATGCAGATCTTCTGGAAGCTGGTTGTCGCGAAGAGCTCGAATCGCCACCATGCAGTCGGAGCAAATGCGATAGCGGGGAGAAGGGGGCAGGAAAAATTGTTCTCTAGTTGCGTGAAAGATCGCCGCCAGTTCGATAGCTAAGGGTGGGAGGGTAGGTAAGAAGGGTAAGGTAGGGTGGGAGTAAGGGCCTTCTGTGGAGGTGATTGGGGTGTCAGTGGGGCGGGACATAATGATGCAAGCAGTGGAGTCACAAGCAGAATAATACGCTGCATCAATGTAGCATGTGACAGTATCGAGAGGGAAGGGGTCGTAGTAGTGGCACATGCTTGCCGTCGGCCCTCATGAAGGTGTGGGCTCATGTTGGAGGGAATGGGGGCACAGTGGAGACTACTGGGAAGGAGCCGCTGAGGGGTGTGCAGGGGAAAAATCAGTGGGCCAGGCGCCCACCCGCTGAAGCAGCCAATGGCCCTGCGCAGAGCCAAACAAGCGGCCCAGCTGTCAGTCCCTGTGGAGGCGCAAAAAGGCAGGAAGAGGAAGAGACCTGTGGTGTATAATTTCTCTGTAGAAGCATATGTTGGGAGATGCAGGGCAGTAACTGTGCCCACCATTGTTCTTTTGCAGCATGACTGGAACTTCAAGAGGTTGGAGGATGAGCTCGGTTTTGCAGCAAAATTTGTAGCCAGCACAGTTGCAAGCTTACAGCATGGCTTGGCTGCATCTGAACAGTGGAGAGCTGTAAACAAAAGCGATGCAGGGACGCCACCATGGCATGCTTTAGGGCTTGAGCATTCTACCCTACTTCCCAGGATTTCAGTGATGTAAGATGAAGCTTTAGCAACAGTTATGCTGTTGCTAAAGAGCCAGCCAAACTACGTGCAGCACACTGGCCTTATGTTAGGCCTAACATTACACTTTGAGGTCTGTTGTCAAAGAATACCCACACCGCGACATGCTATGGGATTGACGTTGCCTGGGAAATCGTTGGTTAAACTGAACATTAAAGCTACGAAACATTAAGCCTTAGACCATTTAAAGCCGCCAGAGTACAACAGGCCATCGTTCATGGCGTTAATTAGTGAATATTACCCGCCGCGGTGGCTCAGTGGCTAAGGCGTTGCGCTGCCGAGCACGAGGTCGCGGGTTCGATTCCCGGCCGCGGCGGCCACTTTTCTGATGGAGGCGAAAAGCAAAAACGCCCGTGTGTACGAGGTTTCGGCGCACGTTAAAGATTCCCAGGTGGTCAAAATTAATCCGGAGCCCTCCACTACGGCGCGCCTCATCGCCTGTGTTGCGTCGGCACGTTAAACCCTACAATCATCATCATCTTAAAGGAGTACTGACACGAAATTTCAAAGCTGAGATAATTATGTAAAACGCTTCCTTTTTATCAGGAGATATCTCCCAGCAAGTTTCAACAGCAACCGTTCAGCGAAACATATTTAAAATCCATTTTAATCTTCGCCCGCACGAGAAAGCCCAGAGCGGGCCGACGTGACATCATCTGCTACGTGCCCCAAACTGCCGACGTCAGGGCTCCCGTGACGAAGCCGACGCGCTGGCTGTGGTTGGCGCGCGCTGCTCGGACGTGTGTACACGTCATGGTTTTGGGACTGACGTCATGCTGCCCGGGCCTGTGGGGACGGCGAAAACCTCGGCCGGTCTGGGCGCGCGCGTGCGCTCGCTCGCGCGCGCTTCCAGAGAGGCAGCGATACGGCAAGAATGGTGACGTCATGTTATACATGCTGTCATGGCGGCCGCTCGGCGTTTTTCAGTCGAAACCGAAACTGGCACGAATAAACGACGCCGTAAATGAATGTTTACACTGCGCTCGACCGTCTAATCTGTCATTCTATGATTAGTGGGCTGGTAGGCACGCATAGCAGCGAAAAAAACGTAACATAAAAATTTCGTGTCAGTACTCCTTTAACAAAAGCAATTGGCCGAGCCTCTGTCACAGCAGCGGGGAGCAGAAGTAAAAGGCGGAGAGAAAAGGGTGGTGATGATGCTTTCATACCTACGGCTTAAAGATGTGGTCTACTTTTTCACTGCTTAATTTAGGACGCCCTCTAACACGTACATTATTGTGCTGTAGCAGAAAACAAAAAGCCGGGGGTATGGCCCAAACTTTTTCATATATTTCAGTCATTTCAAAAATGGAATGCACATCGCAATTTTTTACACTTTATTACAAAACACTGGGGACATTAAAAAAAAAAGAACAGGTACTGTGCTGCACCCTTCGAAACCGGCACAAGCAATTGTCCTAGTGCTTCTTAAACTGCTTCACAATGGCCTCGTACTTCGACTTGCTCTTGAACCAAAGGAGGAAAGGAATTCCAAGAGACGGCAATGTCATGACAGCAAATGCCAGCCAGTCCATCTGTGAAGAACAAAGAAAGTTTTTACATTTTTACAGCAACGTCGCTAACACATGCAAAGTACAGCGAATGCGTGCTATCAAAACACAAATAAAGGCCAACTGCAGCGAATAAATTCACCGTGTCCAAATTTATAGAGTGAGCAGTAGGTACCACCGAAGCGACCGGGACATGACTGTAGCCCTGTGAAGCCTACAAGTGTATAAAATAGCTCCACTGTACACAACACTACACCTGCTCCAATTTATAGAGGTGACTAGAATATTCCTTATCTGCATTCTCATCGCATAAATTTTAAAGAAATCCATAGTAGTTTACAATGCCACAGAAAAACAGTAAAACCTGCGTAGACTTGCCCCTTCGCAATTTTAAATTTTAAGCCAAGAGTAGACGCCCATATAGCTGAATCTTGCAGTACAAACTGATGCCACGGCAACAAAATAAGGGGACTCAAAATACGACAAAAAAGTCAAAATGAAGAGTACAATATGCTTGTGTAGAACATTACACACACAAAAAAACTCCAAACATTCCATTCTATTCACATGCTATGAATACGGTACATTGAAAAAGTTACAATTGACTAACAGCATTCAAGAACTGCATGTTCAATAGTTACATATGATAAATATGTGCTACCTTCCAGTATTTATGTAACTAGTACTAAACAGGCAACTCTCAATGGTGGCCAATTTAACTTTTTCAATGGCCTGTGAATAGCATCGTACTTTCCAGTAGTGTGGTACCTTTCATATTTATTGCAGTCAGCCTTGAAAACCAAGCTCCTTGTTCCAACTGCTAAAGCCAATCAATGAAACCTCCTCAGAATACCCCAATGTACACCTAAATTATTCCCTCCCTTCGGGAACCTTACCACATGTGGCGAGAACTTTCTGTCGAAGTCGCGCTCTGGGACAATTCCACCTTCTCCTGGCTCTGCAGTGTGCGCGTACTGAAAATGGATGGAATTAAAGTTTGGGTTTGTTATCACTAAAAACACCTATTTATTTTGTGTATAACATGCCAACAAACCAATCACAACAAAGAATCTCCTTTGAAATTTAGCTTTGTTAATTTATCGCACTTTGAAAGTGTTGCACACAGCCCAATGAGCTATACTTACTGAAGCCTGTTGTTATTTGTCATATTTATTTCTACTCGCCAGATTTTATTTCTGCGCCCCATGTGCTGCCAGGTAAACAGCACTGCAGCATCTACGGAGACTCCCACAACCCAAAAAATTCGCTACCTTCCACCAAATGAATGCTCCTGAACCCCTACAAATTATGACTGTTCAAAGATACCTTTCTCAAGTGAAACATACGGCAAGAAAACCGATTAAAATGCTACCAAAAATACCAACTCTGCGTTCCCGTACGAGAGGCGATGACCATACCTGGTATTCTTGGCTGTCCTCCGATGCCCGATAGGAAACTTCGGCACTGGTGAAGTTAAACCTGCCGGGCGTCAGAGGCCTGACGACAACGGTGTGAGTGACATTGCTGCCACTGCGTGTTCAGCCTAGTTAAGGACGTACCGGCTTTGACTGTGTGCTTCAAAATGGCAGACGGCGACAGAACACTATGCTTCACAGGCACTGACAAGCGCGCTAAAGTGGCCATTAATTAAGACAAAACACAAGTTTGGTTCAATAAACTTTGTGCAGTTAACAACGATACCAATCTTATCGTGAACTTCATACAAATAATGGAGATACAGAAAAACACACACACACACTTTTCACAGCCACTTTTCAGCGATTCCTCTATGACGTCACAGAATCTTGTTTGTGGGATCGGTAGCCCATGACATGAGCCACCGCTAAGAAACATGACCGTGCAATTGTAGTGGGGTCTCTAGTACTGTTGTCGTATCAATTGAATGCTAACATGCAGCTAACATACTGAAAAGTGTTTTTAGTGCGGGCCCATATTACGCCACTGTAGCGTGAAATTCAAGTCTTTCGCCATTTTTTGCGTTTTTCGATTGAAAAATGTCGTTTGTGGCTGGGATAGAGCTGAGTGAGTTACCAAAGGCTAGTAGTTTAAAACTTAACTTCATGGCCCCTGAAACACCCTCCCCAACACCAGTCAGCTTGTTCGTTGAAGTCACATGACTCAAACGGTCGAAACAATTCTCATAAACCACTTATGCACCTGTTTGAGGGCAGCTTTTCATATTCAGTGTAGGCGCTTCCTGTAGCAGCAGCATATCCAATCCTGTTCTCAATTGTAAGAAAGTGCAATGACCGAAACTGCTTGTCCGCAGTGCTGCATCACCCCAAACCTGCGGAAAAATCCTTTGCAGTCAGGGAGTCTGTCGTCACAAATATGCCCTCAGTGGGGAAAAAAATGCAATCGTACCTAGCCAGGTGGTGCCCTATACAAAATCTGCCGGCGCAGGTAACAGATCATACTTATGAGCATTGGGTGGAGCAGCTGACCAGCTCCGAGTACTCGGACCAGCACCGACTGGTGGAACGGGCCCGGACGGCCAGCCAGCTCCAAGGAATCTTGGAATGAGGATGCCTCTCACTGGGTGAAGGCCCTAAGAATATCCTCCTGCTCATTAGTACAATAAATGTTTGGCGCTCTCTCTCTCTGTCTCTCTCTGGAACTCTTGCAATAGTTATAATAAGCAAACGCCCCAGTGCAGACTTGCAGCTGCTTGACACATGTAATGGCAGGGCTACACAGTGAGCCAGGCACTTCCGCGACCACAAAAGCACTGCTCTGCAGTGAAGACACACGGAAGCCAAGGATACGGTGCCAGCCTGTTGAGCTTGAAGTTGAGGAGGCCACTGGTGACCTGGAAGTGTGCGGGGTGGAAGGAGCTGTCCATCAGCGTAATGTCCAGGGCCGCACTGCACATCGGAGAAGAAAGAAATAGAAATATAGTAGTATGACAATGCACCCACGCATCTGTCTACGTTCTTCTCTCATTTCAGCACACAAACTACGGCGCTGGATCTCTAATCAAAGTTGGAGCAGAAGTGACAACAGCATCCCGCAACCTTTTGCAATTTGTTTGGACTTTTTTTTGGGTAAGCAGTTCTTTCAGCAGGACACCCCCAGGCGATTTCCAGGCCATCTGGCCTGCACTAGTCATGATGTGGCATTGACTGCCAAAACTACAACACTTGGTTTGGTAGGTTTTGCACAGTTTGAAAAGAATTCTGCATGTTAATATTCTAACATGAATAAATTTGCCATATTCCATACAATTTGAGGCCTCCAGTGATGAACAAAGTCCTCACCGCTTTGTTGTTTGCCTGATACCCCATTAATATTGTGTCGCATTTTAAACTTTGTGCAGATGCATTGAACAATGATTGCATATGGAGTGAAATAGACTGTCAAAGTTCATGTATGCAGGTATAAAAGAGTTAACTAAGAAAAACAATTCTTGTGTTCAAAATTTACGAGCACTTACTAAACAACCCACAATAAGCTATTGACAACTGCCTACAAACCATGCCTACACCATTGCGATGTATCGGTAGAAGTGGTAGTGGTAAATTCTTGTGCATACCAGGAGGAAAATAAGTCAGCTTACAGACATCTCTGCAACATCATCTGCACTGACCACGCCATGCCTGCCTGTAATATCGACCCTGAATACTTTACTAGCTGGCAGTTAAAATCCTTACCTCCATTCAGTTTATATTCTATCTGTATTTTATCGCATGTCAGGTATTTACTAGTAGAGAAAATTCCTCTGGTAAGAAGTCAATGTTCCCTCAGTGATGAAGGTTGAGTGCAGGAACTAATTTATGCAAGTATCCTGCACAGGTGACAAAAAAAAAAAAAAAACATGCACACTAACCAAGCTTTTTAAGTGCTTGTGCATTTAGACACAGCAAAACAAAACAAACTAAAAAAAAGCGTGACCCCAACCTTCAAAATTTTCATCATCTCTAAACAATGTTTTATCAGCCATAGGAAATTTCTATTCACCATATCCAACACAACGTCAAGTTGCTATGAACTGCTCACAAACCCAGATCAGCATGAATGGGATTGATGCAGCAAAAATAAACAAACAGGAGGCATCAGTATACAATGCGAGGAATTCACTGCATGCAATACCCCCTTCGCAACGACAGTATCACTGCACTCGCACAACTCTGTGTACAACGGGCACTAGACCCTACATTAGACTTGTTAAAGGGGCCCTGAAAGGCATTTTGAGCACACTAAATGAACTAGCGCAATCGTTAGATAGGGTCGTCAACATCATCTGTGCCAAGTATTACTCTTTTACGCGCAGCGGAAAGCTCACACTTTTGTTGCAAAGTTTGTTGCTTTTTTCTCACCCTTTCCTTCGTGTTTTTGGACGCCGCCATCTTCACATGTCTACATCATCGATTCCCATATGTTCGTCATGAGCTAGACATCCTGCTATTGGGCGGCTTTTTCACGCACTTCCGGCAAAGAGATGAGTCGTCTGCTCAGCATCGGCTCGCCCGCTGATCTGCCAGCGGAGTGCCGGAGTGTTGGACATTTTACGACAAACGAAACAAGTGTAAACAAACGCTTAACCGTTTGTATTGAATGCAACACGGCCATAGCACGACATGGATTTTATGTTACATGAGTACGTACCATAAAGAAAGCCCCGTGACACTTATTTGGTGCAATCGCAGAGAACGCCCTGAGCCGAATGCCAGGGTTTGACGCGTACATTTTATTCAACTTCAAAACAATCCAGAGATGCGTTTCGAACGAACGCAACGTCACAACATGCGTTGCAAGTCTGAACCGCGATTGACAGACGATGGGTTGCCTCCTCCTGCCCGTCGTAAATTCGGCACTCACCTCACACCCGGTTTGCGTGGACGAACAGCAAGTCACAACTCTGGCGCGCAAGCGAGAATGCTTTTAGCCAGGCACACTACACATACCCCATGCGAGGTTGAGTCGTACGTCGTTCGAGAAAGATAATCCAGACCATGGGAAGCACTATCCACCCGCAGAAGTACAATGCCGCATTTCATCGCGAAACGAACGCGTCCACAACACACAGGAGGCGATGCACACACACACACAGCTTCGGTCACTGCATTGGCTTAGCTGCAAGCTTCGTTCGGACAATCAGCGATGCTACGACGATACAGAGCTGCGTGAGAACGACGTGCTAACCACTTCACGTATTTAAAAACACAGGGGCAAAGAACTAGGTTAATCGGAAGCAAAAAATATGTCTTCCATTATAGTGGCTGAAATATACTGGCTAGTGTGCCGAGGGCGGCCTCCAGGCGGGCGCCGGGAGCGATGTACGCGGCCGGCTGCAGCTAGGGGCGCTGCCGTGCGGGAGTGTGCGCGTTCGTTCGGCCCGAGCATATCGCGCGGTTACCTCCGAGCTGCGGCGCAGACGGCAGCGGCAGAACTTTCCATTCCCGTTTGCGACGAAAGCGAGCGAATGCGACGGAAATTCTGTCGCGCGACGAAAATTTGTCCCGACCATTCGACAAAAACGATCGTCGCGCGACAAAGCGACGGAATTCCTGCCGCTTTCACTCGCTTTCGTCGCAAGTGCGAACGGGCCTTTATGCGCAATCACATAAAACAAGCTCTTGCTTATCGCCTGAGCGTACGGTTTATATCTGACTACGTTACACTGTGCTTGCCAGTGTATTTAAACGATGTCACTAGGTTTGAAACGTACGCGCTCGGCGTGCAGCTTTGTAAACGCAAGCGGCCTCACATACGCACGCTATTTTGCTGCTAATAGAGTTTTAGTACAGCGTTTGTGGCCTTTGCATACGCTAAACGCTAAATTTTTGCATCCCGCTACGTAAACACTGCGAGGGGAGTTTTAGTAGAGCGGTAGAGCGTCTAATCAGTTTTGCGTAGCGACACACTAATGCATACGACGCCATCTGTCAAATGTTGTCCGAAATGTCTCGCCGGCTCATCTGCTATCGGAGTGCCGGAGTGTTTGGACATTTTACGACTATCCAAACAAGTGCAAACATACGCTTTCCCGTCAGTGTTGAATGCAACACATGGGTGCAGCTTGTCAGAACACGGGTTCTCGCTGATCGAGTGCGGCGTTGGTTAAATTTGCTCTGCGCCTTCCCGTTCATCGCCGCTGATAAAGCGATCCAATCCGGTGCGTTTTGTGCACGGGTTCTGTGTCAGTTTAAAATGTCCTTTTTCACATGCCGCCGGTAGTAGGAATTACAACCGCCGCAAAATAACACCCGGCACCAGCGGGGTCACATCTGAGACCACGCTTTTTGGATAAACAGTGCGCGGTGCACCAAAGGGAACGAGCGCACGATTCTCCCCGCGCGGCTGCGAATTCGCCGCCGATACCAACGGCAGCTACGTACACCGCGAAAGGGCAAGGCCAGGCCGCACACATGCGGCCAGGTCCTTCGTTCACTTTTCCAGCCTTTAGAGGAGTGTCCATGGGGTCAACAAAGATGAAAAAGCCGAAAGAGCTGGCCCGTAGCAGACGGCAGTCTGTGGGAGCGCAATAGCGGAAGTTCGTCACCGCTGAGGAGCGGAGCATCATGGGAGGGGAGGCCAACAGCGAAGAAACAGTTGAAAGGAGGAGGAAATACAGCGCGACGATAATGCGCGGTTTTTGATTTACGATTTCTCAGCTAATACTCATCGCTTTAACAAAATTCTTGCAGGAGGAGATTGCTAATACATTGCTTTATTTGGTTACATGTACATCCATGCATCGGCGGAAGGCATTTCAGGACCCCTTTAAATTGCACATTAGAGTGCTATACTTTACACCTTATAACTTGAGTTGGTACTTAAAGGGACACTGAAGTGAATTTGTCAAGCTCCCGTTTTTGCTTTCACTGCGTGGACTGGCTCAAATTAACACACTTTTCATCGTTTATCAGGTTGATAAGTCGGTAATTATTTTATAAAGCAAGAAAGAAGAAAAGCTAATATGCGCAGTCTGCGGTGGCCGCACCAACTAAAGGCTGTGACGTCGGGAGGAGGTGCATTGTGATTGGACGATGTCCAAGATTTGCATTTAAACAAGTTTCGGTATCGGTTCTGTAAAACAACATGCTTGACATCCGACGTTATCATTGGATGGGCATTCTCGATATCTCAATAATTGTCATACCGCGCTTCTTCCATGTTCTCGGCTGTAAAATGCCTAAGATAAGCCTCCCAGGACGGCTTGGAATCGTAGCAATCACTAGCCGAGACCTATGCAGTGATTGCACACCACCACGTCACCGCAGACGCTCAAACTCCATGCGCTTTTCCCCCATATTTGGAGCTTGCCTCACTCATGCCTGTATCGTAAAAAGCGTGTTCGCACCAGGCCAAGGATCTGCTGATTCTGGCCTGTGCCCACTGCCCGCAAGCAGTCGGTGCTCATGGCAACAACTGGCTAGAGCGGCAGTGTCAGTCTGCGCGCGTTCTGCGAACTCACTCATAGAGCAGTGAACGTTACGGCCCAAAAATGGTGAACTCAGTATAGAAAACATCGGCCGAAAACGAAACAAATCAACTTACAAAAAAAAAAAAAATAATGCACCCTCGGGGATTCGAACTTGCAACATGCAAGATGAAATACCTAGCGCTCCAGACCACTCGGCCACGAACAAGCACTGCCGGTGTTGGAAATATAAGGTATATAATGTATAACCAGTTTTACACTTTTGTTTAGTTTTAGCATTTCAAGCAGCTTAAATGACTATTTGTTGTATAACGCTACTGCAGTAAGCGTCCCCAAAATTTCCACAATATATCACGTCTAGCAATTCTTAGACAGAAAAGCATTCTCAGATGTGTGTTCGTGCTGCTGACCACTGTGCTTGTTCACCCAGCGCAAAAAAGTGCTTCCTGCTCCCTTGTTTTACGCTGTACGGTAAAAGTTTCAGTTGATTTTATTTCCTTTGTACCTATATTGACTTTGCTGACTCTTCTCCCGCCTTCAAGTGGCCTTAGATTTTCCTACTAGCGTACCAGTCAGCGAAGCGTCGCATGTGCGCTTGTGCAGCACTTGTGTGGAGCGACCTGGACTTGGATCTGATTCTGATTGTAGGGTTTTACGCGCCGACGCAACGCAGGCGATGAGGCGCACCGTAGTGGAGGGCTCCGGATTAATTTTGACCACCTGAGGATCTTTCACATGTGCCAAAATTTCGTGCACACGGGCGTTTTTGCTCTTAGCCTCCAACAGAAAAGCGGCCGCCGCAGCTGGGAACCGAGACCTGGACTTGGAGCTTGACACAGTGTACAAACGAACAATGTAAAGAAAGGCACATTCTTCCATTCACAAACGTGTCGTGGCTTAGTTTCAACTGAGCGAACGAATTGCGACAACCCGTTGCGACCAGCGGACTTAACGCTGGGCCGACTGGCTCTGTCGGAAGGTCGGCGAGCCATGCAGTAGCACAGTCAAGCCAAGTCATTTCCTCCTGACATCACACAAAAACACCACAAAAAATGGGCGAGGATGCAGAGAGGAGGACAGCATTTTTCTGCTAAATAAATTCTCGTAAAAACGCACTCGGAGTGGTCGAAACATGGCCTATGGACTCCGGAATACAATTTGCGCTAGTAATCCCTAAATGTTTACAAAGCACTTCAGTGTCACTTCAAACCAATGCTTTGCCCTGTACAGTGTATTTGTGAAGTTTTGTTCTCTTGAATGGGACCCCAGGCCCACTCAAGCAGTAAAATGAAGTGCCTTCTGCCTAGGTGGCATCAAACACACATGTTGGAAGCAAAATTTTTATTCCATTCTAAATGGCAATTACTACCGGGAGTGAAAACTACAGCTCGTGACATCACTTGACACCAAACAATTCCCAGCTACTCTAAGAAAAAAAAAAAAAAGAAGAGTACCTTGCATTTCACACAGCTGCTAGCATGCATACTATGCTACTTTCCAGCAACGCAGTGCCTGCCTTTCCATTACAACACTACTTTTAAGACATCTGAAGCTATCCTCAAGCACGTGATACTCGATTCCCTTTGGGGTGTCAAAATGAGCAGGCAAGTGAATATGCAGTGGTACCTTCCGCCAACATTGTAGATGTTGTAGTCGACGATGATGTCCCTGCCCTCGACAAGGTACTTGTTGAGGATGCGCTTCTGTATAAGTAGCCGCGCTTCAGTGACCTCTTCTTCCGTGGCGTGGACCAACCACAGGCACAGGACGCCAACGAGGATTCTCAGCATCTGCAGCGAGTAACCACACACCGACCACGTCAGCTCGACCATCAACGCACTTAACGACAAAATCACCCATTCCAATGTCGCAATCAAAGACACACAGGACTGCTCCATTTGGCACGAAGAGAGACATTTCTCTTCCCAATGTGCCAAAGCACCTTCTTTGATATCCTAACAAAAAGACCCAGTGCTATTCATCTTCAGCACCGAAGCAAGACAGAACTGTTTTAATGCAGTAATGCATACTAGTGGAACTTGCATACTAATGGAACTCGGTATGCATACTGAGCTCAAAAATGTCCCCAGTGCACTTCCTTTCCTTTTTCTTTCTCGTAAACCACAACCACTACCACCATACTAATAGAACGAAACTCCAAACTTGGAGCAATGCTTGCATCCGTCTATATGAATGAGGCCACTTTTCTGTTCCCCGTGCCTTCCCTTCTTGTGTTCTAAGGCATGTACCTCAATACAAATTACACCGCGTTTCATTACAACTCTGCAATGGCACCAAGTTTAGCATCTGTTAGACTGATCATTGGTATTTTAAAAATATTGGGGCTTGTCAGGAAAAATGATTCTGACAAATGGCCGCACCTTTTGTTTTGATATTCCTGCCATAAAGAAATTACACGCATCTGTACCCTTCGGCAAAAATATCGAAATTGTTGGAAATTTAACTCCCTTAGCACCCCTACAATGCAATGTGAAAGGCAACAAAGGTGCCATGGCAAATCAGTGCAAAGTTGGGCAACTGCGGTGGCAGCGCGGAAACAAAACCGAAATTGTTGTAATGATAGTCACATATTTGTAACGGTAATTTGGACAACAACAGAACCTTCATCAATGCCTGCAGCATTTGTAACGATATTTTGAACGACAATAGAACCTTCACCAATTCCTGCGACGGTAAAAAAACCACTTCAAATCAAACATTTAACTTTTCTAACAGACACGTGTCAATATTTTCAGCAGACTTGACCAATTATTGTCAAAGCATAAATCAGACAATTTCAGATTCTCCTGAATCACTTCTGGTGCCCTGACCACAAAATCAGCCCCTCTCTTTTTTTTCCCTTTTTTTTGGAAGCAGCACAGCCATGCCCACTTTCCACTTACGCAATACAAACTTGCATCAAAAATCCCGTTTTCGTTGCATTAATGCAAACAAAACTAATTCTGGAAGGGCACTTCATGAACTAACCACTAGATATATTTCCTTATCTTACAAACGCCTCTAAAGCAATGAAACTGGGCAATGATATCGTCGTGAAACATTAAAATTCTTGAATAGGCGAGGTGCTAGAAGTGTTAACGCGAGTGCCGCAACCGGTATAGCTTGCTTCAAAGTCACAGCTAGGCGTTTAAAGCTATAAGATCGAGCTCAAGTCATGAGCAAATCCATCGGTTCCATCTAAAGAACGCATGTCCTCTTAGCACTGGAACAACACAGCTGAGTAAACAGAGATGATGCATGTTGTAACTAAAAAAATGTAAAATTTTTACATTAGAATATTTGCCCGTGACGCAAACTTTCTGCACGAACACAGCAATGATAAAAAGAATAACTCGGTGCAATCTACCCAATCCCACTCAACACACGCACACATATTACCCGCTCTTTCCCCCTTTTCAAACGTTCTTAACCGAGCTGTCAGGACAGTACAAAACTGGAGCATGCGGCTGGCTAAAGTCAAGCGGTCGCGACGCGAAGGAACTGCCGAATTACAAACCGGGTGACAAATCAACTGCTAACGTGACTTGTCTACTACGATTGCTATATACTAACACCTCTCTTTCACTCTGTGCATGCCTCGTTACAATATGCGACAAACTGAAAGTCGCAAACTCGCATATCACTGATCGCTCCGAGCAACATAATACCGACGCTATCCAAACATTTTTCGTGCAACACTGCTTTTCGACGCGTTTAAACTTGTAATCGTGTTAAGCAACATTGGCAAATTAGATCACACAGACATGCTTTGATTAACTGAAATAAACCCCTCTAAACCATGTAAACATGACCAACGCCGACAGTCATGCCCAGCAAAGGCTACAAAACTGTACAGATCCGGTTTATTTTCGAGGTTCTTACCATGTGATCCGTTAGTTGCAGCTAAAATACACGTGCAGGAAGGGTTGTTTAACTTGGGACAGCCGATAAAAGTTTTAAGGCGCGTACAAGCACGAGAGCCGGGTACATACCCTGACAACGTGTACAGCGGAGCTTGAGCAAAGAGGCAACGCGTTGGTTCCATGTGGCCAGGTAAGTTACTAACGCCAGCTAACGCCGCCAAGTAAGTCAGACGCGACCGACTACTGATTCAAAATGATAAGTTCGTTTAATTGGTAAAAATAAAATATTGTATGTATTGTGAAAGTGTATTTGCTTTAATAACCTGATTTTTTTTTCAAATAACATTTTGTAACAAAGTAACCATAATGTTTAGTAATTTGTTTATTATACACCTAAACTTTATTTCTGTTAAAGTTATTGCTTTTTAAAACTTTTTGACGAGTATTATAGTTGCAAGATAAGCTTGAGTTAGTTTAGGTATGCACGTAGTTCAAACTTTCACCACCGACGACAAGTGGGGCGAGGAGCGTTTCTGGAGTCGCGCTCTCGGAGCGTGTTTCCATGACAACCGCGAAAAGATGGCAGCTTCTGCTCTGCGTCCGTTCCTATCCACTTAGCGTCTTGCGCGGGTTCTGTCCATAGGCGCTAGCTCCACGGAGCTCTGACCCGCTTGTGCTCAAGCCTGCAGCTCGCTCGCGGCCACACCAGCAGCATGAGAGAAAAGCAAGGTGGGTCCGTGCGTTTCCTCCTTTCCGCGTGCGATGTACGGAAAAAATAGTTGCGCACCAGCGCGCGCCGCTCCCCCTGTAAGTACGGCTTCGAGCGGCGATTCCGAAACACACTCGAGGAAGCGCTCCGCGCGCGGTAGTTCGTGCTAGTCGCACTGCGTTTCCTGCGCGTGTGTCAATGTCTGCGCGCGTGCATATACATTACGGCACATCGCAGACGAAAGCAAGGCTTCTTCTTCATCGAAGAGTTGACTTATTTTCCTTAAGTCGTAGCACTCCTTTGAGCACCGGTCCGTTGTAGCCTTGGGCCGACGCCGGAGCGCTCGGGTTAGGGGCGGCTTGCAGGGCGTGAGAAAATACTTGGGGAGCTGCCAGCGTCGCTGGAGCTCGGGTATACGTATCATTGAAGGGTCTTGGGGTCTCCGTGGGACGTCCCGCTGTGTTTGACAATTGTGAAAGGCATCTGTCATCACTATTTGGGCGCCAAATCGATACCGTGCTTCTCTTTATCATTATCTGTCACGTCATGTGCGGTGAGCTCTCTAGTGCAGACTTGTCGTCCGTGCGTCTCCGACTGCTGAATCGATATTTGAATCATACCGGGCTTTCCTCTGAGCTCAATGATCATGCAACTTTAAAGCATGCACCAAAGCACGCCCTGCGGTTTGAGTGCTACGCGCTCGGAGAAGAAAGTCGCCTGACGCAAGCCGCGTTCTATTACTTGTTCCGGTCGTGCTAAGTTGGCAAGAACATAGAATACGCTCTACGCCAAGTGTGCGGAAAAATATTTAAAGGTTAATGTCTTTTGTAGGTAAATATAATTTTTGCGCATTTCTTTAGCGTGTTGTAATTGCTCGTTTCCTACCGTCAACAATTATCTGCCATTTCGGTTGACACCACATGCAATGTCATTTCGCGCTGCTCTAATTCGTTATGTGAAAAATAATAGTTGTCTGACGTAATACATACTCACCTGCCAGCAGTGCCTTCACTCTCCAACTAAACATAATGAATTCCGTTATTATTATTATTATTATTATTATTATTATTATTATTATTATTATTATTATTATTATTATTATTATTATTATTATTATTATTCCACTGCTAACCCGAATTACTCTAGCATCTTCTTCTGACACCTCCGTGGTATTTCGTCTGCAAACCGTACGAAACCTCCTGCATGCTAAGCTTGCGTATTTTAGCATCGCTTCTACCATTTACAAGTGTTTGCCGTAATTCTGGACAGATTATTCAATTAACGCTATGAGTTTTCAAACAGCATAAAAAGGGGGCAAAATGGTATACGTAACACGGGAGGGTGGCATAATTCGCCGACTTTGGTCCCAAAAATTTTCATTTCTCTTCGATGAATGAGGATGCTCAGACGTCCACGTTACCTCCACAAGAAAGTGTCGAGGTAATTGCGAGGGTATTCGACGGTGATTGTGGGGATAACTCAAAATTTCTCGTGGCTGTGCTGGCTAAGAATGTATTTTTTTCACTGTGAACTGTGAATGCAAAACCTAGTTTCACTCGGCAATCGACACTACGTGGAAGCAATTATTTTGTTCTTGTTTTTGTTTATTTTGATTCTTTCTTCTATTAAGTATCTCACCGCTAAGTACTTACAAGATGGCACAAAAAGGGAACTAACTGAAGTGGAACTAAAGGGAACTAAATGGAACTAACCTAAACGTGTTTTAATTTTACATGTGCTAAAATCTCTAAACCGTGCGATGATAAAAATAACGCGAAAAAGCCGTACACCAAATAGAAATGGCTTTTACACCAAATCAGTCAAACAGCGGCTTCATATAAGTTGGTCTTTCATGATCATGCCAACGAAGAAAAATGAAGCTACATCGTTTTTTTTTATTGTCTTTTTACTTGCTTCGCTTTAAACTACGTCCAAAGGGTCAACTTCACAAGGATTGAAACTTAGACAAGGGAAGAGCACACAGCGTGCTCGGTCTTGTCCGTTAGAGTTTTAATACAGCGCGGTTCAGGAACATGTATAACCAACAAGCCCCCGTTTTAGCCTTGCAGATAGCAAGGACGCAGTAACGCAAACGAATGTTCGTTTATTTTCTTTTTTTACTACGGGCGGATGGATGGAACGCACCGTGACCGTAATGGCTGTGCGTGCCACGCCAAAGCCAAAGCGTGCCGGGCATGTGTGGCATAACGAAAATTCCGGCATGCCCCGTTGGAAGTGTCGCCGCATTCAGGAAGTCAACCATCGGCGCTGCGGCGACGCGTTAGCGCCAGGGGCTTGCGGCCGACAAAAGAGGCGGTGATTACAGCCAACTTCGGCCTTCTCAATCGGGCAGGCGGGAGCTGTGGGTTTGCGTGCGACGGGGATAGCGCATCAAACGCGCTCCGGCCCCGGCCCACCGCATCGCGCACCGTGCATCACTGTGAGACAAAACGAAACTATGCAATCTACAAGGGTCTTCTGACAACTTTGATAGATTTCTATCAGATAGCGCCACAACTTATGTGACGACATCATGGATGGATGACAGGTAGCACTCTTAAATCTGTCTCAGTTCAGGTATCATCAGGAAGTGCACGGCGTGGTTCAAATTTGATACATGTATAGGAGAGAGCACGTCAACACTTGTCACGAAAATGGAACGAGATGGTTCCATGCGGTGACATTTAAAAAACCAATGGGTGGTTGCGCAGATCGAAGGCGAGTTAGGCCAAGTGAAGCGGGATGTGCCCCATCGCTATTTATGGATTAACGAACTTAAACGCAGGCGCTCGTATAATCGAATCAAGATTAGGCACGCTCTGACGGTCAGCCGTGGGTAAAAATGGCGTTGCTACTCAGGACAGTGCGCGAGACGGCCGATAACGTAGACAGCTCAACTGAAAGGGGATCGCGTGTATGCCGGATTCAGACTGTTGCCGCAACTGTCGTAATAACTTCAATGACGTCATTCCACGTCTCAGCCGACCGAACTGCGTGGCACGCCGTTTTTTTTTTTACGTCCATAGATCACGATATGGCTTTTGCGTCGGTAGTCTGACATAGCCTAATCCTGCTCGAGGAATTGCGCACGAAAAAAAAAAAAAAACGATGTGCGCGATGGGCGCACACTGTGCCAGAGCAGTGGCAAATCTGAATACTGACGCAAGCTCAACTGCAGTAGGAGGTTGGGAACATTGTCAGGGCCACTAGTAGGGTCCACTTCTTCGGCATCGGTGATGTCCGCCGCTGCCGGCACATCGTCATCAGGACTTATGAAATCGTGTGCCAATGTGTCATTCGGAATGGTAGAGCCCAAGGTTCATTTCCGGGCAGGGTTTAATTCCCGGCCGCGGCGGCCACTTTTCTGATGAAGGCGAAAAGCGAAAATGCTCATGTCGGGTTCAATTCCCGGCCGCGGCGGCCGCTCTTCTGATGGAGGCGAAAAGCAAAAACGCCCGTGTGTGCGAGATTTCGGCGCACGCTAAAGATCCCCAGGTGGTCGAAATTAATCCGGAGCCTTCCACTACGGCGTGCCTCATCGCCTGCGTTGCGTCGGCGCGTTAAACCCTTCAATCAAATCAATCACAAAATTAGTAATTTTCATGTGCGGCCAAATAGGCATGGACGGGGGCGATGGCGTCATCATGGGACGAAAATATTCTCCCGCCGGACCAGATTTTCAAGTTCACGAACAAGAAATCATCATCATCATTATCAGCCTACCGAGTAATCAGCCTAAAGTAACCGATTACAATTAAAGTTACAACCTCAAAAAGTAATCGAAAAATTAATATAGAGCAGGGGTCGGCAACCTTTTCAGGTGGAGGGCCGAGTTGCATGAAGCCGACGCGACGGAGGGCCGGACAGCGAATCGGGCGGTGGGGGGAGGGGGGATGCTTTGCAGGCAAAGAAAAAAAAAATCAGCGAGTTGACTATATTATCTGGCAAAAATGGACAATTGTTGGGTTAAATGTGAAGAAGTGAGAAGTTGTATGACGACTGGACGCGATCAATTCTTTGATCTTGTCTCCCGTCCAACCCCATTTGAGGTCAGAACTGGCGTGTCAGCCTTCAGACGGGAAGTGACAGGAGAGTGGTGGGGGTCCTGACGACGTGCTGGGGGCCGCATAATACTGCCCCGCGGGCCGCAGGTTGCCGACCCGTGTTCCAAAGTAATTGATCATTTCCCACGTTACTTTTCATAAAGCTATTTTATTCATCATCAGCAGCAGCCTATTCAGGTCCCGTGCAGGACGAAAGCCTTTCCCATTGACCTCCAACCGCTCGTGTACTGCGCTGCTCGAGACCACACTTTACCCCCGAAGTTCCGTATTTCATCCCTCTATCGTGTTATTGGCCTCTTGCAAAAAAATCCATTACAAAAAAAATTATTATTTTAAAGGAAGTCATTGCATTACAAAATTAGAGTAACATATAGGTAGTCGATTACAAGTGATCCATGGCCTGTAATGCGTTACGCACAAGTCTGTCCACGGGACATAGCGGGAAAAAATGGATTATTGTAATACCGTCATGTGCGAGGTCTGCTCGCGTGTAATATTACGCTGACAGCCGGATGGCAACTCACGGACTACATAGGTCAAGGCAAACAAGACAGCGCAACGTATGCAGTGCAGCCTGTATCCCCCAAATTGCCGAGAAGTTTCGGATACGTCGCCAAGGTCGACGTGACAGCTGTCGCCGTACTTGAAATACCGCGACAGGTTGCTGTCATTCCGTGCAGTTTCTTTTTTCCTTGGCAGGCGAGACAACTGGGTGCAGAATAAAGCTCTACAGCAGCCTGCAGTGCGGTTGCAGTAAGGACTGTTCACTACTGCACTACTCCCCCGCACCATCGGTGTTCGGGGCGTAAAGCAATTGATTGGTGTCCCGAGTGCTAATGCGTAATCCGGCTTTTACAAGAAAGGCCGATCGATCTTTGCTAACGAACAATGCGGGCCTTTACGCATTTGGTCGTTCTTGAGCAAAACAATATGCTATGTCTCCCGAACGTATCAAAAATGTTCGGATAGGTTGCCAAGGGCAACGCGCCGTGCTTGTCGCCGTGCTTCAATTACCGCAGCAGGTCATTGCGATGGCCTACGGGTTTTTCTTGTTAATTATATTTATTACCTGCCCGGTTCCTTTCCTTCCCAATGTGTATTTTATACGCTGACGACGCGACTATCTTTAACTCAAATTAGGGAGTGAGATCCCTGGTTTCGAAATTCAATTATTACCTAAATAACACAGTTAAACCAGTTAAACGTTGTTACAACAACAATTTACAATTAAAATTATGCTGTGTTTTCTAGTGTCACTAGATAAGGTTACAGAGTATCGGAACTCTTTTGTCCTATTGTTTGGTGCCGCCGCCATGATCATTGGTCAGTTCGCATCACGTGACATTTGTTTACACTGCGACGGTTCATGGGCGCCGCCATTTTGTTACTTGTGCAATTTCAGTCGGTAAACTGCGGTAGCCTTAGCTTATCCTGCTTGCTCTGCGGCTGCGCGTGACTGACGTCGTTCCGAACGCGAATCAAAGATAAAGCGCGTAAGAGCATATCAGCAGCAGAAGTGCGTCCGAAGATGCCGTTTTGCTGCATCTTCGGCAGTGTTGTTAACAATCGACCCTGCAAAAGTTAGCGGCGAGCCTGTAGAAGCGGCCATATCGCAACACTGATAAACACCAAAATGGCCGCCATTGCTGATTAGCATGCCGAAGTGGCGGTACTCTTATACTTCTTCTAGGGACACTTCTCCTCTCGCCAACGGGCTCCGACTGTAATTCGTCCTAGTTACTCAGTGCAGCACCCGCATTATCCAAGTGATGATTCAGCATTTTTAAGTGCTCAACTGGACGCTAACCTCAAGTATAATCACCACACTGCATTTACAAAAAAAAAAAGCCCTATATCGTACGGGTGCTTATCGAAAACTGTCCGTATTTTTATTGCTGCCCAATTACCGCATTGCTGTCTTTCTTGAATCTCACGTCACATATTCTATTAGTTTCTGCAGCAACACTTGTAAAACTCGTCGAACTTCACTTCAATCTATACAAATCAAGCCATTGGAATTACAACATATAGTCCCTATTATATGCTTATGCGAAATCCCGTTTAGAAAAGGCATCAGTCCGTTGCAAGTGTTGTTAAACATAACCTTTTTTAACAGCGGAGCTGTTGTAGCTGGCCGTAATGTGTGGCGCGTAACGCGTTAAAAAAATTCGCAGTGGCTTAGCTCGGCTATGCCAGGATATACGTAGCGTGAGCTAAGGTTCAGCAGTCCAATCCAGTCCATTCCAGTCCATTCCAGTCCAGTCCCGTCCAGTCCCGTCCAGTCACTGCTCCTCGCGCGTGCGCAGCACGGCTCTCCAGGAGCCACGCGAAACGGCTATCAAGCGGCTCCGGCGCAGCGTCAGACTTGGCTACTGCGCAACGGAGGTGCACAGCTGGGCACGCCGGCGCCAGTGCGTCTGCCGCGGCTATGACGTCACTCCTCTGGAATGCGCCGACCCAATTGGATTGGTCCAATCCAATACAATCCAATTTAATCTAATACAATCCAAATCCAATCCAATCCAATTCAATGCTTCTCGCGCTTGCGCAGCACAGCCCTTCAGGGTCCACGCGAAACTGCTCAACTTCGTTCAGTGTAGCTTACGCTCCAAAATTCCAAGAAAATGTCGAGCGCTTGTGAGCGCGTGCCTCGAGGCGACTTCTGAGCGTCCCAGGCTCGCGCAGTGGCTTTAGCAAAAAAAAAAAAAAAAAGAAGAAGAAAATGCTGGCGAAAACCTCGGGGAGCGCCCCGCGTTGCCTAGCAACCAACAAAGCCAGAGCTGGCGCAACACCTGCTCCCCGGAACCTCGACCGGACTCTGGGAACGCCCCTTATGCGCCCCCCCCCCCCCCCCGCCCCCCGGACTCTGGGACCGGACTCTGGGAACGCCCCCTTGCAAAAGTTATGGAGGACCCTACGATGAACTTTTTTGGTCCTTCTGTCTGCTCTTGCAGTTAAACTATCTGCTCTTACAGTTAAAAGTCGTTTAGTCATTAACGTGCTGCCTTTTGTGTGTCTGGCTTTGTTGCATAGCTGGCGCGTAGCGCAAAAAGATTACGTTGAAATGCGTGCTACGCGGAGAAAAACATAAGTTTACTACATGTCATGCAGCGAATCCTCATGGTTTGGCAAAAGAAAAAAAGTTAAGAGGGGAGGAGGAGGCTTCGCGGGCCGCTGAAATGCCCTCGTGGACCTTCGTTGAAAACCACTGATCTAATCGTACCCCTTCATTTGTACCTTGCCGCAAAGTAAAAGCTCTGAATATAATTGAATAAATTAATACATAAATAAATGTTGGTATACCGGTTATCCGTTTCAACGGCATCTCGACCCACATCCTTTCGATACAACTCGTTGAATCAACACGATAGCCCTTCAGTGCGACCTGCATTGGGATGCGAGCAGAGGGCTGTCGCAAATAATTTGGAAGAATAACGGTTCGCTGAGTCGCCCGCATTACCGTACTGCTTGTACTGATTATCTGAGCTTGGGGCCACTGACAGACTGTTTGCACTGCACGCGTTGTGTTGCTGTATAGGATCCCCTTTCTGCACACATGTCGAATCGAACAATGTGGGTCGCTTTTCTCCCATTCTTAACAGCACTGTAGTGGCGAGGGGGGGGGGGGGGGGTAAAACCTGTACAAAAAAAAAAAGCTTTCGAAATTATGCTCTCTATCTTTCGTAAAAGGATGGCTGTTTTCCACACAAATGCGGGACACGTTATTTTAGAATACCACGCTGCACTAATTACTGAAATAATGTCTTTTCGCTCTCATGAGCGAACCCCCGGAATTACAAAAATTGCTGCGTTCGTGGTGCACGTAACGTAATCAAAGTAAAGCATCACAGGCAGTTACTGTTAAGATTTTTACAAACTTCAAGATGGTTTTCGCCAAGGTATGTGTGTGTGTGGGTGGGGAGGGGAAAGGGGGAGGGGGAGGGGGGAGGGGGGCGCGGTCTCTGATCTTTATTTTTTCTCTGAAACAGACGAAGCTCGATAAATTTCACCACAGCAAATGAGCTTCTGCGCTATAATTAAATTTAAAAATAAAAACGAATGTCACCTTATTCGTCGCCCAGGAAGCATAAAATAAATAAACTAAATATAACTAAATAAAATAATAATAATAATAATAATAATAATAATAATAATAATAATAATAATAATAATAATAATAATAATAATAATAATAATAATAATAATAATAAATAATAATAATAAGTAAATAAATAAATAATACAAATACAAATAAAAATAAAATAGAAAATAAATAAAATTAAATAAACTTTTTTTGCATGCTAAGAAAGACTACGACAAATTAGTTTCGTCGATCATCAGTAGAAATTTGACAGAAAACCCAGAAAAAGTTCAAAATGCTGATTGTTTAATAGCTCACCAAATAAGTGCCGTACCGATCAATGCATAAACGGCGTGCCCGAAAGGATATACAGGGTAAAATGTTAGTTTACTCATTAGAACGATAAGTAGCTTGCCTCTTGTCCCCGGTGTGCGAGTTGCCTGACGTTGTGCTGTTTTTTTTTCCTGTGTACTTTTCCCGCACGCTGTTTGCACTGTGCCGTTTTATCGCCGTGGTGTGCTTGGCGTTGCTGTTCTGTCAATTCCCCTCCACTTTCAACCGGAATAATACCAGGTTTGCATTTAAGAACAGTGCTATTTTAACCTAAGTCTGCGCTAAGAGGTTATCTACCTTTCACCCCTCATGAATTGAAATTCTCCCCTCAAGTTTATTAAAACCTCACAAACATCGCGTCACATAAAACGCGTTTCAGTGTCACCTCAGGTACTGGGATTAACAATTTTGGCTTGATTGGGTTGAACAACCATGTGCCTGTTTAATGTACCCTAATTCCGTTTTCAGTTAATATGACTGGTAAGCATTCGTGTACATATTTTCTTTTTAGGCGTGTGGAGTACAAGGTGCTTGAATTTCTTTTCGGGTCATACTTATTTGTGCTTATTCCCAGTAGATAGTCCACGGATGTTCTTTTCGAGAGCTATATTGACAAAAATAACCTTTTTTGTTGTCGCTTATTGGTTTTTTCTTTATTTTGATTCTTCGCTGCTTTTAAAACTCACGGGAGGCGCCCTTGCCGTCTCAGACGATGGGGCATACTCCGTAGCCTTGTACTATGAATTCAAACCAACGAATTTAACCAAAGACATTTTGTTGTTGTTTTGATGTTTTGCAGCTCTGCCACAGTGAAAGTTCCGACCGTGCAGAAGGGAATCCCGGAACTGCTGGGTGGCTTATAGGAGTAACGCGGTTAGACAGCGGATAAATCATTCTCCCACGCACGCACAAAAATACTCAAATAAAAATGGGGAGGAAAACCGACGCACCTCCGGCTCAGTTGAGAACCGCTCTCTCTCTCTCTCTCTCTCTCTCTCTCTCTCTCTCTCTCTCTCTCTCTCTCTCTCTCTGTTCGTTCTTCCGATTTGGCGGCCGTTTTATGACCGCTCAAAATCGCGATATCAACGATCCGGTCGGTTTACTCCGACCGGGATCGCCTGCGCACTGGAATGAACGGAGAGCCGTTTATTAAAGTGCACGCGCTGGAATGCTCGCGTGCTCATCCTAGGCGGAACTCGCTCGCAGCGTGCCGCGGTGTTTTGGCTGGCGATGGCAGGAGTGGGGGAACGGCGCAGCTGCGCCACTTTTTATTGCGGATGTCTGGAATTTTCTAGGTCAGTTGTGCTCCTCGCGTGCACGTGACGTCGGTCGTATCAATGTATCGCCATCTTTTTCTTCTCTTGTGCCCCTCCCTTTCCTTCCTTCCTTTTTTTTTTTGTTTTACTGGCTGGAATTGCGACAGTGTTGCGTTTTCAGCTATTGAGATGGTGGTACGAAAGGCCGTTCCACTGATGTGCGGAAGGAGCGCGGAAGCGCGTGCCTTGGACAGTGGGTGGAGTTTGAAGTGCAGGGGCTTCACGCGCGGTTGCACGGGCTTTCTTTCTCCTTTCAACGACTGGATGCACAGGGAAATTATGGGCCACCAGTGAAGGATCGGCGCCTGCACAAGGAAACAATAATCAATTGAATTGTTCCGTAGTGTTGGTTTCGCTGCGCGAGCCAAGAAGTTCCACTCCGAAAGATTAGTTCACCGCTTCGAAGTGTATACGTTATGTGCGCACAAATTAACACTGCGTCTCTTCTGTGCTCATCCGTCTCAAATCCCCGACCGTCCCTTGTTTTAAAGCGACGCTTTCTATGCCGCACTGATGGTGGCCGGCCCGTCACCAAAATGCGGTTTACACAATGGGTTTCACGAAACGATGATGATGATAAGCGAAGGCACGTCAAGCGCCCCAAGAACAAAAACGCTTCCCGTGGTCAGAATCGAAGCCTCGCGTTATGGAGCCGTCGTCTATGCGATTGCGCCATTCCGACGCGGTCCAAGCAGTTTGGATTTCGGACTTTGACTTTGACTCGGGTCGCACGGGAGAAGGCTTCTTGTTTTAGCCATCTTTCTTTTAAAGGGATTCTGCAACACTTTCGATAAACGCTTTCACTCTTTCCTTCGCGTCTGGAAGCAATGCGAAAGCTACGGTTATCGCTAGCCTGCAGCGGCACTGCGCGATTTGCTCATCGACTTCCGTTTCTGCTTTGCTTTTGTGGCTTTATTTTTAAAGTTGCTATCGAAAAGCGTTCAATGCTGCAACTGAGGGAAAACCGGCCAGCAGCCGCTACAAGGCCTCAGTGACGTAATTCGGAGAAAAATCTTTTGAGCGAGTTTCCAAGTTATCTGATGAGCATAGAGCAGTAATTTTTGGCTGAAGTCGACCCCTAAGTACGGGGTGTGTTGGGTGACTAAGTTCTGCAAGCATTTAAGATTTCGAAAGAAGTTGGAACAAGTGTTGCAGGATCCCTTTAAGAAAGGGGCTTTGGTTTACTTATTTTTATTTTACAGCGACAGCGATCAATGGAAATGCGAGAAAACTCTCATTATTGCGAAATCGCTTTATGCGAAATCTCGAGGTTCTTTGGCCCCCACTGCAGTCCATGAAGAGTAAAATCATCTCCGCTTTTAACGAAGTATCGCTTATAACGAAGCCTGTTTTCGAGGGCTTTATACGTGGGTTTCGCGCCGTCCGCCATGCGCGCCGAAAACAGTTACGTTAAAGCGCGTTAAAAATGTTTCTGCAAGCGTATACGTAACGAAGGAAAGCCAGCCTCTTGAAGAAAGTAAACAAAAGCAGATACAGTAAGGTCGTTTCATCCTTAATGCACGTCCCAATGTCCCGGAATTAGCACTGATGTGTGTTTTTGTGCATAGTAACTCCAGATGTAAGTACTACTCATCACGCGCTCAGCATCGATTGCTTAGCATGTGTTTGTGTTTTTCGCGACCGCTGGGTGTGACACGAATCTACAGCACCGCGCTTCACGTGTACATAACTTCGAAGAGCACAATAGCTGAAAGAAAGGGTATGCCGTAAGTGAAGCACGACAGCGTGCAGCTATTGTTATGGCTGCCGCCCACGGAGAAAGCGAAGGGGGTGGTTGTGGCTGGTGTCGTGACTACCAGTCGTTGAGCGAGGAACTCTGGGAGAACCCAAGACTAGCGCCCAGATTCCCAAGCAGTGGTCGATTACAGCTTTTTCTTGCCGGCGTTCGAGAAAGCTTAGGCTTTCTTTTTCCCCGCTCTTTTCAGAAAGTGTTTTCTTTTGTGTGTACGAAGCACCATGAACTGTTGTTGTTTCTCCTTTTACTCGCTTGTTCGAGCAGCAGCAATTACCCGCAGTGCGAAGAGAAACGAGAGATGTCAACGACCCTTTCTGTGACCTTTCCCTACGTCTGCGCCTGGTTCCAGCGTTTTCTTGAAATAATAACCGAAACTGACTAGCCAATATCGGAATCGCTTGGCGGAGGTGAAACAGGATGTATTGTTATTAGAGAGTTTTAGCAGTCCGTTTGTTCCGTCGTGTACGTAGTTACCGTGTTGACCGGGACCCGACTGCGCCTGCGCGAGCGGAAGGGCGAGGAGTAAGGGGGAGGAGACGCACCCCACCATGACGAATGCGCGGACATGGCGAAGGCCGGCCCGCGGAAGTAATCCCCCTACCGCGACGAATGCACAAGTGCCCAGACGAGTCCCTGTCAACACGGTAACTACGTACACGACGGAACAGACGGACAGCTAAAACTCTGTTATCTCGAAACAAGGAGCACTGCTGTTTCTTTAACGAGCGTTCTGAGCGTTCTTTCATAACTGTTTTTCACATTGATGTTGTTTTATCTGCCAGGAGATTTTGCATGTGAGTTAAATCTACGTTAAAGAATATATTTTGTGCGCTTCTGTTAAAGGGGCCCTAAACAGGGTTTCAAAGGTTGCGATTTTACGTGCGCAATCGCTGGAGTACTATACAAGGAACGTCCTGCCGCAAAAATGGTTTAAAGGGACACTGAAGTGATTTGTAAACATTGTGGGATTACTAGCGCAAATTGTAGTTCGGAGTCCGTAGGCCTTGTTTCGACCACTCTGGCCTCGTTTACGCGAATTTATTTAGTAGAAAAATCAATTCGAAAATGCTGTCCTCCTCTCTTTACGCTCGCCCATTTTCTGTGGCGTTTTCGTGTGACGTCAGCAGGAGATGAGCTGGAAAATGGCTGCGCTACTGCACGGTTCGCCGACCAGCCGACCTACCGATCGAGTCAGTCGGCCCAGCGTTTCGTCCGCCGGCCGCCGACGGGTCGTCGCTATTCGCTCGCTCAATTTAAACTGAGCCACAACACCTTTGTGAATGAAAGAATGTGCCTTTCTTTACTTTGTTAGTTTGTACACTGTGTCAAACACAGTGTCCGGGTCGCTCCACACAAGCGCTGCACAAGTGCACATGCGACGCTTCGCTGACTTTACGCTAGTAGGAAAATCTAAGGCCAATTGAAGGCGGGAGAAGAGTCAGCGAAGTCAATATAGGTACTATGAAAATAAAATCAACTGAAACTTTTACCGTACAGCGCAAAACTAGGGAGCAGGAAGCATTTTTTGCGCTGGGTAAACAAGCACAGCGGTCAGCAGCACGACCGCACATCTGCGAACGCTTTTCCGCCAAAGAAATGCAATTGCTAGACGTGAGATATTGTGGAAGTTTGGGGGACGCTTACTGCAGGAGCGCTATACAACAAATAGTCACATAAAGTACTTGAAATGCTTAAAATAAATAAAAGTGTAAACTGGTTATACATTATAGACCTTATATATCCAACCCGGTAAGTGCCGGCTCGTGGCCTAGTGGTTTGAGGCGTCAGGATTACTGTTTTGAAAGTCGCACGTTCGAATCCCCGAGAGTACGTGTTTTTTTTTTTTTTAAGTTGATTTTTCCGTATGCGGCCGATGTTTTCTGAACTGAGTTCACCCTTTTTGGGCCGTAACCTTCACTGCTCCACGAGCGCGATCGCAGAACGCGCGCATACTGGCAATGACGCGCTAGCGAGTTCTCGTTGGCGTGCTGTTGCCACAAGCACCGACTGCTTGCGGGCAGTGGGCCCAGGCCTCAATCAGCACACCCTTGGCGTGGTGCGAACTAGCTTTTTACGAACAGACATGAGTGAGGCAAGCTCCGAATATGCGGGAAAAGCGCATGGCATTTGAGAGTCTGCGGTGACGCGGAGGGCGTTCATCCACTGCGGAGGCCTCGTCTAGTGATTTCTACGATTCTAAGCCGCCCTGGGAGGTTTATCTTAGACATTTGACAGCCGACAACATGGCAGAAGCGCGGTACGGCGATTACTGAGATATCGAGAATGGCCATCCAACAACGCCATCGGATGTCAAGCATGTTGTTTTACTGAACCGAAACCGAAACCGAAACTTGTGTGATTGCTAACCTTGGGCATCGTCCAATCACGGTGCCCCCCCTTCCTGACGTCACAGCCTTTAGTTGGTGCGGCCGCCGCAAACCGCGCATGGTAGTTTTTCTTCTTTCGCGCTTTGTAAAATAATTACCGATTTGTCAACCGGATAAACGATGAATAGTGTGTTATTTTGAGCCAGTCTACACAGTGCAAGCAAAAACGGGAGCTTGACAAATTCACTTCAGTGTCCCTTTAAAAGCGTTGGTTATTAGCCGAGTTATCGTTCATTAAAAAGGGCCCGCAATAAGGCCTGGAGCGTATACCCTCTCACCGCGTCTCCAAAGCACTGCGGAATCTGTGACGTCACCGACCGGATTACCACAGTTCCGTTCAGTGGGTATTTGTAGAGACACTGCAAACGTGTTTCCTTCATAAAAATAAACAAATTACGTAGCTCACGACCTTTTTAGTGTAGAGTGCTTTGTAGCAATTAAAATTTGTTATGCGTGAGTGAAACGCCGCAAAACGGCTTGTAACATTTAATCAAGCTCGCGCTGCGCCCAGCGATTGGGTTAGTCGTTCGTGCCGGATATTGTTTAAGCTCGAAATAAGCGTGCGTAAACTGCAGCTGAACGTTCATCCACAACCGCTCTTCCCTGACTAGAACGACTGTTGGCATTTTCACCTGAATTATAAGCGACCATGTTGTATTATTTCGCGTCGCATTCTTTTTTTAAGCGAAGCTTCGATGGCTAGAATCCGGGATTTTATGGTGTCCGCCTTGGCGTTTGCTTCGGCGATAAGCTTAGTCTTTGTGAGCTGAATTTCCCACATAACGTCTTTCTTGCGCACACGATGACGCCATAAAATCCCAGACCCTAGCCATCGAAGCTTCGCTTAAAACAACAACAACAACAAAGAAAAAACTGTGGTTGATTCCTCTGTCATACGAATCGATAAAACACGAAAGTGAAATGTGCTGCGAAATCTGCAGCTGAGCATGATTTGAAGGTCGGCGGCTGTCTTGTGGGTGTGCTTGGCGAGCGACGTCCTGCTGGCGGGTCACTTCGGCAAAGGTGTACTCGTGTCATTACCGTGACGGATATGACGTCAGTGAAATATTGGTGTATCCCGGCATAAAACACTTTGGTGTTAAAATATAAAACCCGACAATGAACAACCCTAAGTATTACGTATTCTTTAGTACGAAATGTTGCTTCCCCCCGAGAAGACGCTGTGTGCACGGGTGCACCCTTTACAGGTCGCTTGCTTCGTTGTACTGGCGTCATTTCCGTGACGGATATGACGTAAGTGAAACCTTCGTGAATGCCCGAATAAAATCTTTCGCGTTAAAATCTGAAGGCTATGTAGAGTGCGGCCGCTACATACAGAGGTTTTCCCGGCCTTTGAATACAAACATAATGAGGTTTGTAGAATAAGTCCTGGTGTAAATGGTGCGCACAGAGCGTCACGGGTGCGATCATGATTGGTATATGAACGTGCTCGTCCGTTCCTCGTTTTAGTTAGTTCCAGTGGCGCCACGCAGGCTGTTTATGTTACTAAGCCAAGAACCAGCTTTTCAGACAGCGTATGCTCTCACGAAAACCAGTGATGTTTCCTCTCGCGCTCAATGCGCCATTTGCCACCAACGCGTTAAGCTCTCGGCAAATCGAGCAATAATCCCCATCGACTCCCGTTACACGAGCTCGCAGCTCCTCTTTTCCGCCGCTCGCTGCGCGAGGCGCCAAGTGTACCATTTCGGTCGTCGTGTCGAATGGGACTCTTGATGGTTTTCGCTCGTTCGCCAACGCCCTGCGGAATTGTTAATCCCTCGTAGTCCTCTCCAAAAACATGTTCCGTCTCGCCCCGAAAGAGGTGGAATGAAGGGCAAAAAAAGTACACAGTCAGCGATAGAAGCCTCAGGGGCACAGATCATCGAGGCACTGGAGAAAAGTCTACACAGAACGCGGGCGGCAGCGGGAAACATCGATTCTGCGGCGATGGAACCCTCGTTCAAGAGATTGGCGGGATTAGGGTGCAATTCCAGAAGGCTCGGGCCGTTATTTGAGAGGACGGGGAGAGCAGAGCGCTCGCGGACATGGGCAACAGCGACCTTGGCATTTGCTCAGCGCTGTGCCCGGCTTCGCGTCCGCATACGGGATGCGTAGATGCCGCCAGCCTTTCCGTTCCCTCTTTTCTTCTCCCTGTCCGAACACACTAATTCATGGTAATGCAGACAAACTGTCGTACTACGAAAAAAAGAAGTGAACAGGATGACATGCTCTCCATGGTTGGGGAATTTTTTTTTTCGTTCTGCCGCCGCCTAGTCATGATAATGCGACGCAGTGTCGTTGTCGGCATAAAACGAACCTCATACCGAGTCATACGCGTTTAAAACGTTTTCGTTGTGCAAGGCCGCTCCTCATGGAATTTCCCCCCCCCCCCCCTTACCTCGAGAGAGAGAGAGAAAACTTTATTCTTTAAACAGCCCTAGTCCGGGCCGTCGTGCCACAGTCTCTTCATTAGGAGACGGCTGATCCGTAGAACTCCCAGAGGTCCGCACTAACACGAATGCAGTGGGCCGCCAGAAGTTCTTGCGTCGATTTAACATCTACGCCAGGACCCGGGTTCAACCTCGAAAAAGCTATATCTAACCCGAAAACTCGTTGTTTTATGCTCAAACATTAAATTATCCATCGAGCAAGGAAGCCGGCGTCAAAAGCCGGTTCCTAATTACATATGACTGCGAACAGTTCCACAGCGCGCGCGCCGCCTTAATAAAACACAAGAAAAGAACTGCGCTGCCGGGTAACAATTGAGCGTGAGAAGATCGAAGTGGGAAACAGAGTGCGTCAAGTATGCCCGCGCTGGCCCCCCACCCAGCGGCACAACAGGGTCACCGTGCGTGAAAGTGGAATTATCAGATATATCGTCCTGGTGATTGCGGTCTACGGCTTACGTGACGGCGTAGAATCTCTAAGAAGTAAACCGCACCGATTCAATCGCAAAACTCTAAAACATAACCCGCAGCAAAACTTAATAACATTGCTCGCAGCGCTGAACTGAAGGAGCAATTCTCGGTGTTTTACTCGGTGCTGTCGCATTCAGAAGTGTTTAAAATGCTTCGGTGCTCCCGGATTTGCTCTTTGAACTTTGTTGGAAAAAAAAAAAACTAAACTGAACGTGGCTCACTGCGAAATTTGTGTAGAGTCTGATTGAATAAACTTAAACGACTGATTTGATTAGGAAAGTGGGTTCTATAGGCTGTGGTGCCCATAATGAACTTAATAAGGTGACCGTGCAACAACGCTTGCTGTTTCCGCTTCTTGTCCACTTATATCGCAATTTATAATTGTTTTGCTTCGTTTCCTTTATATGGACACCAAGACTGAGAGGCTTAACTTGAGCATCACTTAGGTGTTCTAGGGGCTGTGGTGCCCATAACGAACTTAATAAGGTGACCGTGCAACAACGCTTACTGTTTCCGCTTCCTGTCCACTTATATATACGCTGTAACATATAGGCCAACTTTAATGAGCAGAGTCATTCCTGCTTTTCTTTGGTTGAACAACTTTGAAATGGTACCGG
>NW_027526295.1:256846499-256849150 GCF_048455015.1 Haemaphysalis longicornis | reverse complement strand
TACCGGTAACGCAGTGGAGAATACAATAAAAATCATGAAACAATTCCACTCTGTGAAAGTGATGACCAGCAAAGCTTTTTAAAAAAGCACACGACGTAAGGGTTACACAGAATTTAGGTGCAATGTAAGAGAAGATTTTAGTTCTCTTGAGCGTTGACGGTGGTCATCCCTAACAAAGAATCGTGTATACAATACACCAACCCACTTTTATTTTGAGTGTGTACGAGATTTAGGCGCACGTTAATGATCCCCAGGTGGTCAAAATTAATCCGGAGCCCTCCACTACGGGCCGCCTCATCGCCTGCGTTGCGACGGCGCGTTAAACCCTACAATCAATCACTTTTATTTGGACTCTACTTATCTTGAAAATGGTGCATATTGATAACTAATCTACTCGCAATGCGTACCCAAATGATGAGACGTATATGCTTGACGTTTGAGTGATGCTTTGGTTTTGCAAATGGTGCTTATTAGTATTAACTAATCTAATCGAGATGCATATCCAAGTGATGATACGTATAAGCTTGAGGTACAAATCATGCTTTGAACGGCGTGCGACTTTGATTGTGACCGCTTGCTAATAGCTCGTTTTCCAACGTCTCGCCTTATAAAACGCCTCGCGCTTCTAAGAGACACGCACTCTTCAGAGACACATGCAGCCTCGAATCGGTACCTACAAATTCATTCTTTTATGTAGCATTAGTGAGTGTAGTGGAAATTTCGCTGCAAAGCAATTTCGTAACTGTGTCTTCTCGTGTGTTCAATTCTGTTTTGTGCGTTGTGCCACCAGGCGGTGTGACCCCCGTTACACAAAAGTTTCGAACGCTGCAAACAAACGAGCACTGCGTGAATTTTTTCCCATCTTGGTGAAGACGCAACGCATCTGTGTGAACGACTTGTTAGTGCTGATATTAAACGTGCAAGCACGGAAATGTAGCTATTACCACCGCTGGCGCTGTAAAAATTCCTCTGTAGCGCCACGATGCGACAGCCGGGCTCCGTTGCCTGCTCCTTAGAGCATAACTGCATCCCACCGTAGAGCGCCATACTCTATGCGTCGATGGCGCGACTGCCCTTTCAGCTTCGTTTACTACAGCGGCGTAAATTCAAGATGGCGTCTCCGCGTTGGCGGGCTCCTGCCTTATCTCTCCGTGACTTCCTCTCATGCTGCCTCAGCTTGTTAGCGCTTACGAATATAGCGCCAACACTGCGCAACCTGCGGAAGCAGGCGCAGTCAAACGTGGCGGGATAGGGGAAAAAAAAAAAAGCAATTAGCGACAGAGAACTTGGTCTCCTCAGTTCGATCCACGAGAAATAAACCGATTAGTCCACCATTTCGCGGTCTCGAGACGGGAAGAGAAACTAAAAAAAAAAGGAGGTGGGGGAGAGAAATAGGTGTGTACATCACCTAGCGGAACACGATCGAAGCTAGGGGATGAGTGGGGCGAACTGATTGGCGAAACCCAACCCCGCGCGAGCTTTAACCGTTTGGCTCAGGTAGTTTGCCGCGAGCGCGGTGAGAATAGAAAGGGAGGTGGAAACCGGCGGCCTGGGAAGTCTCCAAGTTGCGCTCGACGAGCGGAGCAGGAGGAGGAGAGACTGTCGGATGGCTCCAGCGATTAACGAGGTCGAACGACGAGCGAGCGAGAACAGCGGGCGGTCGTCGGGAGAAGCCAGAAGGCGCCGTCTTCTTAACGAGCCCCCGTACGGCACGTAAGACGACTCGCACGAACAACAGCAGACGGGAGGCTAGGTACGACGTGTCGTGTAGACTCGGAGCAACAGGAGGTAACGACGGAATCGGAGAGAAAGGAAACGCACTCGCTCAGGTGTGTGTGTGTGTGTGTTCGAATAGGCGCCGCGTACAACTGCTCTGCCCAAAGACAACGGTGGCCGTCGTTGAGCCGAAGCAAAACCACGAGAAGTGAAATGAAAAAAAAAAAAATGAGAAGAAAGAAAACCGTTCGGGAGGCGCGTCTTGGGTCCTTTGTCGCGAGAGTTCCCGCCCGGTCGTATACGTGCTCGCGGTGTGAGGGGCCCCGCTCGTTATTCGCGGCATTAATTAGCGAAAAGGCGCCCGACGCCGTCCCAGCGGAAACAGGTGTGCCTTACCCAAGCGGTCGTGTAAAGTAACGCCGCACCGAGCGCGCACGACGCACACTGAGGGCTGCTCGCCGGCTGTGTGCACTATTCCGCGCCGGTGGATATTTCGTAGTTTTCTAGTAAACACCAACATTTTAGCGCAAATTCTACGCCTTGCTAAAACAAAAACCTGCCCATTAACGCGCTTAATTAGAATCACAACCGGGATAATGCGTAGGTACGAAAGAAGGACCCGAGCGAAGCCAGCCCTGTCGTTCAGTCCTGGCTATACAGCGTCACTATACAGGATAGTGCCGCTTAATGGCACACTGCTTCGGCCCTGGGCGCGGTTTCGGAGCGCACGGCGTGTGCGTTCGTGTGTTCGCGAAGGGCGGCGCGCTTTCGGGGGCCCAGTGTGGCTGCTGCGCGTTGAACTTGAATCGATAGGCGGCCGAGCGTTGTTGGCTTGATGCGCGCTCGACTAATCGTCGGTCCCCGCAGGGCTGTCGAGTGGAAGGGCGAGAACAACCTTAGCGGAGCGCTTAAAGGCCAACTGCACTCAAATTTCA
>NW_027526295.1:256731499-256841499 GCF_048455015.1 Haemaphysalis longicornis | reverse complement strand
TGTGTGTGTGTGTGCGTGTGGGTGAGTTCCTGTGTTACGTTTCCCATCGCCATTGACAAACTACAAAGCCAACAACAAGTGACAACCATGCGTGGAGCATGGCTAATTCAGGAAAACGTGTACGCGTCAGGCGCTGTTGATGCCTTTGGACGTCCCTTGCCGCTCCCACAGTTCGAAACGCGGTAAGCTCGAGTATACCGCCGTCGCCGGGCATGTAGCACGCCAAATTGTCCGTGTAGCGCATTTGTGCTCCTGCGTATACAATTGGGGCCCCATTGCCTCAAGTGGCTGCTTCCGCAGTCCTTCCTCTGACGTCATCAGGCGTAAATGGGCTCGATAAGCTGCCTCCGCGAAGAGTGTCCGGGCTGCGTAGAATTTCGCGCAATCACGCGGCATTACACGCACTTATGGAAGGACGTGTACGCGTACTTGGGGGGCTTCGTTGAGTGCTTCTTTGTGTATTGCCTTCCTTAATACATTCTAGCGTTGCCTCTGACTGCACGCTTCAAAGATTGGGTTTACTTTCTTTCTTTTCGGGACGGTCTTGAATGTGTAAGAAATACGGCTTCTCCCTTCACGTCTCGGCAAGAAATATTACTTCTGGAAGGATGCTTTCGGGCCCGCCGTCCGTGAAATTAGGGCATTCGTCTGCCTGTCGTCTGCTACCCGACGCGTCGTCTGCTGTTTTGCGCTATTTTCAGAGCATTGTGTTTGCGCTCGGGTCTTTCTCAGATGCCGACTCGTGCGGCAATCGATCGTTGTGTCGTACACCACGGCTGTAATTCGCACTTGCTTCTTGGGGTCCGTCCCCACCCAGTAAGGAGGGACGATATAAAAATGAGGCACCGGGAGAAATGCGACAATCCACTCATTCGGGCTGCGGTGAGACGGGCGCCTTTCTTTTTTGTGCGCTAATGGATCTGCAGAGCGAGAGAGAAAGGATACTTTTTGCTAGCTTGTCACACGAGACTAGACCACTTGCTCAGAGCCAGGAACGATGCGAAACACTTTGATGGTACGTAAGCATACTGGTTGCGTACGCGCAACTTGCGTAGAGTCCTGGGCTTTCTAACGTCATTGCTCATTCGCTTTCTTCACGCGCAGCTCGCAGAAACGGGGCACGAACAAAGGATGCGGACACGGCGCGCTGTCCGCGTCCTTTCTTTGTGCCCTGTTCCTGTGCGCTGTACACGAATAATGTCAAAATACCAACTAGCCCACGAGTTAACACTGCTCATTTACTGTCGTAAAACTTCACGTGAGGCTTTATTATTTTTTTGGTCTGCCTTTTTCTCGCCTCTTCTGGACGGTGTTTTTAATCAAAGAACGGCATCAGTTTCCTTAGAGTAGGCTTCACTGCGATAAACGGTAATGTGAAAAAGCCAGCTTTACAGAGACCAGGTCACGGTGTAGTGGGGGTGACGACTGCACAGCTAGCTTTTTTAAAAGCTGGCTTCACTGCTATAAACCCTTTCGGTAGTAAGCTGGGCGATGACCCAGTGAGCTTGACTTCCATACACTGGCTTTTTTAAAGTCGACTTCACCACTACACTCAAATGCATAGCTAGAAACATTTTTAAGGGAATATAAGCTAGCGGTCTTATGTCAAAAATATCAAGGCCCTAGGTCGTTTATTGATATGAGCGTTACGTTTGGCGTTGAATTACGTTACCAATCAATGAATGGTCATCATCCATTGATTGCCTTTGTTCAGCAAGGAGGCTCGTGTCTCGTATACGGGTGGGAGGGCGTATAAGGAAGGGCTAGTGGGTTGGCGCGTCCTCCTGCCTTCAAGTATTGGATGCCGTTTTTGGAGGTTTGTCACGCTCTCCTTGGGCAGTTGTATAGAGACCGCTAAATGGTGTGTGGCGGCCAGTTTCTCCGAGCAACGATGCTTCTCTGCGGACTGATTGAAGACTGACGTATGGGTTTTCCATTTGTCGAGTAAGCAGCCCTACGCCTGGGGAAGCGTGTGCAGTGCCGAATCAAGTTGTAGGTATCCCGCAGTACTTGTTCCCTACGGAAGGTGAGCGCGAGTGTCAGTGCAAAACATGTGGCTGTTTTACACTGTTTTCTTATAGCGTCTGATGTGTACATTTTTTGCTAAAGATTGCCCTACGGCATAAAGGCCGTCATAGGTACAGCACTGCGCCCGTTTCACGCAGAAAAGAGAGAAGAGACTGGTGCTGGGGGCCCCATATCCACCGCTGGAAATGTGGGCGTCTCCCAGGACGGAGCCCTGTGCCACGGAGGTGTGTATGCTGAGTTTGCGCTTCTTATTGAGGACCATCTCCTCTTGCCTCTTGAGGGGCGTGTCGTCCGGCAGAAACTCTGCACGTGTTGTCTCCAAGCCGCTTGCGACTTTCTTGCCATGACTTGTGTCGCTAGGGGTGCCATATCATTGGAACGGGGATATATGGCGGGAGTGGGAGCCAGAGGGAGGGTGGTGTTGCGACCGAGCGGGGGCACCCGATCCTTTCTCCGTGGCCTCCAACATACGATGTGTAGCGTGTATGGTGCGAGCGGCCAGCCGCTGTTGCAGCCGAAGAGAAGTCCAGAGCAGTAGGATAACGTAACTGTTTACTTCATAGCGAGAGGTGAGCCGAAGCCAAAAAAACATACAATGCCCTGACGGGCGAGGTTACAATACAGGACACGAGCAGAGCGACCGCATGGATTCGCTGCTCAGACAGGAATGATTTTCAACGTTTGAGCTGCTTCTATTTATACCCAAAAAACGCCCCCAAGAGTAACACGCCACGAACATCACAAACACCCACACGCTCTTTCCATAGTTCGTGAGTCACCCATGGCTTCGTCCCACATGGCGTCCGAGAGGGGGGGAGAGAGTGTCCTTGAAAGGTGCCGGGGTCGCGCTATCAACTGCTGATCGCGCCGATAGCGAAACGTCTGAGCCGGAAATGTCAAGGCGGGACTCACCGACGCGCAGGTGCCTGAAGGGTGTGGCGCTGGCAGACGCCGGAGGCGCGTTGCAAAGCGAGGTGACTGACCCGGCATGGCGAGACACGAAAGTACGATTCACCGACACGCGGGCGCAAATGGTCGATTCCCACGTGGTGGCTAATGCGGGAAAACACGTGGCGTTGGCCGATTCGTAACAGCTTCTCCGCCGGGGGTCCGAGATCCCGCATATCTGCATATCCGAGATCCCGCAGTGGGCTGCATATCTTTGCTCCGGCCGTGTGCCCCCGTGTCAACGTAAGTCTGATAGGCAGGCCTTGTTCTTACAGCACTTTGCCAGGCGAATATGTTTTTGGTGGTCATGTCAGTAGCGGACACCTCAGTTGCTGAGCTCGTGCAAGGCAGTGTGCGAGTTCGTGATGAGCCAAAATTTGGTGTTTTCATGGAGCTCAGATTGTAGAAACTGCCACGGGGGCCCGTGCAGTCCGAAGTGGTAGACTTCCTTTGCGATCCCGTATGTGTAGGTGATCCTTCTGGTCCCATTTAGAGTGGGTATCTCGGAACAAACCCAGGCAATTCCGGCTTCAGTTCCGTCGACGGAGGCATCGGTAAAGTTGTTTCACTCGTTCGGAGCCTCGTCCTGTGCAACTTTTCGGATGCACCGTTCTCGCCCAATTGCCGTCTCGGCGGGGAATGGGTCTGCACGGTGTGGGGGCGAGTGTTAATCGTTCCCTGGGCTCAACCGATTGAGTTATCAGGGGGCAGAGTCAGTTTGACTGAAAGTCATATCCCATAGCTCCAGAACTTGTCTCTGGTGCGTCAGGTCAACTCGATGTTGATGTCGAAGCTGAATCTTCTGTACGAGCGTGACCGAAGGAAGTGTAGTCTTTCGTGGTGTTTTGTTGACTAGCCAGCAGAGGAGCTAAATGTAGTTTTTGGTGGTCCAGATTCATCGGACACTGGTTTCTGACTAATTATAATAGTAATACCTCTATTAGACAGTAAAAAAAGGCAGTGTTACGCCTGGCAAAACCGCGTTAGGCTTGTCCGACAGAGCCTGGAAGCCAGCGTTTACAATACAAGCTAAACTTAATGCAGTGGTATAAACAAGTAACAAGGGCATATGAGGTGTTCTTTTTTTATTTTTGAAATGAGCCAGATCCACCATACGCGAATTTGAGAAACAAGTTTGTTATCTGAACTAAATGCAACGCTGTCAAAACTATTATATGATATATTTTACATGTCAGCTAGACGAGGTTAATGGCCACAAGTAATTAAAAACTATATGCGGTGAATTTGAGCAATATTGGAATGATAATTTTGGATTTGGCTCATATTGAATTGAAACACTCAAGTTGGTGCGGCATTCTCATTAAAACGTTATTTTTTTAATTGACTTTCAAGAATGATACGAATGAGTTTTGGCAGAAAAGGCATTAAACGTATGCAAAAGGGTTCAAGAACAGTAGAACTATGCATAGAGAGCAGGTAAGTCCTCTTGGCACCATTAGCAGCTCTTTTCGAATTGTTCCCTAGCACAATTTTCTTGGGCACGCCTGAAAGCACTCACAAAATAAACAAGCTTTTCATTGCCTTGCCATGAATTTCCAAAATGCTTCTTAAGAAGGCTGTTCATGTCTTCTTCACCTTAATGAAGCAGTTCGTACTCTCAGAGGGGGGGGGGGGGGGGGGGGAGATTTGCCAGGGGCTGCTATTTAGTTAAGTACTGAAATGGTAAATAATGGAGTAAAAAAAAATAAACATAACCAGAGTTACTCCGTAGGGACGGAAGAGTCAAGATAAAATCATCGTTTCACATCTGTCAGTTTCATTTCGTTCACTTATTCTTCCGTTCCTTTCGTCGTTGATTAAAATATTTCGCAGAACTCCTAATGACCGTTGAATTCCTGATAAGCTAGCTCTGAGAAGGAAAAAAAAAGAAATTCTTGAAACACGTACCCATGAAACAGTCTGAACAGTCAAGTCAAAAGCAAACTCCGATTGGGCAAATGAATTCGGCTCATTTTGATCCGTGAAACAGCAGGATCTGGCGCATTTTCGATACGAACTACGATATGCCTACACGTTTGTGGGGCATTCTTTCGCGTTTTTTTTTTGTTTTCCACCCCTTTTTAGGGGATAGTTGCCGAGTTTTTCTTGTCACTGCAGTTTTATGTGGCCTACTTTCGGTTTCTGGATCTGGCTCATTTCGAAAAAAAAAAAAAACGCCTCATATATTATTAGACTCAATACAGAAAACATGATGAAATTTTAACCAATTCTTTTGCTTTCGGCTCCCATTAATTCTCGTTGGAAACTGCGTAACCGTTCGCATCTCACAAATAGAACAGGACATAGCACTTATTTTTTAGTCACAAGCCAAGTGTGAGTTTCACGAGAGATCGCTATCAAAAAATGAACGTAAATATTTCACTGCGCATGCATATTTAACAGGTTTCATATATAGGCGGGGAACAATCGGTTGCCTGCAATAATAGCAACAGGTAGGTAAGCGAAACTTTTTTACGTGTTTTGAAAACAAAGCAAGTTTCTGAAGCATTACATTATGCAAATAGCGGAATCGATCCTTTGTTTTAAACACTGCGACTGGTAGAAAATTCATTGCACCAAAATATGAGGGGGAGATGTACAAAAAACAAGAACAGATGGGCGTGCTGTATACGCATTCGTGTCCCCGTTAGACCCGTTAGCCTAACAACATGCTCTCGCATCACGCATCGCAAACACCGTAAAGCAAAATTAATGACTGCACAGGACAGGCTCTGAACTCGTAGCAGCCGTTAGTTAAGTGAGTTGTGAGCCTGTAGTGTGAGTACTTTGTCAGTTACACTCTGTGTTCCAACCGTGAACAACCATACTATCGCCCAGCTGCCAGATCTATGTACTGACAAGAAGCAACGGCATCATCATACCACGCAACATTACGACGGCTACTCTGGAAGCAACCGCAAACCATAGAATTTGTTGATTAAATGCTATACGAGGCCGAAATGTCCGTCGAACAACGCCGCGCGTTCTGTATTGGAAATTTTTAATCTACGGGCCTCCAATTTATACAGCAATATTTCAGGCGTCGCATTTCTTGGCTGCGTGGAAGAAGGGATCTGCATATTCGCTACAGGACGGCGTTGTCTCGAACGATCTCGCTGCGCTTTCGAGCTACTACAAAGCACTGTTGTAATGAGCATCCTTAGCTGCCCAAAGTCCGTTCATTTGGTTTACGAATTCGTTCTCGTTGACGCGACGAACGATATAACAACGAAACGGATTCACAACAATCGGACGCACAGCACTGCTAGAAAAGGAAGTTTACCAAACTCATCGGGGCTTCCAAATGCAACGCCCTTCTGTTTCGTTAAATTACGCATTGTTTTCGTGAACTGACGCGCTTCCCCTTATTCGTGGGCTTTTGAAAACGAGGGGCTTACTGTCGAGACGTCTGAGTCAAATATGATTGCAGGCCTTTTGATGTCCCCTTTACTGTTTCAATTTTTTGCGTTGCTATTTGCATTAAATCAGAACGTTGGCCTCTAGTTGGTGCGTATGGTTTGGGAGGGTACTGGCTTGCTTTGCTGCAAGCGACGTCGAAATACGATAGCGTTTGTGCCATCCCTGCCGTTTGACGCCCCTGTCTATTTAGGAGGTGGTCGATTTCTTATTTCAAAGACTATTGAAGATTTCAGATTTAGTTCGGTCTGTCTCGCTCTCTATCCCTCGTTCGATGTCGGTGCTGTTAACCGCATGGAGCGTTTTCTGCTCGCGAAAACGCGCAGCGCAGGCCACAGGCGCGCTGACGCTGCCGCGTAACCACCCGCACGCTGCGCCGCAACATGGCGGCGGCTTCGGCAGCGAAATGATGTCGGGAGCTCGCGCGACTGCTTCTAGCGCTCTCTAAAATGCCGCTCAAGACACGCACAAAGTTGCTTGAGCGGAAAAGGAGCTTATAATGTGGGTGAAAACGGTACTATAAAACATCATCCGCGCCGCTACTGAATGATCCCAAGCAAATTGCAATATCTGCCGGGGTGGTAAGCCTAAAGATCCCCGGCGGAGCCAGCCGGCTGTCTCGAGTGCTTTGAAACCGCCGCCATGAGGCGCGCGCCTCCCCATTGGCGCAAGTCCCCAGGCTCCCCCCACTGCTGCGCGCGACGCGCGTCAAAATCTAGCCAAGGCAGATGCAGCCACGGGCGCGGAATCGTCGACGCGGGCGTCGAAAAAACGCACGCGCAACGCCGACGCGCGCAAATCGCGTGAAAAAACGCTCCATGCGGTTCACGCTTTAGGCAGCTATTAGCACTTGAACCTAGCAACGTTTGGCATTTGGACTCAGACTCAGTCGAGCGTGGGCAGCTTATCTGTGCTACCAGAGGAGCTTTCATGCGTTAAATGGGATATAATATGATTAGGCCTGATTAAATAACAGGTGAGGGCTTTAAGGTGTTGAATAGCGGCCATATTCTGAGCTACAGAGGGGAGGGAGAAACGAAGGAGCTGGGTGTAGGATTATTGATTGATTGTGGGGTTTAACGCGCCGACGCAACGCAGGCGATGAGGCGCGCCGTAGTGGAGGGCTCCGGATTAATTTTTACCACCTGGGGATCTTTATCGTGCGCCGAAATCTCGTACACACGGGCGTTTTTGCTTTTCGCCTCCATCAGAAAAGCGGCCGCCGCGGCCGGGAATCGAACCCGCGACCTCGTGCTCAGCAGCGCAACGCCTTAGCCACTGAGCCACCGCGGCGGGTGGTGTAGGATTATTGATCCATTCAACAAAAAGACAGGAAGGAATGTGGATCCGGCCGTAGTGATCGAGAAGGCACAAGTTGAAGGTAGTGCAGGCCTACGCACCAGCGGCTAGGTACGGAGATGAAGCTTTTGACTGCCTCTGAATAGTGTCATATATATATATATAAATATATATATATATATATATATATATATATATATATATATATATATATATATATATATATATATATATATATTGTAAGGCGAACGCATACTGGAACATAGAACAAGACACAGGGCAAGAACAATAACAAGGACATTTACTACTCACGTATCGGCAAGGGACTTGCCTTCACCAGAGGAAGCTTTAGATCACATTACTGTCATACACACTTAGGTGTATATGCACCAAAATTTTCCGGTGATCTGAGGGCGCCGTAAGTCTCGCTATGGTAGTGCTGCACGTAACAGGCCGCCCATACAAATCCTGTAGGCACGCGGGGTGGCACAACCGAAAAGAACCATCTCAATTCGTTGCAACATTGTGCCCAGTGACTTGCCGAAAGGAAAACATATAAGGCCTGGAAGCTACTGGCGCCAACACGTGCATTATTCTGTCCCATCTCTATCTCCCTTCGAATCAGTAAAAAAGAAAATGCTACTGCATATCTTCGGGGGAAAACAGCGACTGGAAACTAACCAGCGCAGTCATCTAAAATACGATAAAAATAGTAGGCCGGCCACCATTGTCAGCGCCTTTCGCAACAGGACTGCACGTGGCTCAGCTATGAACGCGCGGATAATCGAGGTGAAAACAGAGAATATAGTTTAGGCCCGAGAGGGGTTCCCGCGACAATGGATTTGAAGTCCAACCCGGGTACTGTCGACAAATTCGCTTCGCTCGGGGCCACCCGTCCAGTTTGTAGAACAGCAATATTCTCTGCTGTCGCATCCTGTTCTCCGGGGTCCGGCTGATGCGCACAAAGCCACTGTGTACACACAGCCTCTCTTCTTCCCCTCATACACCGCTTACTCAAGCCTTCCCCGACACTCTCTTTGTCTTTTTTCAATCACTGCACTCTCTCGTCGCCATCTTTCCTCACGCCGTCCCTTTGTATACGCGCTCGCGTACACCGACCGCGCAAAGGAAATTGAGAACGGTGAGTGCGCCACCGAACGACTCCCCCCTCCCCCGAGGTCATTTTCGTACACAAAAACACCGAGTGTCTCATTGCGAGAGGCATTTGTGTGCCGGATGTCGCCGAAATTGGCGGAAAGAGGAAAACGCGACGACGACGAGGCGACATGTCGACTGCGAAACAAGGTTTTCCTGCTTTATGTAACCTGCCGTGGGAGAGCAAGCCGATTTGGTTATGTCGCCGCGTCGTGTACGGGCGTCGCCGTGCTTCTCCCGCGTTTTCGTTCAATGCGCTGGCGCGAATGGAAGTTGAAGTGTCGATTCTGGCGAAAAAGAGATGCTACACGGAGGCGAGCGCAACGATCGGTTTGTGCAATGGATTGGCGTTCGTCGTTGAGCTTGGAACGATTTCATATATATACTCTCTCTCTCTGTATAAATATACATATATATATACTTTACGGGAGCGTGTTGCAATGGGACCGAGCACGAATTCGATGCGCGTCACATGCTATACACCGAGGTATACGCACAACTTCGTGTGCGATACGCAGTTTCGTGTGAAAAACAATTCGGGCGCTACATGGTCGTCCTAAATTTTTAGCATTTTTTAGTAAATGTTTCGCGAATGTTGATCGCGTGCGAACGTGGATCGAAACGTCGTGACGGTAAAGGGGATTTTTTTTTTGCTCTTATAAAACGACGGATGACTGGTGGTAACGATGCGAAGGTATTGCAATGCGAAAGCTTTAAAAGGCATATTGAGCGAAACGCCGGCGTCGGCATCGTCAGCAGCTAACTACACGGCGCATAAATTCCTCCATCTGACAAAGCCTCAGTTTAAAAAAAGAAAAAAAGTGGCACGGCTAGGAATCGTACCCGGGGTCGTTTTCTGCAGGCATGTGACTGAACCAGTACTCTTCACCACCTTTTATTTTTCAATTTGTGAACTGCACGGCGAAGCTAGGTGGAACACGGCGTTCTAGATACTTTAAAATGTGAACTAAAGGGTGCGAAGAATGTAAATAGTTACGAACGCCAGCCAAACTGTCGGCATTGCTGGCCGCACTTAGCGGCGCATCAGTCCCAGCGAGCCAGGGCGCTGCTATCCTCCCGACGCCGAGGGAAAGGGTAGCGCCCGTGCACAAACCCGCTCGTCGCCACGTCACCCAGCGCGTTCGATTGTATATTAATGCCTTCGAATTCACAAACAATAGGAAGTGCTTAAGTGTCATCGGAGTTCTTTTAATTTGCTGTGAAAAAATGGACATATATAAAAGACCGTGAAGCAGCCGACGGTCCTAATCGCGTATACGTGGCTGGAACGGTTTGCGAAGGATCAACGAGCGGATTAAAGACATCTCCGCTTCCTTTGTTTGCATGTGCTTGTCTAGTCTTGTGCAGGGTGTAACTGGCCTATAGCATTGCACTTTCTCCTGTGTTCAGTCTTCCGGTGTCTTGCGCATGTCCTAAAATACATGTCTTCCTCGTGTACTTTTCCCCCCTTCCTCTTCTTGTGATGCGCCAAGACGTCACAGATTCTGTATGCAGCCTACCGTTGTACGGGCTATCTTTGAAACTGCCTTAAAATCATGCCGTGCGTAGTGCAGGTGTTGTAGTGGGAGAGTTTTGCGAAGTCGACATTCACTGCGTGTTACCTGCACAAGTTTGAATGGGGTGGAAGTGAGAAAATAATTGCATTGCGCGAGACAACGAATACGAGGTAGGACACAGACGGGGCTGTCTGTCAACTAAAGTATTATTGAAAATTCTTGGGGCACTTAAGTCTGCTTACGTGATTCAGAGGCGAAAACCAGCGATTATTAGACCTCCGCTGCTGCAATGTGTTTTCCTTTCTTCGCTTTCATTTCGTCGTCCTTTGAAGCGAATTACACCGACAGGCAGACTGGCCACATTTCACGCTGCAGCTTCCCAACAGTGGGAGCTCTCCTCTGCGTGCGCCCGTTCTGCTGAGGCTTGAGATAGTGTCACTAGATAAATACCTAGATAAGCACAGAGTACTGTCACTGAGGCACACAAGTGAGCAACCCCTTACAAAAATGGATTTTGAGTTTCAATTCTTTTCCTGTTGAGTTTTAATTGAATCAACAGAAACTTAATTCAAACTCAATTGGCTATTGAGATGTGTCAGTAGAAACTCAAAAGGATTTGTATTGAGAAAACGCAATACAAAAATAATTGACACCAGTCTATTGAAACTCTTTGGAGAACCAATTGACAAAACTCATCAGGCTGAAACATACACTTTGAAGGGCTATTTTTTTCAGCGCTGCCCACTGTGTCTGCTGAATTAAGACTACTAGGTTACTTTTATGTTTTTGTATTATACATTGACATTTCTATTGAGTGCAGTCAATAAAAAGTCAACAAGGTTTCAATGGACAAAACTCAACAGAATATCAAATGACTTCGTTTAATTGAAACTCGATAGAGTTTCTACTGACAAAAATAAAGTAAAATTGAGAGTCGAGCTAGTTGGTGCTACGTTGTTTAAATATATACCAGTGTCCTTCTTTTTTGTCCATGTTTTATGGTTCGAGCTTAATTTTCAAAGCTGATAAAACTCCTTAGGCCAGTAGCCTTTACCAGCAGCATCTTCGATTGATTGATTGATTGTAGGGTTTAACGCGCCGACGCAACGCAGACGATGAGGCGCGCCGTAGTGGAGGGCTCCGGATTAATTTTGACCACCTGGGGATCTTTAACGTGCGCCGAAATCTCGCACACACGGGCGTTTTTGCTTTTCGCCTCCATCAGAAAAGCGGCCGCCGCGGCCGGGAATCGAACCCGCGACCTCGTGCTCAGCAGCGCAACGCCTGGCAGCATCTTCGCCCAAATAATAATTATACCTGCTAAGTGGGGAAATCAATTATATTGGACAATTTTTGACTGCATTTCCTCAAATACTGCCGCAACATGCTTTGCACAAAACAATGGAAATAAACATTGACAAAACTCTAGTGACTCATCTCTTCTGGCACGTGACTCCCGCGGAATCGTTTCCTTGCTATAGCAGCGCATTTTCTTCTTTATACCTTAGCACGCATTGACATAATGAGTGAGCAATCTCCACTACTGCTGCTAAGCTTCCGCTTTAGCGGCAGTGGACATATTCGAAGTCAGTCTTCCGGGAAAGTTGGAGCGGAATCATGAAGCATGCATATCTCGCCGGGAAAAAACGGAAAGGCGGAGGGGGGGGGGGGGGGGGGGGGGAGGCTACACATCTCGGGTCCCAGTTCTGGGGACAAAAAAAGGTCGTCACTCCCCCTACCTCTTTTCACACATACAATGCTGTGATACCTTGTATTCCGGGAAGGTAGGTGGGGAGGAGGTACATTTAAAACGCGATTCAATCTGCTACATCTACAAAAGGCATATGTGACATCGCATCCTAGTGCGATGATTCAGTGTTTTTCTGTGGAGGCACGATACTAACAGCGCTGTTTTGCAGAAATGAATACTTATCTCACAAACCCAAACGCACAAGAATATTCCAGTGACGAAATTGTGCCTATAAACACTCAGAAAAAAAAAACAGCAAAACTTTGGTGTATCACTCGCGCACCCCGCCGTGGTCTGAGCCCAAGGACGCGAGTCCTATTCCCCGTCATACATAACTTTCCTTGAGGATACCGTGAACTGTCTATGATAACAACAGTAGAACAGCAATGTGGAATGCAGAGAATTCCACAAGGAGCAAACGCGCATCTACGCTCTATTAAAACAGGTGAAAACAGTTCTTTCACTGCAAAAGAACTCCGTACGCCAGTCCAAGGCGCCGCCGCTCACACGAACTGAACGAACGAACAAACGAAGAAAACAATGAAGAAAGACAAACTGAAGCGCTGATTAACAACTCATCTTTACTGCACAGGGTCACAAAAAGAAAGAACGAGCCTGACACTGCTTCACGCCACTACAAAAAAAAAAAAAAGAGAAACCGAACAAATTAGTGGGCTGGCGTGCCGCTTGTTACACTCCGAACCGCTCTCTCGCTAACGATGTCAACACGTCCGCGGACTACGTTTCTCAAACACAAGCGCCTAGCAAATATCTTGCGCCCGCAAGCAGATCAAGAACTTTGAAGCTGTTTTCAAAGATTGGACTTTCCAGAATTCTTCCGTCCTCTCTCCTGCTGCAGTTCGCCGAAGCGGGCGCCCGGACACAAAAGACGTGCCATCCACCTCCACACCCGGCGATAACCAGTTCTTTTGGTTCCTCTGGCACCCTCCCACGCTAAGCTGAAGTGACCGCGCTGTCACGAATGTCTAGTACGCGGCGTTGCCACTGCCGCCAGTGGCGCTGACAGCCAACATTGCGACCTCGGCGGAGTTCGGTTATCTGCAATATAATATTATTACTGCTGCTAGAGGGGTTGGTAATAATTCTATAAAAGATTATTGTAAATATTAACATAGGACTCACAAGCCGCCGTAGGTTTTTTTGATATCTCGTGTCAATGTTTTCACGCTCAGTTTTCACAAGAATGCGTAGCTGTGGCATAGCCATCGCAAACCGACTTGAAACCAAGCCAATGTCGCTTGGTCGCAATCCCGGATGTGCGGGGTCCGGCGTGGTGCGGTCGTGCGGTCGTTCTCGCTGTTCTGTGCAATCTTATAGCTTTCCTCGTGTTGTTGGCGATTTATGTGCCGTGTGCGAATCTTTTCAACCAGCATCGAAGGTCAGACATTGCAGTGCAGCTGGCGATACATCGAATTTATTGAAGGAAAAGCCATCGTATGCGCTCTTCTACCGCCGGTGAACATCCTTTGTGTGTCGTGTTGTGTTTGTGCGCTGTAATCGTACGGTGAAGAAGCTTGCGAAGTGAGGTGTTACCATCCCTGTTAGCCACGCTTTGGAATCCGTCAATTTCACCACGCTGGGAGCCCCGCTGGGAGCGACGTTGTTATAAGGTAAGTTCATTCTTTCCGAGCGCTCTTGTGCAGTGCGCGTCAGGCTTGTCAAGGGCAAGCGAGCACACGGCTTCGGAGCATGCTGGCGACATCTGCTGATAGCTGCTGGGTTAGAGATAGCTTGCCATTGCGCGTGCGTGGATCTCGGACAGGCCCTGGCCGGTCGTCGTTCAGCTTTGGCCTCTAAAATTTGGAGACACCACCACCCGCAACGGGTGCTTCTTTTCTTCGTGCCAGCCGTGAGCGGTGACGCCGGAGATCAGTGCGTTATTTGACGCGGTGCATTATCACCCCAGGGACTTACGTAATCGCACAACAGGTTCGACCGAAATCCCTGCAGTGAATTCTTGTTGCGTGCTTTCCGTTTGGTGCGCTTGAGATGCAGAAGATTGGCGCTCGTTGCTTTATGCGATTACGTAACTGCCTGCGATAAACGCGTCAAACGGCGCGTCTATCTGGCCTGTCACCGCTCATGGCTGGCACTGGGGAAGACCAGTGCCCCTCGTGGGTGGTGGCGTCTGCAAATAACAGTGGCCCATGCGAAATGACGACCGGCCCGACCCTGTCCGAGATCCGCGCACGCGCAATGGCAAGCTATCTCTAACCCAGCAGTTATCAGCAGATGTCGCCAGCACGCTCCGGAGCCGTGCGCTCGCTTGCCCTAGACAAGCCTGACGCACACTGTACATTTCATCATGACAAATGTTGTGCAGACCTTCCTGAATGGCGATACTCACGACTTGGTTATTTGCCGGTATATGAACAGTGTTTTTATTCCCGCCGTCTCCAAATCGACCTAAAGGGTATGATTTCACTTCAGCCTTGCAAAAATACTGTACGTAAGTGTAACAAATTGAAGGGGGAGGCTATTGTACCGGCACACAACATTTTGAAATCAATCAGTGTTTTATTGTCTTCTGCGCTGCTGTATTGCTTTCGCGTGTTCTATATTTGTATGTATCTTAAGCTAAAGATCTAACAAAACCTTTGAAGGCAATTGACGAATGAATAAAATCCCAGATGCAGTGCCGCTACAGAACGGAGCAGCAGCCGTGAATTACCTAGTACGAAGTGTCATAAAAAACGAAAGAACACCATGATGAAGATAAATAAAATGTTTGACGAACGAAGTTAACGAAAATGAAAAAAAAAATGAAAGAGGTTGAATCGAACAAGTGCCTGTCGGATAAATAACAAACGCACGAATACTGTGCCATGCAAGCACACCTGACAGCGCTAGGCTGAGAGGCAGATCTACCAGTCACAAACAGGATAGTGTGTTCAACCAGTTAGGAGACATGGCGGTAAAATATACTTGCAAGCTAAAGTGCTGGCAGCCAGCAATATATTTGCGTATTAATTTGAACGATTGCTTGGAGAAAGAGCGTTCCCTGAGTGCAGAGCAGTGACAAATGTGGCCTAAACCGTATTTCATCCCAGCTAAAAAAATAATGCCCAAGAATATAACAAATTCATTGATTGCTTTTGGAAAATAGAGACTATGTATCCGCAGAAGGTAGGGTTTAAACCCAAAACATCTTTACACAAGTCTGATGTGTTACCTCGGCACCCTAAAGGCAAGCAGACACTTTGGCTTTAAAACCAATGCAGAAAAAAACCTGCTGCGTTAGTAGTAGTTGAAAACAGACTGCACACTGTTGTCATATATTAGTCTTTTACCACTAAGTGCCAATTCTCTCCATGTATCTTTCCGTGAATTTCTCATTTGCCAATTTTTGTCACAGGTGCTAGGCAGCTTGCGCTAGAACATGCACAGGCGTCAAACTTTCAAACTGATGAATACCAGTTTTGACTTAAGCACTTGCTCGACTTGCTAGCGTAAATTGAAATTTGCCATTGCTTCTAATCACAACCTGCTGACTGCCTTTCTCGGAGCAGTTTTGAATAAGTTGGGCTGAATGTGGTGTGAGTAATAGCAAAATCACTGAATAACATTTTGGCTGAATGTGGCATCAGACGTGCCACTGACTGATGCTACACCGGCATTGCGCGAGGGCTTAGTCAATCTGTTTTGACAGATGTTCTGCCTCTAGGAATTACCCAAATGATTGATCGGCATGGTATCACTATACTGTTAGTGCTGCTAGTGTATAAAAATCTCGCCAAGCAAAGGGATACAAGCTTTTAAATTATTTCTCATTTACAGAAACTGATGTTTTTCCCCTCACCAAACAAAACTGTTTCGTGTTCTCCTTGTGTGTAAACTGGCATTAGACGGCCTTGTTATACTGGTATACCCCTCTGGCATTGTTATGATGAAGGCAAAAATGTGGATATACCCATGTCTCATATGATCCCTTTAAGCTGCTGCTTAGTGCTACTTGTTTGGTAAACGTACTGCAAGGCACACACCATACTTCAGCGTTACAAGAGTGTAAAAGACTGCGAAATTCAAGTTATGTATTTTTCCTGTCACGTTCTTTTTGCCACGTTTTTTTTCCATCACGGTTCATGTATTTTTTTCCACTAGTCGGTAAGCACAAAGTATTGTGTGCTCATCCATTCATAAAGCCATTTGCGATGATTGCCTGATGTAGTAACTTTAGATTACAGTACCATCTGATCCTAGTTTTTTTTAATCAAGGCTTGTTTTGTAAACAAGTTCATGCAAGTTGACAATTTTCTAATTTTGTTTTACGAGATTTCAAGCATTAAAATTTCAAAAAACAAAATCCACAGGTTGACAGATATGCTTTTGCACAGGTTTGGGGTTTCTCCTGTCAGGTAGTGGCTCTACCAGTCTTTATAGGCCGATTTGGATTTCTTTTGGGCCTGAAAGATGTGGAAGACACGATTACGGACCCATGCGGGTGATTTTTTGGCTCCCTGCCGCCTTGAAACATAGTCGTTCCTGTAGATTTTAGGCGCCTTAATGCGGAAGGCATTCAACTAAAGGCATTCCACTCCCTACCAATTGTAGAATTAATTGATGCGGCTAGCTTGGCTTACGGCATTAAAATCTGAGGAAAGCTTATACATTTGTTGAACTGCAATCTCCCTGCTTTCCAAACATACAAGCCAAGTAACTTTTAAAATAGCCAGGTACTTAAACCAGCATGCTTAATGAGAAGGGATGCAATCATCATTTCGTACTTGACTGGTGCAAACAAACAAGTCTGTTTCTTGTATTTTGCAGGCTACACAGTCAAGTAGGCAAGTGGACCCTGCGAGGCTCCAGCCCTCCCGTGATGCTTTCGTGAGCAATAAAGCAAGCTTTGCCATGCAACACCTCACTATTTCGCCTGCTCATTGGGCACCTTGACGACAGTTTTTAGAATGTTTTTGCAATATTGAAGCAGACTTAGTATATATTTAGTACAGTTAACTGAACTTTACTATGCAATTGTTGAAATAACTTGACAAAAAACTAACAGGAAATCAAACGGGCTGTCTTGAATATGCTCAGTAGGTTTTCATTTGACATTTCTCAACAGGAACTCAACAGGAGAATGAATAGAGAGTCAACACAGACTCAACTGGAACTCAACAGACTTTTCTCAATAGACTTTCAATTGACACGTCACAACAGGAACTCAACAGGAAAAGTGTATTGAGACTCAACAGAAAGTCAATTGAAAATCAACAGACATGTTGACTATAGTCAATAGACTTTCAATTGAAACTCAGCGTTGAGTTTCAATTGAAACGCGGCGGCCAATTTTCAACGAGAACTCAATACAAAATTTCTATTCAAAGTCAATTGACTGTCAACACAATGTACTGAGTAAAGTCAATTGACTTTCAATTCAATCTCAATAACCATTTTTGTAAGGGACGGCGGCCATTTTGGCGTTTATCAGTGTTGCCAGATTACCGCTTCTGCGGCCTCACCGCTAGCTTTGACAAGGCAATTTGTAAACAACACTGCCAAAGACGCAGAAGCACGGCACCTTCGGACACACATCTGCAGCTGAAATGCTGGGAAGCGCATTATCTTTGATACGCGTTCGGAACGAAGCCAGTCGCGCGCAGCCGCAGAGCAGGGAGGACAAGCTGAGACTACCACAGTTGAGAGACAGAAAACGCATAAACAACAAAATGGCAGTGACCATGAGCCGTCGCGGCAACGACTATATTCTAGTAACGTTGCCGTCGCGTTGTAAACAAATGTCGCGTGATGCGAACTGACCAATGATCACGGCGGCGGCACGGAACAATAGGAGAAGGGAGTGCCGATACTCTGTAACCTTATCTAGTGACACCAGCTTGAGTTTTGGCTAGTTGGTTGCAAGACATATCGGTGAAAACAGCGCAGGTGAAGACATATCGTCCCCGCCTTTGCGCTGTTTTCACGGACCTGTTCTACTCCCGTGCCGTCGCGTTAATTCCCCTGTCACGCATCAGGCTCATTTAATTCTCGTTCTATTCTGGCACTGCGCCGGATTCGCGGCGCTGTGGTTAGCGCACTTGGCTGCTGCCGTGGCGACCAGGCTTCAAATCCCACACAGACCCAGATGTACTATTTTTATTTAATTTCTCTTTACAGCGGCGGCCATTGTGGAACCATTCGTGTTGAGGCCGACGACAACTAAGGTCGCTTTTCGCGTTTGATGAGACATCCTAAGGTTTTCGCCTAAGGAAGTCTTTTAAGGCTTCCGCCTTAAAGATCACAGCCTGTGGCCCAGTGGCCATCCACCAGAGGCTGCTCTTTAACATACTGGGAAACAGTAGGGGCAATTGCTAAGGGAACGTTTGCGACCAATGGCGCGCGTCCTCGTATCCTGGCTGATGAGTGCACCCGAAACGTATAAGCTGTCGACGTGAAGCAATTGTATCATTACCGTAATCAATCGTCACCATTTCCAGGTTTCTTTCACTCCGCGGGCTGGTACAGACGACGTGTGACGTGTCGCAGTGGTTGAAAAAGTAGGGAAAAAATGCACTGACGATTACTTATACTCCCTAATGAGAAATTTGGGCGCAGCGCGAGCTGCAGTCTTCCCTGTCACGGCGAATATCTGCTGCGTCTCAGGAAGTGATCGCGTGATCAGCGAACGCACGGCGGCCCGCGCTACTCTGTCGCCGTGTTGTTGCAAATCGTGTTTTAACCAGAGTTCCATGCTAATACCGTAAAAACCCGCATATAATACGAACCCGCGTATAATACGAGGTGTAATTTGGGGACAGCAAAATCAGAAAAAAAGTTTTCATCCACATATAATACGAGGTAAAGAGCACATAAAACATTTATTTGCACTGCAGTTACCCGTCAGTCATTGTCAGTTTTCGCTGGCACTGTCTCCCGACGTCCGTTCAGTCATCGTCAGGTTCCCTGCCGCTGTCTCCTGAAGTCGCCTTGTTGGAAATGTCTTCCCACAGAAAGTGGTCCTCAGTGCCATCAAGGGCGTTCGAGATGCCGCATTTCTTAAAAGAGCGACTGACGAGCTCCTCTGGGATGCTGGCCCACGCATCCGCGATCCAGCTACAAAGCACCGCTGGAGAAGCCCGCGTCAGCCATTCGGTAGCTGTCACTTACGGGTCTCCTGACCTCATCCTCTCTTGGTAGCAGGACCTGATGCAGTCTTTGAAAGGCTTGTTGATGCAAACGTCTTGCGCTTGCAGCTGGGATGTCATTCCTCCTGGAATGACAATGAGTTCAATGCGGGGTTCGCTCAACAACTTCTTCACGGAATCGGCCAGGTGGCAGCGAAAGGCGTCCAACACGAGCACTGACGGGAACCCCCAACAGTGCTCCAGGCCGCCGATACCACACAGACTTTATCCAGTCAAGCACCAGCTGCTTTCTCCACCCGCGAATGCTGCTTTCGGTGACGCCGAACTGCCGTCCTGCGGCGCAATTCCTGATGGTCTTGGCACATAAAATAACTTTTCTTTTAATTGCCGCTGAATGCTGCCTTCGTGCACCCGACATCGTGTTAGACTTGCGGTGAACGTGCTGATCCTTCGCGTGGTCAAAACAATCAAAATGGCGCCGGCTGAGAGAAGCAGCAGCTAGCTAACGCCACCGCAAGACGGCCCACCCTCGGCTGAAACCGAAACCTAAAGTGCACATTTTCGGCTGAAAACTTTGGGATCCACATATAATACGAGGCACAAATTGTACATAGTAAAATGTCGAAAAAAAACCTCGTATTATCCGCGGGTTTTTACGGTATATACTAGAGGGAAATCTGGCGCCACTGTCTAGGCGAGCCTAGGGTGCCTCGATGCGCGCCCGCTCCGCTGAGGGTGGCGACACTCTTTGAAGGGGTCGCCGCCGCCAAGACCGGTTCTCGGGAGGTGCCGCCGCCATTTTCTTGCATCCCGCCCCCGCCGACTCCCGTGCTAGGCGCGCGAAAAGCGGCGCTCTTCACAAAGTCTCTTTGCAGAACGCCTGGGCGCTGCGTTCCCCAGTGTTCGAACAGCTCTAAAAATTTTACGAGGATGTTTTCGTTTCTTAGAGACCCAAAAAGCGGCTTCTAAGTTCTGTGGACGGTGAAGATCAAGCGGAACAAGTGGCAGCCGACGAACCACTTCTGCATATGCAGTGTAAGTACAGTGGTGATCTCGCTTAGGATGAAGACGGGTGCGCATGGCCACCGGTACTATCAGAGCAGCCTACCGTGGGATGCGTGAAGCCGCACGCATGCGCTGTGCGTGTAGAGCGAGGCTATACTTCTAGCGCGCGCATCGCGTCATATCGTAGCGTCTGAACGTCGTCTGCTAACTTCATCGTGCTTGAAGCGGTGGAGAAATCGGGCGCTGTAAAAATAAGTGTAAACTTGAAACCGCAAGAAAACTGTTTCTTAGTGAGTGGTTATCCGTTCATTAGCTTGAATGCAATGCAATTAGTTCGTCACATCGCAAGTTCGCAACTCGCCAGCATGCTTCAACGAGGCTCCATAAAAAGATGACGTTAATTGAAACAGCAGTTTATTTGTTTTAGGTAATTACCGCTGAAACCAAAGGAGCCCATGCACACAATGTTTGTCAGAAATAAATTGAGAGCTTAAAGTGAGCTGGGGCACTACAACCCCGATTCAATTTACGGTGGAAAAGATACTTTGTGGTTTTTATTAGGCATGTTCGTACAAGGTTCGAAGATTCGGTGTTCGAAGCGAGGCACCATTAGCAGACGACGCACAGCATATCAGAAGATGATCAGACGCTCCGATGACGCAATCCGCACGTTCAAAGCAAATTACGGCTCGACACGCACAGCGCATGCGCGATGCTTCGCGCGGCCGACGGTGGGCTGCTCTGATGGTACCGGCGCGCACGCGCTCCCATGTTCACCCTAAGCGAGATCACCACTGTACCCGGCTTTTCAGCAGTGCCAAATCCATTTGGGGCTATTGTCAGCAGTGATTTCCCTACACCCCCCTAGGGGGTGTGTAGACCCCCCCTAGTTTTTCTGGACACCCCCCCTTGAATCCCCAAATTTCACTCTTGTCAGTCCTTGTATGGACCTTTTTCACTATCGATCTGCGCATGCGCGGGCTGCCCGTCTGCTATTCTTGGCAGTAGCCTCGGGCAAAATAAACAAAAGTGCGCCCCCCGAGCTTGCTGTTAGCGTTGCACGTATTTATTTCCTTTTTTTCGACAGCTCGTGGCAAGTTCGTATGTGCACACAAAAAAGGCTTTCAAAGGAAAGGGGCAAAGTGCGTCACGCTGCGTCAAGTAAGACGTGTGCAAGTTTAATTATAAGAACTGCGAACAAATAACATATCGATTCGTCACGGGGATGAGCGTTTGGTTAACAGACGTCTATTATTTCACTAGTGGGATAAAAAAACAGCTTTTCTAGTTTATGAACCCCCCCCCCCCCCAGAGCCATTGAGACACCCCCCCTTGATTCGATGCCTGGGGAAACCCCTGATTGTCAGCTTGTCTGTGTGGCTGTTTCTAGATACCAGACGTACGGTTTTATGCGTTTATGTTGGAGGTTTCATCATGCTTTTGCGGCCTTTTTATATTTGATTGATAAAAACGGACGGGCCGATATGAAACGTGTGGCGCTTTGCATCTTCAGTTCTTTCCTTTTGTATCATGAAATAAGGCGCTCGTTGTAAGAAGGTGTGCGACCTTTCTCAGTCCCGAAGCGTCATCCCGGCGCATCACGCTTACTTCACCAAAAGTAAAGCTGTAGACTGGGCTAGTTGGTAATTCATAGGGATCAAATGTAGCGCAACAGAAACACACGGGATGCACCATACCTTCGCTAATCAACTCAAAATAGAGAACCCTTCACCAAAACCGTACTCTTCTGTTCATATACCCTGGAAAAGGAACGAATATCAAAAGTAAAGCCAAATCAAGCCCACACTGTTAGCGAGACCAGCTCTATCAAGGCGCGTCACGCAGCAAAAGCGCGCCCCGCGGCCAGCGGATGCAAGAAAATGGCGGTCGCGCTAGCAGACGACGCGGTTGTCCTCACCCTCAGCGGAGCGGGCGCGCATCGAGGCACCCTAGGCGAGCCGCGCTTCAGCGAGCGTTTCGTTAGAGTGTACTCGTCATGTGTACCGGGCAGGCGCGTTTCACTTGTCCTTGGCATGGCTCATGAACAGGCTGGGAAGTTGCCTCTGGTTGCAATGTAACTGATTAAGCAAATTTGTTTTGTTATTTTAAAATTGAAAACACCAAAAAAGATTTATTTGTCAGGGATTATTTAGAAGCTTCATGCAAGATGGACAAAAAAAAAGATGTTACCCTTTTTTTATTTTGGCTTGGAGACAAAGAAGCCTTGTGGCTAGCCAAGCCAAGTAGGCGAGGAACGTCGCTAGCTGCAATGGCGGCGCCCACGGCGGCCCGCGATTGCAGCGCCAGATTTTTCTCTAGTATATATTGGTATGAAACTCTATGGTTTGAACTTCCCGCGCAAATGTCACGTGGCGAATGGAACAGCGTCTGGGGAAAGTGTCACAGCCTTGGCGGCGGCACATGAAACAAGAGTGAGGGGGAGGCAGTGATAGAGGACGCCATTGCCGCGCGTGCCGCCTTCCTCTTCACCCTTTTCCAGACGTTCCTCTTCGTTTTCTTGTTTCTGCCGCTGCTGCGTTCGCTCACTCGGTTCTGCGGACGATGACGCCGCGAAACCCAGGTAACGGCTGCCAGAGGGTTGCACCCTAAAATGCTACGGCGGCGCATAAGCTTTGCCTTATGACGCAAGAATGCGCAAAAGTCGCTTCTCGCTGAGGTTTAGCGTCGCTGTGTTTAGCGCCGCTGAGTTTGGTGTTGCTGATTTTAAAGTTACTGAGTTATGATGTCGCAAAATGCGCAAGAAATACTAAGGAGGCCTCTCACAAAGGAACGCCTACAGTTCAATAAATGCGTATTCCTCCTCCTCCTCCTCCTCCTCCTGAATTTTTCTTTATGAGTAGGCTTCACTGCAAGAAACTACGCGGTAAAGCCACCTTTTATAAGACGAAATTTTACAGTGGGCCCCTTTAAGGTCGGTTTCGCAACTTTGCACAAACGCGTTGCTAGGAGGACGCTCTTTCAGGGCCGATATAACCAGTCTCATCAGAATATGAAGGTCCAAGAACATTTTTAAACCGAACCAGAATTTTCTCGGCATGTTCTTGCTGTGCCTGCCCAGTTACGCCGATGTGGAGACCCCGCGTTTTTCTCCAATTTAACTTCATTAAAACTAACGCTGAGATTAACTGAAACTTCAACGTCAAGACTGTTAGAATGCGTTGGCAGACTTTAATTGAACATGCAAGTGGCGTGAACGGTTGCCGACGCATCCGGCCGTAAGAACACGCAAGACTGCTTCGTTGGCATTTCGCAAAACGTTCGCTTATTGCTCACGTAAACTCAGGTCTTTTCGCCAGACGGTGGCGGCTACATTCCGCCTGACATATTAAATAACGTTTTCAATTGTGCTGTTGGCTTCGCCCTCACTGATAAAGCCAAAATCCCCAGAAGTGCCACGAAGTTGTATGACGCCCGCCGCTGGAGTTGGTTTTACGCAACATTACTAACGTATGCAGGTACCGCTGATTAAATTTCCGCTTCTGTGGGGAGGTCGTCTGCTTTGCCAGCGCCTTACTGCAAGCACCCCCGCCATGGAGCCTCTGCGTCGCCGTTGCGGCGTTAATTAGCATCGCGTACCGTGACGTTGCTGCATGGAGGCAAAATAAATAAAATCCCACGAAAGTGCACCTGGGGCCGTTTGCTTAGTCAGCGTGCATAGACGTACCCCCCCCCCCCTCCCCCCTCAAAAAAAAAAAAAACTACTCGCCGACGCTGAGATGCGGTGATCTAACCAGAACTACATAGCCACTCTCGTGGTGGGTCCTGTTTCTGATGTGTATGTTATAACGAGGGCTCTTGGGGGCACCTGCGGCCACGTCGAACCAATATATCAACAGTCGCTGGTCATCCGCTTTGCCCTTAGTTTTCTTGGACTAGTGTTGGTTACCCCGTGCCTATGTTACGGACGGTTTTTGGGGTCGTCCATCGAGAAGACAGGAATTCTTGTGTCGATCCTACGAGGGGACGTAGCTAAGAGGCCTTCTTTTTCCTTGGAGGCGTTGACGCTGCTTGACCACAGCTGTGCGCTTCCCCACGGCGGCAGGTGCAACCGAACGAATGTGAGGCACGTTCGGCGATCGGTTTCCGCGCTCATGCGTTAGGAATGGAATGCGAAGAGCGGCGGAGTTTAGACATCCGTAGCTGTAGCAGCATTTTCGCATTCTTGTGGAGTGGTCGTTTGAACGCAGTGGTGCGAGCCGTTCGGTGTTTCCGTCGCAAAAACTGTGAAGACATCGCGTTTACAACGCATCGGTTGCCGCAGCTTAAAATTACGACAGGAGAAAAGGGGAGGGGGGTTGGAAGTGGGAGGCGGAGCTCTCACGTGGCAAAGCATACCTCAACAGTGGAGATAAAAAATGCGGTGGAACAATGTTACGACGCAGTTTTACACGTGAGTTTCCCGTTGACTAACGGCAAGCCTTTTTCAGAAAACTCGGTTGGACGGCGTGGTTTATTTTTGTTCTTTTATTTTCCCTTTCGCGCAATTGCGGAACCGCAATTTGTAATTAATAGACTTTGTAAGGCGTTCTTTCAAGGCCTCGTTTTTTTTTTCTTTAAGAGAAGAACAGTTAAGAAAAGCGGTTGAGTTGCGTGACGACGACAGCAAAGTGTAATGAAACTGAAAACAAAAAAATAGCTAGTAGGGGGGAAAAAAAGGCTGAAATCCTAATAATGACCGATTACCCAGTAATTGTAGCGTATTTAGCGTTTAAACCGGCATGTCGCAGGGAAGGGAGGAAAGCGAAAACGCTTCATTTTTTTAATGGATTACCCTTGGAGCAGCGCTAGGAAGAGTTGGAGGGGTTAGACGAGGCTATACTTCTTTAGCGGCTCCGGTCTCGGCGTAGTTCCACAGCCCCAGGAGGAGCGGTAGCAGCAGCCAGTACGATGCACGCCTGATGGGCCCCGCAGTGCAGGGCCGGACATTCCCAGAGCGAATGACGGATGGTTGGCGGAAGAGGGTGCGTGCAGTCACGTGTCAGGCGTCTCCCGCTAGTCGGCGTGGGGTGGTGCCTCAAAGGGGCCCTGATACGTGCGAAGGGAAGTCGGAACTGCGAGCAACAGAAAAATTTCGCCTGGCTCTCTCTATCGGGGAACAGTCATGTAGTGCCTATCACTCATAGCTGAATCGTATTCGTCGCGCTTTCGCTTTTTTTGGGTTAATCCCATGAGGGCGCTGGATTTCGTTGACTTATGTACAGGGCTGAGAAATTGGACATCAGAAAGGAAAATTTCTACGATAATTCCCACGGCAGTGCTTTGCTTTTAGAGGCTAGAGCAGGTTGCTTGCGAACTAAGAGCTTTGTGGGGAAGTATTCACAAAATGATGGGGTATGCGTGGTCTGCGGAAAAGAAACAAAAACTATGCGGCACATAGTGTTAGAATGCGAGGGTATCCACCCAATTCTACTCGAGGGAAATATTCGGCTTCCAGAAGCCCTAGGATTTAAGAGTAGCACAGAGGAAGTTAACCTCAAGGCTGTCGAGGCGACGAAAAGAAGATTAGAATGCTGGTGCACGAAAAGCAGAGAGGGGAATATTGTCTAGGACAGCTACCACCTGTAACAGAAAATATGAGTATTTTGTGCCAATAAGTTTTCTGTGCCTGCCCTAAGCAGCGCTAGTATTAAACCAAGAGTATAAAACATAACACATACGCACAATCTTTCATACCACGCACTATCATTGATTGGAGCGATGTAACCGCACACATAGCCATATAGCCTGATGTAGCGAAGTTCAAGGAATTAATTTGTACTACAGTGACGTGCTGATAAAAGTGTTGTCTTTTTTTTTGTTCGCTGTGTATTTTTGATACTTGTGATGCTTTGTACGTTGTTACTTGCTCTTAACGTTTTTATATACGTTGTTATTTTTGTTGCTTACTTTTTTTGTTCGTTCACTTTCACATCTCAGTGATGAATTGCATTGCTTTGTTGCGTGCTGACGCACACACAAAATAACTTCTGGTTGTTGTTTATCTCTTTATCTCTTTCCTTTATGTATGCTGCACCTGAATGTACATGTATTCTGGTTGTTATTCGAAGCCCCCCCTATGCAATACCCTCATTCGAGGGCCTTTAGGGGTATTGTAAATAAATAAATAAATAAATAAATAAATAAATAAAAAATCAACTAAATAAATAAATAAATAAATAAATAAATAAATAAATAAATTAGTCGTTTTGGTAAGATGACACGTCATCACCCCGCTTCAAAGGGCATACCAATAGCAATCATCATCACCATCACCCTCATTATGGGCGTTTGTTAGTAATTGTTTGGGAGTTTAACTGTAACTTTAATTTTAACTTTTTTATTTTGTGGGGACGGGGGGTTGAGGGCGCTTCTTACGCTTAAGGCAGAGCTGAGACGCGATGCGCGCGAATTATAGGCAAAGCGGATCACAGGAATCGACGTGTAGTTAAGGAAAGAATGCTAGCCATTAAAACCTAAGCCTGAGCTTCGGCAGACGTTTCTCTGCCTACGTACAACAATGAGTCGAGATAAACCGAGGTGTGTGCCAAGGAAAAAAAAAAAGGAAGATGCCTCTCTCAAAGGGACACAAAGGCCGTAATTTACGACCAGGGCGATTCGAAAAACAGCACGCAGCCAAGCTCCATGATCGGCCGTACCCGAACACGACAAAAAGAAGACTATCGTGCCGCATTGCTGTGCGTTTACCGCATTGCCTGTTTATGCGACCGAAAATTCTCCCCGCCTTAGTAACTGCACACTCAATCTGCGCACTCCAGACAAGAGCAGAAATGTACACAACGCGTCAGGAAGTACACCTGCAGTGGAATGGCTTCCTTGTGACAAGAGAAAGCGAAACATGTATACTGGAGGGGAGAATGAGCAGGGCACATGTGCACTCCAACGCATTTGGTGATAAATTAATTGTGGCAAGCCATGCATGCCTCAAGCGCAAATAAATAGGCCTCTTAGCTTTAGTACAGTGGCTCACTGTCAACTGTTAATGGAAAGAATCCCATATCATCAGCAAGAATTCCTCAGGCCACTTAAGTCTGCTCACGTGTTGTTTAAAGTTGAAGGACTTCTTTTATCAGTTACTTCACTCTCGTTCAGGTTTTTTATTCTCTACTACTCGTACACTTCGATGTCTTTGGGACAAATTGATTCGAGTATTCGTGTAGCGGACGCTGACTGACTGCCTCGCAGCCATGTGTTTTGTCGGTTCTGCTGTGAATACGACGTGTCCAAGTGGGAGTTATCTACTGTAACAGATTTCCGATTATTAACGGAACCGAAGTACGCGCAAATTCAACTCAGCAGTTTTCAAACCTCTGGACCTGAGCGCGTTCAGGACTCATAACACAAAAGAAGTTGCGTGCCCTGTGTGCTTTATTCCGCTGCGTCCCCGATGAAGTGCTCAAGAAATTCCCCCCAAATTTTTGTTCCTGGTCAAAAGCGCCGTCTCGCATTTGCTCGTCGGTAACACCAGTCCACTTTGCACATCACACAATCCATGCGTTGTTGCACTTTCCTCGTCGCATCTTCACACCTCCAAAGCTGCAGAGCCAGGGTTTGTGGTGTTTCCGAGCTCCATCGAGCATTAATCCTCGCAACGCGCATGCAGCGAGCGTGCGGCGTGAAGGAACGCGTTGTTGGTCGTTCAGCCAGGCTTGCCTTACAAAAGCAACGTTCTCGAATTAAGTCTTGGCAACCTGCCGGCGCCGGAAAGAAAACGGGAGCGGACGGGAATGTTTGGCAGGCGTGAAGTCTAGGGCGATCCGTAGATCCGTGTTTCTGAAAAAGAAACAAAAACAAACAAAGCAATACAGTTAACGATGGCACGTTTCCCCGCCCGCGACTGCTGCATTTCTGGAGTCGGCGGAATGCGAAGAAATTCCAGTGCGCACACCATGACCGTCAGAGGGCTTCAAGGAGGTCCAAACTAACCGGAGCCCTCGGCGTACCTTTTACATATACGAGGCATCATTTAGTTGACGCGTTGAGCCCCAAATTTAATTTAACCCGAGTTTGCGTGGAGACGCACTATCAAACTCGCTCACGCTAAGCAACCATGCCCCTTCACTCGGAACTTTGAATTCGCGATGTTCTGGATCCCCAGTAGTACACACTTCACCAGTGGAGCTTGAAGTTACGTGGGTTACCAGTGGAGCTTCAAGTCTACTGGCGGGTTTTCCTATAAAACAGCTCTAAGGGAGCAAAACCAGCTGTACTCGCTTTGCAGCTATTTATGTTACAAAAGCGTCAGTATTTTCAGTCTCACTAGATAGGCATTTCGTTGATTTGACATAGTAAGTTAGATGTCAGAAGATCCGAATTGCGCTTTGTCCGACGCGCTGTTGCACATGCCTTAGCCTTAAAGATAGCTGCACATCTACAACGGGTTACATGGTACCGCGTGCTATCTTTTTTACTGCTGCTATCTGTGCAACGCGATAAAAAAATCCAGGTGCCTGAAGCAACCGAAAGGGTGTTTCAAAATCTTATCACTTCACTCACACCTCGGTGATTGATTGATTGATTGATCGATTGATTGTAGGGTTTGACGCGCCGACGCAACGCAGACGATGAGGCGCGCTGTAGTGGAGGGCCCCGGATTAATTTTTACCACCTGCATGGGGATCTTTCACGTGCGCCGAAATATCGTACACACAGGCATTTTTGCTTTTCGCCTCCATCAAAAAAGCGCACCTCGGTGCTTAAATCAATATCTGAACACGCATAGCTGAGTATAGTCTTATCTAGTTAACTGCAGACAGATTCAGTTAAAACGCCGATGTCCCGACGTAAACGCGGTTCATCTCTAAAGCAGAGTTGGTGTGGGATGGATTAAACACACGGTATGCCGGTCAGCTACTTCAGGGGCGTTCTTAAAGACGCCAGCGCGGTATCTTGAAGAGGCAAACGCCGAAGCTGTGCTCAGGGTGTCACCCCGCGGCACAAAGACGGCGACAGCGGGTTCGCTCGGAGGCGACGCGCCGTATACAAGGGGCCTAATTAGAGCGTCGTTTACACTTCAAAGGAGGCTTAACTCGTACGTGCATCCTGCACTGCAGTTCGAGAACTGCTAACGACGGGCACCGGAGCGCGCCTGAGCGCTTCGCTGCAACCGCGCGCATATGAACACACGGTGCAGAAGAACCATCCTCAAGGCCGAACAATAAGCTTATTCTAAATGTAACACGCTAATTCCCGCAAGCTCCTTTAATGACTTGTTTACTCTCGATAATTCCACACTCGGATAATTACGGCTCTTAATGCGGTTCCGGGTAATCTTAAGCGGCCAGGTTTCAGCGTTGTTCGTTAGCGCCTGCGCACAGGCTGCATTAAACATGAGGGGATTTTCTCTGTTTTCAATGAACCCATAACACAAAAACGACTGAGTTCGGTTCTATTAAAAACGGCTGCGCTAGATCCGGCTCCGCAGTTCTGCTGGAGTGGGGAATCTCCGCGGCGAACAGTACGGGCCGTAAAAACAAGTTGCGGAACAGCGTGAACTAGGTGCTTAAAATCATTTCTCTTTCAGCACGAAGGCTTGAGCGCGTGCTGGCTTGCAGTTAATGAAAAGTGTTACGGATTTGCATAGAACGCCGGCTTTACGGGCTTGCATGTATAATTAACCACCCAGATGCTCAACGCCTTCGACCTGTATACAGAGCTGATCAATGGAACCAATTTTTCCAGTTTAGAGGCACACTGAAACGAAATACCGTTCCTTTTAACAAATATTCTAGAAATAGAAACGTGTCATTTCGTATTACCGGGATGCCTGCATGCTGCTGGCTACACCACTGTCACCTGTATACGCTAGCTGCAGCCCATAATCACCGCGCTTCCCACTGTCCAATGTTGATGGTGATGATGATGTTTAGTGGAGCTTCCTTTGTAAAGGGGTGGTTTTGCACAGTTACGTATTACACTCGGTTACAACTCAAGAACGGCACCACCTCATGTAGTGTATCACTCCGCCATAGCGCCGGACCCTTGACGTCAGTGCGCGCGCGTTTTAAAAGGGGTTTGCTATGAATGCGTGATATCGTTTGCCTTGTCTCACGCAGTTTTTTTGTCGTCACTGGAGTTGTTTATAAGCATATTCAGTCCAAAAAATCACGGTAACGGCTCACGCCATGTTCAAAATATTCCTAGTAACGCCCTACTTGCGCCGCGCGGAGAAACATCCGGCTACGGTGATAAGGCACAGCGGCAACTTCCGGTGCCGTTCTTAAGTTGTCACTGAGTATAGTTATAAACATGCCGCTCTACATTCACGTCGCCTTCGAAATGTTAACTTGCTAGTTCACGTTCCTTCCTGGTTGCTTCTTTGTTGTTGTTTTTTTCCTCTAGTATTTTAACCTTCTTTTACTAACTTCTACTGCTCTACCACTAAGCTTCCAAGGCCTCCGGAACCTTCACGCCTCTTTCACTGAGGGCTGGAAAGGATGCCCTTGCACTCCGCTACAATACGAGTCCCTGAGCGGTGGCGCCGCGGTAATGGGCATCCTCTATTATCAGTCCCGCATCGTCCGCGGACTGCCCGAGACGCGGTCCGGCGCTCGATTTTCCCATGTATTCCTATGGGGCTTCCGGTCCTAGTGCAGTCCTCGGACTGCCCGCGGACCGTCCAGGACTACTAAATCGAGGAGACCCAATATAGCCAGGCGAATATCACTCTGCTTATGTCCGGCTCCGTTGCCACCGGGCGGAAAGAGAAACTTTTAATAAAAATGTGGGGAAAGAGAGAGAGAGAGAGAGAGAGAGAGAGAGAGAGAGAGAGAGAGAGAGAGAGAGAGAGAGAGAGAGAGAGAGAGAGAGAGAGAGAGAGAGAGAGAGAGAGAGAGAATGAAACCTGCAGAGCTGCCTGAGCAGTGATGCCAATTTAGCGGATTTTCCGCTAAATCTGGCGGATTTCATTTTATCCTGACGGGAAAAAAATTAGTCTAGCGGCTGGTGGATTTTTTGACGGGCCATTTTCATACATAGCGGATTTCTGGCGGATACGTCACGCAGTGCACCGATTCAAAATCGCCCTGCAATAAACCATTTCCGTGTCCTCTAAAAATGCAGAAATTGCTTAACTTCAGAGGTTAGGAGGGCTCCTGTTCACTTGCTCCGCCTATCTCAGACAAACAAATCCGTGAGGTTTCAAAACGGCTCTGAGACAATCTAAAAAATTCAAAACCAGTGGAGCAAAATCACCCTCCTGGACTGGAGGCAAATATCGCCCACGCAGTCGTTCTGGTGTGAAGTTCACTCCTATAAGGACGCCTGCGGCGAAAACCCGTTCGCCGAGCTGGCCGGATTTGCCATGTCGATGCTCGTGCTGCCGTATTCAAATGCCGAAGTAGAGATGAGGTTTAGTCAGCTTAACATAGTAAAATCCAAGCTGAAGAACAAGCTGAAGCCTGAAACAACAAACGCCATCCTCGCCGTATACCGGGACTGCAGTTACACCAGAAAAGTTGTTTTGATTACGAATTTCCCGCAGCAGTTGTTACTGCAATCGGGACATCTGCAACGTATGTGCAACCAAGTCACCTTTATGGTCCCTCAACAAGTACCAGCGGTCCTGTGGAGATTGTGTCAGACGACGACAGCGGCGACGCAGACCTCGATGTGTTTTTCGTTGACCTGTGAGTTCTTTTGTTTCATCAGTGTGAACATTTATATCTTTTAGCCTCATCTGTGATGAGGTTGACCAATGACGACCACCGCAGCACTGAAATCTCAAGTGTTCTGTTAGACTCCTTGGAAGACTCTTTTATATGTTATTTCAGCTCTCGTAGTTTTGGGGAGCTTTTAAGAATGATAAAGGTATTTATCATACGAAATTGCACTGTTATTTTAAATAAAATAGGCCCTAGCGGGAAATTTAGCGGATATGTTTTAGAATCTAGCGGAATCTGGCGGATTTCTCATTGCTTTTTAGCGGATGTCTGAAGCCCAGCGATGGCAACACTGTGCCTGAGATACTTAAAGGGACCTTGCAACACATTTTTAAGCTTTTTTTAGAAATCCCTAATGCTTTCAGCACGTAGCCAACAAACACAACCAGTACTCAGAATAGGTGTCAAAAGTACCTCAGCCACAAACTTTTGCTCTATGCCCGTCATGTAACTTAGCAACTTGCTCAAGTGATTTTTCTCTCTTTCCCGGTCTTGGCGTTCTTCTAGTGCTAAAATTACGTCATTACAGCGGTGTAGCGGATATTGGCCGCTTTCTTTCAGTTGCAGCAATAAACGCATTCGATAGCCACTTAAAAAAGGCACAAAAGCAGAGCAGGAAGGGAAGGCGGATCTGCTGCGAGGAGCACATCACGCAGTGCAGCTCCGTGGTGGAGATAGCTGGGACTTTCACGGTGCTTCCAGACGCGAAGGAAAGAGTGAAAGATTTTATTTATTTATTTATTTATTTATTTATTTATTTATTTATTTATTTATTTATTTATTTATTTATTTATTTATTTATTTATTTATTTATTTATTTATTTATTTATTTATTTATTTATTTATTTATTTATTTATTTATTTATTTATTTATTTATTTATTTATTTATTTATTTATTTATTTATTTATTTATTTATTTATTTATTTATTTATTTTAGTACCCTAATTGGGCCCGTGATGGGCATTACATGGGGGGAAGGGGTTAAAAACAAACACAACACTATTTCACCGTTGAACGAGGCGTGACATACAGAATACATCCATCATTGATCGTTCTTTCTCGTGTCTTTTTTGTTTAACAGGGCATGTATGAACGCAAATAAGCTAGTACTGCAACAGGGTTATGTATAAGGTGCTAGCAAGAACAACCCGTAAGATCAAAATCGACCGTAGTCAAATAGCAAAGCATACATACAATAAAATGAAACATTTCCAAACTTTGTGCACGTTACAGGATTACACTATATAGACAACTTCAACTGCAAAAAAATGCTCATTTTAAAACACTTTTTCAACAAAGCAGTTCGTAAGGCTTACTGGTCAATATTTTGGGTGATAAATGAATGCAACGCGGTTTGAAAGGAAGATGATTCTGTCAGATGAACAAGACTTGCCGGGAGCAAGTTCCATTCCTGTATTGATAAAGCAAGGGGGGAGTTCTGGTATTTTTTGGTTCTAGCAAAAATCGACTGTACTTTGTGAGCATGATCAGTTCGGGGGGAAATGCGATGAGCCGGTAAAATATTGGATGACCTGAAAGATGACTCAGAGTAGTAAAGGGAGTGAAAAAACGACAAGCGCGAAAATTTCCTCCGGGTATCCAGATTAGGCAGATCAAGAGAACGTTTCAGAGCAGATGCGCTTATATCAGAAGAGTAGGAATGCAGGATAAATCTTGCAGCTTTGTTCTGCACGGCTTCGAGGGAGTTAATAAAGGACGCTTGGTGTGGATGCCAGATAACAGAAGCATATTCTAATGCGGATCTTATTAATGAAATGTACGCATGCAGTTTGGTATTGCTGTTCGCTTGAAAAAGGCGGCGTTTAAGAAACCCAAGTTTTTTAAGGGCCTTGTTAGTGGTGTATTCAATGTGAGTGCTCCAGCTAAGATCGTAAGTAAAAAATATATCCAGATATTTAAATGAGGAGACTGTTTCGATTCGACCATTGCCAACAAAATACTGATTGGAAGGAGTATCTAAGAGGGTAGAAAAAGTCATGTGTTTGGTTTTTGATACGTTGATTTCCATTTGCCATCTATTGCACCATTCGATTAATTTGGACAAATCATCCTGTAGGCTGATGGCGTCATCAATGTTTGTTATCTGCTTATAAAGAACCCAGTCATCCGCAAAGAGACGCAAAGAGGAGTTAATACCGGATGCTATATCGTTAATATAGATTAGAAACAGAAGGGGACCCCAGACTGACCCCTGCGGGACACCCGACTTAACACAGCAGCTGCTGGATATGCACTGATTAATGTTTACTGATTGAGAACGGTTTGTCAAAAATTATTTTATGGGCAGTGTTACAGAGTCTCTTTAAAGCCCGCTCTCAGCGCTGCAAGCTGCTCCATTCCCCTTTCCACGAAGCCCAACTGAGAGGTCATTAGAGCAGTTCTTTACGAGGATATGCCAGAGTTCACAAATGTGGCGTCGTCGCGGCATCCCGTGCAGTGGCGTGGGCGGGAGCTCAGCTGCTACGCGTTTTGTGGCCTCCGGTTTACGAATACGTTTTTATGCTCGTTGGTGGCACGGAGAACTTACACCGAAGGGAAGTGCGCGCTAATGTGGCCATATTTCTCATCCGCTATATTTTCCCGTTAATATGCTTAGTCTGTAAAATGCTACGTTATTATTGGCGCAGTACGCCGGTAGGTCGCAGTCACAAGCAATTTCTGCACCCGACACATGTACTTGGGACTATTTTCGAAATTGTTTTAATAGCTCGAGAGAAAAAAAAGGAACGATAAACATTGGATTTGTCACCATTCAAAGTTCCCAATTCTGATTAAATCTGGATATTGGAAGTTAGAAATTCGATGTTATTAAACCAGTTATTAACAGTTGTTAATTTATTTGAATACTCGCACATCCTGACTGAAGCGCCAACATTCTTTCAGCATGTTTAACGCAGCATACAGAAATTATTTTCCCAATGCTCGAGTATATTCAACCTAACACTGATGTCTACTGTTTAGGAAACAACATCGATGTTGTCGATTAACAGAGAACATCGTAAAATTGAATGCTGCGAAAGGGGGCATCGTAATCGTGGCTTCGAAAAGAGCACGGAGTGCACAAACCGTCCGCTAACGAGTAAATCACTTGCCTAGAATAAAACAAAGACGTAATGCAAGACGCAAAGACGCTGACCTAATTTCTAATCACCAGTTAAGGAAAAGAGTGGCAAGTGTTACCTCTGGTACCAATGGAGCGCCGAGGTCGAGCCTGTCGGGTGTTGTTCGTCGTAACAGTGGCAGCGGTCAGACGTAAACGTTCATGAAAGGACCGTTCCAGGCCCCTGCGAAAACCGCGAAGGAAGAAGCGCTCAGATTCGCCCGAAATACGCATATACGACTCGAGCGAAAATTTCTCGGGTCCGTAAGTCTGCTTACGTGATTCGAAAGTGAAAGCCTAGCGATTTTCAAAGGCTTCCTTACTGCTACATCGTTTTAGATGCGACTGCATCTCATTCACTCGCCTTGTCCCTCCATACGGCGTCGTTGTCCGTCCACACCCCTCCCCCATTCTCCTCGCCACGCGAGCTGCGCTCTCCGCCGCTCACCCCCTCTCCTCTCTGATAGCGAACACTCTCTCGCGAGGGGCATTGGATCGGATTCGATTGGCTTGGCTTGGCTTGGATTGCACTAAAGTGGATTGTGTTGGATTGTGTTGCGTCATAGCCGCGGCAGGGGGTTCACGGCACGTTTCACGCGATGGGAGAATCAACCTAACAACGGAACCCCATATGCGTCGCATCTATACAGGGGTTCCCGCGAGGGGAGGTGGGAGTAATTTTTTGCGTCTGTTTTTTTTTTTTTCGTATTTTGGCGCCAATTACTTCTATAGGCGGACTTTCCGCACTTCACGCAACAGCTTCTCCAGAATCAGAGCTCCTCGCTGCTCACGTGCACCTGTTCTACTCTCGTTCCGTCACGCTCACCTGTCACGTGGCACGCGTTAGGGTAATTCTGGTTCCCCCTCTGGCAGGGTGCCGAGCTATAGCAGCGGTAATGCGCCAGGATCATGTTCTGGTGACCCGGGTTTAAACACCACAAGAAGGCAGATGTGCTTTTATTTATTTTTTAAAGACGACAGTCTTTCTTGGGCTACTTGAACGCGAAAATTTTGTTCTGTCTGTCACTCAATTCAGCCGCCCGGATAAAGTGAAACGGTATCTGCACAATTGGTTTATACACCCGCCGCCAAATCTAAACGTCAAAGTACGGTGGCAATGTTCATACTTGTCAACATTGTTGAACAAGAACAAGACATCACGCAAATATGTGGTAAAAAGTCAATATATAAGTAATCATTGCAGTGTTCCTTTATTAAAAAAAATCATGGATGCTTGGTTTTTGCGATACATCCACAGCAGAAAAAAAAATCACTTTTTCGCCTGCTGTTGCCCGCGCCACTGTAGCTCCCGGCGGAATTTTAAGAAATCAAACGGCACCAGCAACGAAAGGTTCCACGTTCCACTTGGAACGCACGTGGAGCAGGGCAACGTGGTTCGTACTAGTAGGGTGCCTCGATTCACGCGCACCTCCGCCGTACGGCAGCGCTGGCATCGAGGCACCCAGCCTGCAACAGTGGAACGCGGTAAATTTAAATTGACTTGAGCAAACCTCTAGCGTATTTATCTTGGGAGGAACGAGACGGGAGAGGAGCAGCGTAAGAGGTGAGCGGGAAAGAGAAGGGAGGCGTTTACTTGGCAGGTGCGCCAGTAGACTATTGTCTTTCGGCAACATTTGCAACGAAAGGAGCAAATACACGTCCATTTTGTTTCTTTACAGCGACGGCCATTCTGGAACCATTCGTGTTGACAGACGATGACCACGGTCACTTTTGGCGTTTGATGAGACATCTAAGACTTCCACCTTAAAAAGTCAAGTCACCTCATTGATACAAAGAAAGCACCCCCAAGCTTCGAAAAGGTCGTTCCAAGCTTTTCGCCTAAACTCGGTCTATTCAAGTCGTACACTTGATCCTGGCCCCTTCGAATTGATTACCCGTGCCCGAGCACAAACGCCGTCCACCCAATAATTCATTCGCATTACACAGAGCAGGATGAGAAATATAGATCGAAAGACGCGTTCAGGATTCGTCTTTATGCAACAATGGTTTGGGCTGCGGTGCCCCAAGGTCTCGTCAAAATGTGCCAGTCCGTGCTAGCTTTGGTTACTGTTGCCCTCAAACGATTTATTTGTATGATGTTTTTGCTAATGCTTCAGTTGCCACGGCAGGGTTAGCGATGGCAAAATTATCGGTATTGTCCCTTTCTTTTTCGCTGACCTGAAGCGAGTGACGCACGTATACCGCGATTAGTGTAGGGGAGCGTATTACCTTATTGCGATTTGTTCTAACCACGTGGTCTAGGCGCTCAAAAAATGCTGCACTTGCTATTAAAAACGTGCTTGGAGGATTTATGATTGCCCTTGGCAGGTTCACGCGTTAACGGTATTTTTTTTTTAATTTTTGCCGGTATCTCGCTGTTGTCTCCCCGTGTTGTTGTGTTTTGTTTTGTTTTTCAACTCCTCCGAAGTTAAATTTTCCAACGGTAACGCTTCTGCGGCTTCTGGGGAGCATAACGTTATATCTGCCTAGCTTTTCTAACACCTTTTTTTTTTTTTTACTACTTCGAAGTATACGGCGAAATTCCCTTCACATTTTTAAAACGCCTCTGTACACCCCTTGCAGAACTTCTTGTTCGAAAACAAAGTTTAGGCATTAGCTCCATACGCCCAAAAAGGCGTCCCTGCACTGCTTCCAGAAGTTCGGCAGCGCGTATGTTGCAGGCTTATCAATCTTCATCAGGTCCAGAGATCACGTTGACGGTCCTCCATTTCGTTTCCTACCTATTCCGGATCCGACCCAAAGGTCTTTTGTGTGCTTTTTTGTGCGTGCGTGCGTGTGTGCGTGTGTGTGTGTGTGTGTGTGTGTGTGTGTGTGTGTGTGTGTGTGCGTGCGCGTGCGCGTGCGTGTGCGTGTGTGTGTGTGTGTGTGTGTGTGTGTGTGCGTGTGTGTGTGTGTGTGGCAAAAAGGGGTACAAAGGAAATAAGAAAAAAAAAAACAGCGTTGATGACAGGCGATACTGAGGAAAGGAGGCAGCCGTCTGACGTCAGAGGCGAGGCGATCGCAGGCAGTCGCGCGGCCGTCTCACGCGGCGCTTGGATTCTTTCGGGCCACCGGTTCGGGATCCCATCTAATTGCCTCAGGCGCAGATTTTGAGTGCACGTGTAGCGCTTCAGACGCGCATGGCCGCACGTAGCCAGCCCCCCTTGCGGCCAAGACCTTGGGGCGGACAAGTCGGCGCTCTTAGTCGACGAGTGTCCCTCGCGGTATGTGCTCGGCGCGATCCAGCCGGGCGCGGCTATTCATGGACGCCCTTCTCCCGGGCGTCCCTTTTCCCCGCGAGGTGATCCCTTCGCCGCGGCCGCCGGCACGTCCCCACTCCCCCTCTTCCACCCGCTCTTCTCCTCTTTTCTGTTCCCTCTTTTCCGCCCGAGCTTGCTCGACTCCTCTTGGCCTCAAGGCCCCTCTTTTTGCTGGCCCCGTTGCTCGTGGCTAAAAATCAATTGACAGACACCAAAAGGCACAGCCGCCGCGAGTCCTCGCCGTACTTGGCGCCTGTGGCGCCGCTCGAGATTCTTGTCATTCCCGAAAGAGATCAGTGGCCTGGTCGCTTTACAATTCACACGAGCGCGCGACCACGTACGCGGGTCTTTCGAGGGGGGGGGGGGGGGGGGGGATTTTTCGTATTCGGAAAAAGGAACCGCAGATATCCTGGCAAACTAATAATAAACGGCCGAGTCCTTCGGCAGGAAAAACTTGACGCGAAGGTTTACTGTGAGTAACGCTGAGTTCGGTCACATGTAGTACATTCTGAAACATTTCAGTGGGTCTGGGAGGAGGAGAAAAAGGGCAAACCGGGCGGATAACGAGCTAGGCGCGGTGTACGATTCGACGTAAAAAGCTTGATCTGCGAGCTGTGACATTACGTAATGAGACGTCATTTGTTGCGTTGCGTAATGTCACGGCGCAGAGTCCCTCCCTAATCTAGCTGATTGGCCCTTTCGATCGCCGCTACGGGTGAAGCAGAGCGTATTAAACCGGAACCATTGGTGTTCTTAATTCAGTCAACCTAATGAACAAGCGGGGTTTCGTAACGGCTATTCAACAATGGACCATATTCACACGATCAATCAGGTGATAGAGAAGTGTGCGGAGTATACACAACCCCTATATATAGCCTTCCTAGATTATGAAAAGGCATTTGACTCGGTCGAAACCTCAGCCGTCATTCAGGCATTGCGGAATCAGGGTGTAGACGAGCATTACGTTAAAATACTAGAGGATATCTACAATGGGTCCACAGCTACCATCGTCCTCCATAAGGAGAGCAGTATAATACCTATAAGGAAGGGCGTCAGACAAGGAGACACAATCTCTCCAATGTTATTCACAGCATGTTTACAAGAAATATTAAGAACATTAGATTGGGAACAGGTGGGAGTAAGGGTTAATGGAGAATGCCTCTGTAACCTCAGATTTGCTGATGACGTTGCCTAGCTAAGTAACTCGGGGGACGAATTGCAAAGCATGCTTACCGCACTGGACAAACAGAGTAGAACCGTGGGCCTGAAAATTATATGCAGAAAACTAAAGTAACGCTCAATAACCTCGGGACAGCACAGCGGTTTGAGATAGGTGGCGAGGACGTGGAAGTAGTAAGCGAATATATCTACTTAGGCCAAGTTGTGACCCCGGATCCCAACCATGAGGCAGAGATAATTCGAAGGATAAGAATGGGGTGGAGTGCATTCGGCAGGCATTCCCAGACAATGAATGGCAGCCTACCATTGTCCCTTACGAAGAAAGTGTATGACAGCTGCATCTTACCGGTACTCACCTACGGGGCAGAAACTTGGAGGCTCACTAAGAGGGTTCAACTTAAATTGAGGACGACTCAGCGCGCAATGGAACGGAAGATGATAGGTATAACATTAAGAGACAAGAAAAGAGCGGAGTGGGTCAGGGAACAAGCACGTGTTAAGGACATATTAGGAGAAATTAAGAAGAAGAAATGGACGTGGGCAGGGCATGTAATGCGAAGGCAAGATAACCGTTGGTCATTTAGGGTAACAGAGTGGACCCCCAGGGAAGGCAAGCGTGGCAGGGGGCGGCAGAAAGTTAGATGGGCAGATGAGGTCAAGAAGTTTGCGGGGATAAATTGGTCGCAGTTAGCGGAGGGCTGGGATAATTGGAGATCAGTGGGAGAGGCCTTTGTCCTGCAGTGGCGTAGATAGGCTGATGATGATGGGTGTTCTTAAGAGCGTAGATCCAGAGGACCTGGTTGTCGTCCGGGTTATTACTGACTGGCGATGCGGACTTCGCCGATATTCCACGAAGCGTGGAAGGCATCCTGTAGCAAATTCCCGGGGCAGTCAGACGCACTTGCTCATGCGGCAACGACATGCCCGCGCCCGCCCTTGTGCAAGCCCGACAGCCCCCAGATAAGAAGGCATGCCTATACGGTGTATCACTCGTGTGCCTATCTTGGGATGCCAGTGGTCACGTCTAAACAAACAACGTCAGCGGCCGAATACCAGAATGAGGCGTGTCTAGCCAACCGCATAGCCGGCATAAGACGGAACGCGGAAGGCTTGCGACCTTCTTATCGAGGCGACGTTGTCCAGCCTCCATGTCTGTCGGGCTGAAGGTTGGCCGAAGTTCCTGCATGCACTCTGTTTCGAAGAAGTGGAAGTAAAAATAATAGCACCACAGACAACGGGCGCCCCTTCCTCTTCCATCGTCTATATATTTTTCTCCTGAACATATATTGAGACAAAAGCCGACCCGGCTTTTTTTCGAACTACAGCGCAAAAAGACAAGCAAGGATAGTAAAGGTATATATTATATAGATGCCTACGCTCTTAGTCGCCAACCTTCAGCCGAAGAACTCAGGCGCTACAGCTAACGCTGTATGGTGCGTGCTGTTTTAATAACCCTTTCTGCATACTGCAGGACATCTCCCTTTTGCTATGCCTGTCTTATGTTGGTTTTTCGTAATGGACCTTCCCCAAATTGCCTCGCCTTGCTATGGCTTTGTTCCAATTACGGAGCCAATTTCGCCCCAATTTCGCTATTTCCATTAAGAACCGCCGCAAGCAGTTCCCATGCGTGGCATACGCTACGAAAATGAGTTGAACGAAATTTCCGCTCAGAGCGAATAACCGCGAACGTGGTGGGGGCTGGTGGCTTGGGAAAAGGCAATTTTCTCCAAAGGATGAGGCAAGATGTTCCTTTCAATGTCTTATCTCTCGCTCTTCCTTCGCCTGTTTCTTCTTGCGCCACGAGCCGTTTCTGCGTCGTCGAATTTGTCCAACGGACGATACGCCACAGAAGAAACTCCTTGGCTAATAGCAGACATGGGGGGCTCAGATGGGCAGTGACAATGCGGTGGAACAAGCCCCCTTAGACCACATAACGCTCAATAAAGTGCTCTCTTTGTCTCCTCTCTCTCTCTGCCTCTCTCTCTCTGCCTCTCTCTCTCTCTCTCTCTCTCTCTCTCTCTCTCTCTCTCTCTCTCTCTCTCTCTCTCTCTCTCTCTCTCTCTCTCTCTCTGTCAAAAGCACATGCCCCAAACGCACGCGCATCACGCCGATGTTTGGTTTCGTTATGTCGAGAAAAAAAAAGATGTCGCGCGATGGAACTGAATGTACGACGTCCAGAATTTAGAGTATACGGGTGAGGGGGGTCTAGTTACTGTCTATGCCGTTGTCCGCAAAGCACGACCTGGCCATTTCTGATCATTGCGTTCATTTGACGCCATGGGCGGACTAAGGATCGAGTGATGTATGCAGCCCAACAGTCTGTGCAATCGTGCGTGCTCGCGGACAAAGCATGGCAATTCCGCAAGTTTCCCTCAGCCCAATTTCCCGATCCTCGTCCCTAATGTCGGCACTGATGAGCAGTGCGCAATTTCTCCGTGCCACGTCCTCCCTATTCCGGATTAGCCAAGGGGCGAGGGGTGTTGTTGGATAGAGCGCCACAGGTGTTGGCGCTCTCATGCACATGGCCTGCCGGGTCGAAATCTATATTGATCATCGCGGTGCGCCGGAGCGTGTATGCGGCCGGGCGAATGTGATCTCTTCGACTTCACGGATGACCAGCGTCCGCTTTAGATAGAGCTGCTTCGCGGCCACTCTCGCGAACTGCGTATACCTGCTGCGCGCCGGACAATCTCCCGGGCCGTGTACTAATGATGCTCATCGGCGATGACTCCTTCCTCGAACACCTCTGCTACATAGGCTCCGGCTGGTCGTCGTCAGGTAAGGGCGATTGTGGGGTCGATTCTCGTCTTCTTTTGCTATCGCAAAGCACCCGGTCGTTTCGGTCATACGATCCATGATCCAAGTCAACATGCGTCCGTACGCAGGCACGCCACGATGCATCGTCATCGTATAACTGGGCGCCGGATTACATGTTCTTCAGCGTGAGAACCACGGTGAAGAGGGGAAGAGGATCAGTAGAGACTAGGATGACACGTCTCTTCGTGGTTCCCTCCTCCTCAGGGGGGATCCGACGCCATCTGGATAAGGAATGGAGCGATGCTCCCTTCCACCAAGAGGGACAATTATGTGCATCCGTTGATCACAGTATCCAGGAACTGGTTGTAGAGGACTCTGCCTGTTGGCGGGTGTATGAGTACGCCGTCGCTCGCCATCACGCATGGTCTACGCTTTCACCAATCCTTTTGACAAATTCGCTGTTGCACTTTTTTAATATAGCGACGTCGTACTGAAAGTAAGCACGAAGGGGCGCGCTGTCGTGTTTTCTTTTACACGCTACCATTTTCTATCTCTCAAATTTTCTATCCTTTTGCCCGCAGATCATTTCTTTCATCTTCCGTGCCCGTGAAATTGACGATGTTTCGGATTACGCTCTAAACGCCTGGGAGTGAACGCGTGCTACGGACTAAGGGAGTCAACATTTGCAACCTCCGTTAGCATACTACTCTTTAGCACGCAAGCTGTCCCCCCTTCTGTGGGAACATCCGCGGTCTCTGCCTCCGCTATGGCCTGTTACATCACATCTATACAGTCACATTCAGAAATGCTAATACTTCGAGAAATGTTTTTCAAAGCTGCTCAAAATTAATCCGTAGCCCTCCACTACGGCGCGCCTCATCGCCTGCGTTGCGTCGGCGCGTTAAACCCTACAATCAATCAGTTTTCAAAGCTGCAAGCGCTGCTTTTGATTCGATGATTTTCGCATCTCATCCTGGGCCGTTATACTGTTTCGCATATGAAAGTGATTCTCCCAAGTGCGTTTACCGTTCTCTGCACCGTTACTATATTCCGTGCGATGCTATTCAGGATTTTCACTACAGAAAAAAAATCTGTTTGGTTAACGTAAGGATCACGTGCTTTTATTGCTACACGCACTCACGTTCGCGTATATCTCGTTCGACACGATTCGCTGGGGTGCTTCGGGCTGAAAAGCCCGATGACCAAGTGCTTCCGGCATTGCGCAACCGCACTGCTGAGAACAACAAAACTGTCTGCCGTTAGCTTTTAATTAAGGTACGTGCTACGTTCTTTTCGGATAAGTTTGCTAGCCTGTTCAAACACAACTGTTTTGGCTGCGAAAAGAAACAGTCGATAAGTTTTAAAGGGCCGCTCGTTGTTTTTTTTTTTTGTTTGCTTTTAGGACTTTTGGTATGCTTGTGGCGTATAGTAGCTTTCTTTTTTAAGTCTAGCTCCCAGAATATATATATATATATATATATACGTACTTTTTAGGCAAAGCTGCGATAAGTTTCCTTCAGTCTACTCCCGTTGAAAAAGAGAGAACATACTTGTGTTGTACCTTTAGCTGTTTATAAACGCATTCGGCAGTTTAAATACATTTAAAAATCAGGTATTCAGATCCGTATTTCGCTTTTATTTATTTTTTATTTTTTTGCCGAGTCTGTGGCAGCGTTTTTCGACATGTATTAACTTTGCAAGGAATTTGGTGCGGAAAAGTGCCGTCGAAATAACCGCGAGAAGAGCATTTAAATTACACCTCCGACGACGCGTATATAACGAGACGATCTCAAGCGACGGTAAATTACCATAAAGAGCCTCCTCTAGTTTATAATCAGAACTGAGGAAGACTTCGTCTGCAGAACAGCGCGGCGGGCGGTCGTTTTCATTCCATCTCGAGAGGAGAAAGCGACCACGCTTCCGGCAAGCGAACTGCGCATTTTGATAGCCCGTGATCGTGCCCATTGAGCGCTGTTTTGCATATTCTCCCCGTGAGAGCGAACCGCCGCGTATTCAGTTATGCGCGGCGCAGTGCGCAGTCGCGTGATCTGATATCATTCGTCTGAAACACCCCGCATTCCGGCTGGGAGTGAAATCTCGGGGATTAGTATATAGATGGTCCCTCGACTGCTCCATTTGAAAAGCAGGCGCTACCTAACCGCGTCCGAATGCGTGTACGCCGGGCGGAACGTGGGAGAAACTAATGAACAAACGGCGAAATTACTCACCCTAAATCACCACCGTCGTGAGAAAGTTCGCCGCGGTTGGGCGCAGAAGGTAGACGGGCTAAGGAGGGACAACTTTCGAATTTCCTTGGACCGCTCGTCGTAGTCGTTCGTCATTTGTTTGAGGACGAGTCCGCGTCAGCAGACATAATAGCAGGGCAACTTTTAGCCGCTGTAGCGCCCGTCTTGGCTGGCCTGCAGTGGGTGTGAACCTTTGAAAGTCAGGTCGAGACCAAGCGCCGAGTTTCTGTTCCATCAGCTTACTGTGCTGTGTACTTTATTTTCGATGTGCGCTTTTCACCAATCCCCAACTTACTCTCTCCTTTGTTTCCTGTTTTGTATATTGTGTTATTTATTCTATTTTTATATTTTATAGTCTATATTCTATTTTATATTCTATTCTAACTACACCTCGGCCATGTGTACTTTTTTTTAAAGACGATAGTCTTTCTTGGGCTACTTAAACCCAGAAATTTTGGTCTGTCTGTATGTCTGTCCGTCTGTCTGTCTGTCTGTGACCCGATTCAGCCACCCGGCCAAAGCAAAACAATGCCTGCGCAATAGTCTTATATAGTCACAGCTAAATCTACCCGTCTATGCCCGGTGGAATGCTCATACTTGTCAATATTGTTGAAGAAGAACAAGACATTACGCAAATATGAGACAACAAATCAATACAGAAGTGATATTTGCAGTGTTCCTTTATACAAAAATGAAACATGCTTGAATTTGCGAAATTAAATACTTCATCAACTGCAGAAAAAGAATCCACTCCGCTGTCTCCTGCTGTCGCTCGCGCCACTATAGCTTCTGGGGCCATTTTAAGAAATCAACCGGCAACAGTTACGCAAGGTTCCACTAGGTAGGTTCCACGTTCTGCTTGCAACGCAGGTGGAGTAGGGAAACGCGGTTCTATAAACGCTGAAGTAGGACGCCTCGAATAACGCGCGTCTTCGCCGTACGGCAGCGTTCGCATCGAGACACCCGGTTTGGAGCAGTGGAACCCGGGAAATTTAAAATGGTTTAAGCAAACCTTTGACGTCTTTACCTTGGGAGGAGCGCGACGCAAGAGGAACAACATGAGAGGTGAGAGCGAAAGCGAAGGGAGGCATTTACTTCGCAAAAGCCGATAAAGACTATCGTCTTTTGACGGCATTTGCAACGAAAGGAGCAGATACGCGGCCAATTTTTTTTTTGCATAACTCCGGTGCGTAGCGGCAAACCAGAACTTCATTCAAGCAGACTGATCAAAGCAAAACTGTGTTCTGTTTATTTTAATCCGCGCTTTTAATGCATGTGATGTGTCACAGTAGAAACAGGGATAGTCGACACTTTGCAAAGACCTTGCTCCCAACAGACGAAGCTGTCAACTGTGGGCTTGGCTTTTCTGCGCAACACCGGTGATGGGCGCGAAAGCAGACTTGCATGCTGAGTGGAGAAGCCAAAGGGATGCCTTGCAGCAAAGCAAACTTCCTGCATTGCTGCCGGGCAGTGTCAAAGTCCACGCGACCAGCGTGAGGAAGGCGTTCGTTACCTCGCACGCTGGCTGGAAATAGAATGTTTTAGCTTAGCGGGTGGCGTACGCTACGCTAGCACCGGCGGGTACCGGAACCCGACTGCGCATGCACGCGTTCGTACCGGGCGGCCCGCCGCGCCGTGCCCGCTCGCGCATGCGCAGTCAGGTCCCGGTACCCTAGCGTAGCGTACCCGGCTAGCGCAGCGTACTCTACCCGCTAAGCTAAAACACTGTAATGAGATTAAGCGAAAGCAACGTAGGAATACGCACAGGGAGGCTGCAGTCTAGTACACTGTAGGGACGCTTTGGAAGGGGAAGGCCCTGCGCTAGGAAAAACAAGATTCATAGGGTGAGAATGAATTATTTGAAGAGGCGTGCTGGTTCGAGCTTGTTGGTACTCCCTAATCAACCAACGTTCATTACCAATACGCATGGGACCGTTTATAAGCTGCCACTTTCCGTATAGGCCTTCATATGGTCAGACTGATTTTGTGCCTAATTAATGGAAACTTGGCTATTCACTGCCACGAGTGCGAGTGTAGGCGGCGGTTTGATGGATGCACTGTTTTATCCCGGGAGGCCGATCAGTGCTCGCGAGAAAATGCTGAGTGCGGAAATGCAGCGTGAGGGCGGAATGACCTCTACATCTCAGCTGGCCTTGGGAGCGTGCAAGATATAAATGCTTGATGGATGGGTGCGTGCCTGCATGCTGCGGAGTTACGGGGTTAACCGAATTAACTACGGGGTTAACCGAATGCACTATGCAAGTGTACTGAACCACGTGCTGTGCTGCGAGCGCTTTCGCAGCCAGGTGTTCAGGAATGGGCCCATTTGATCACACAACGCGCTTTGTGCGAAAGACATAATACCCACGAATGCTCTCAATAGTGCAGCCGCGTCGGCATTAAGAAGTACTGATGTTCAGCTTGCTGAACATTGATTGATTGATTGTAGGGTTTAACGCGCCGACGCAACGCAGGCGATGAGGCGCGCCGTAGTGGAGGGCTCCGGATTAATTTTGACCACCTGGGAATCTTTAACGTGCGCCGAAATCTCGTACACACGGGCGTTTTTGCTTTTCGCCTCCATCAGAAAAGCGGCCGCCGCGGCCGGGAATCGAACCCGCGACCTCGTGCTCAGCAGCGCAACGCCTTAGCCACTGAGCCACCGCGACGGGTTAGCTTGCTGAACATCAGTGTATAAACAAGGATGACGCCAATGTGGGTGCATCAATTACAGTTTCAAATTATTTTGCGAGCAAGTATAAGTACAATTAAGGTTGCTTGGTTTTATGGAGGCCTACGGTCAGTTGCAACCTAGTCAAGCTGAAACTGGCCTCACTAAAAATGAGCTGTATGGACAGTGAACGCATCCCAGCACGTGCGCATGCTGAACTGCATAAAAATTTGGCGAAGAGGAGTGTTGCATCCAATACATTCTTTACCGTGCACGTTCCCAAATGAAGGAGTGAGAAAACTTAAATCAGATTCTGTTATGACGGCACAAGTGCTGCCATGATCTTGGTAATCAGCCGCACAAGTGTGGCAAGTGGACTGGTTGCAACATTGACAGAACACAGGAAAATGATACAGAAACTCTGAAAACTGTCTGGTAATATGTTAGCGTTTTTTTCACTCTGTCTGGTATATGGTATAAGCAGAATCCTTTCAAAGTCAGCTTCGCTACAATACACAACCGTATTGCAGGGAAGACACTCGGTTAAATATAATTTCGGGAGCAAAGAAAGCGTTGAAGTGTGCAGGCCTCATGCATCCCCGTAAAATGCTACACCGTGTATCGTTGATCGACCAGATTTAGGGGAAATCCCCAAGGTGGAGTAAGTTTCTGCGAAGGAAAGTTTGACATCCACCCTGTATCGTTAAAATTATCTTCACTACCATACATAGACACATTGCTGGGAAGGCATCGTACCAGGGGAAATATATGCAGCATTATATCAAAGTATAAAAGCCCCATGTATCCCTATAACGCATGCATGTATACACTGACCTCCTTAAGGTCAGCTTCACTGCTAATACAAGTGCTTTGCTAGTGCATTGTGTCATGACTTTTAGTGACTTCTTTTACTTTCTACACTTCCATGTCGATTCTGAAGGCAGCAGTCATCTGCATTTGCACTACTATAACAGTCGCATGTGTCTCTTCACCAATTATGGATTTATTTTGCAGATAAAAGGAACTGAGGTAAAAGCATCACACACTTTTTGGTGGGGTACTTGTCAAGGATAGCTTACGCCTGAAAAGTGGTTCCCTCAAAGCCACCTCTCTGGCAGGCCACATGCAGTCGTTGTGGGACTGTGCTCATGACAGGACGTAAATACCCACCCACGTGGTTGAGCAGACTTGTCTCCTTGCTGCTTGGGCGTTGGCAATAGCAAGCTTGGAGGTCCTTCGGGATGTTTCCCAGTATCCTTCGAACTTGTTGTTGCCTCATTGCTGTATGAAAAACGTTTTAAGCTAGTCACTCACTTATAAAAGTTACATTCGTTCCCATTTGGCGATAAGGCTAATCCTCACTGGCGAAAGGCTTTTCTTGCCAGGTTTAAGAAGCTTAAAGTTATAAGTGCGGCTGATAACTAAAATGAAAAGAGGCAGCGGGAATCGAGAGAAACGACGTGACGAAACTCTTACGACAGGCAACTAGATCATGCCCCACATGGCACATTCTTTTTTTTTTTCTTGTTGCGCCGATTACTTTCAATATGTCTGCCTATGACTGTGTATCATTCACTGACCTTATTCATTCTGATACTACCCACAACACAACACTAACTCAGCATGAAGTGCTCATTGGCCTGAATGATGACTTACTATGGAATATTGCTTGACGAAAAAACATGCGATCCTCTAAATCATAAATCTAGCAGCTTTCTATTTTGAAGTACAGTTACGCAGAGGTAACCGCAGAATGGTGCACTTGATGCATTACTTCCGCCTCTGCACTTGGCATGGCATAAATCCGGGCAGCCGCGGCGATTGCTTTTCTGACGGAGGCAAAAAGCATAAACGTTTGAGTGTATGAGATTTCGGTGCATGTTAAAGATCCCCAGGTGGCCAAAATTAACCCGGAGCCCTCCACTACGGCGCGCCTCATCGCCTGCAATGCATCGGCACATTAAACCCTAAAATCAATCAATCAATAAATCCTGGCAGTGTAGTGACAGCGACAAGCAGGAAACTGAGACAAGCACTAATCTCTGTGCGACTCACTGTACCAGCAAGGTACTTCAGCAAGGGATGTCACCTAGCGTACTGTGGTTACTAATGCTACATGGCACTGCTACATTGTTGTAGTGTTTAAAAATGATTGCAGCACTAAAAGAAGTGGAGGCAATTCAAGGTCATCAGTAATTCACGTATGCTTAAAAAATTGAATTATGATTACTAAGCTGCTTGCTAAAAATCAGCGCAACAGTCAGTAATGTGTGCTTGAATTTTGGAAGTTAGTGTCAATTCAATAGCACTCCCCATCCAGATGATTATACATTACATTTATTGGAGCTGTAATTGCTTGCAGGAGCACTGAGTAGCATTTCGAAGCTTGTTGAACACCAGAATACTTTGAAGCACTTCATTCACCATTGCAGCATTTTGATTGATTGTAGGGTTTAACGCGCTGACGCAATGAAGGCGATAAGGCGTGCTGTAGTGGAGGGCTGTGGATCAATTTTTGACCACCTGGGGATCTTTAACATGCACCGAGATCTCGTATGCACGGGCGTTTTTGCTTTTCGCCTCCATCAGAAAAGCGGCCTCCACGGCCGGGAATCGAACCCGCGTCCTCGTGCTCAACAGCACACCGCCTTAGCCACTGAGCCACCGCGGTGGGTCACTGCAGCGTTCTATGCACCCAAGAAACACACATTGTGCATGGCAATGTTGTACACCTTCACAAAAAACGTCCCGCTCAGGTGGAAACTGAGGCTATCACAAGCCCGGCTGTGTAGAATTGCACCAACTGTTCATCAAATATGCTCAAGAATCATTAGTGAATTTTAATTCCAGCGGCAAGTAGCTGAACCCTCAATCCCTGAAGTGGCACTCTGTGGGAGATAGGGTGGCCCTGGCAATGCAGCAGCCCATCAGTGTTGGCTTCACTGAAAACCATTTATTGTGTGCCACTTGTTTATGCCACCTTGTTGTCTTTTCACTTAATTAGTGGGGTTTTATCATACTGGATGTTGTACTACAATCGCAGTTGACCTTAACCGTTAGGAAATGTATCAACAGGTCACACCGATATCATTTGTGTATAAATGTGAGCAGCCTGAAAATTTTAGGCGCGGTCAGATCACATAAACGACACGAGTGAATTATAGCTAGCCTTCTAGACTTGCACTTCTCGTGTGAACCTAGCATAAACGTGCAAATTGCACGTGGAAGACCATGACCGGAACCTAATTTTTTTTTCTAGTCGCGCTGAGCTTGCTAAAAGCTTTCATAGCATCGTGACAACTGATATAAAGGAAAAGTTAAAATCATGGCCAGGTTTGTACAACGTCACAACAAACTGCCTCTAGAACTGAAATAAAAACTCAGAAGGCAGGCTGAGCTCATGTTTTGCTTAATGCGAACAGCACTCATCACAACAAATTATCCTGAAAATGATAGGTATCCAAGTACACGCAAAACAAAACTCTTGGTGACTGCTGGCTAGTCACTACAATTTACAAATGCAAAAATAAAAATTAGTCACCCACCCAAAATATTGAACTCTGTTTGTTCACCCAACCTCCGTGCTGCTATATCTGGTGGCCAAACCACCAATGAAAGCGTCACTTTGGCCAACACTGCTTGTATAACATGGCCTATCGTGTCGGCTGAAAACGGCGAAACAGCCACTTTCCTGTTCCTCTTTCCTGCCCTTCCTTGCTCGTTAGCCTATCTGCATGTTGCTGGCACGAGTACCAAATGCCGGGCAGCGCCGCTTCACAGAAACTATACGAAACAGTTTACAGGGTTTGTACAGCCTCACAAGTGGGCAGCCCTATGCCTCCATGTTTAGTGCTCATAGGATGTGCAGTTTCCATGCTGGTCCGCAATGCGGCACTCACCAGGAGACACGGCTCAAGCACTCATCGGGCACTGTTATAGAGGCGGCCTTGTTTTGACCAAAAACAATTGTGACTACCCCTGCCCCACCTTTCTCTCTCTCTCTTTTTTTTTGTAGCTCGAGTACGCACTTTAGGTTTCCGCACTAATTCCTTGTGGTGTCACCAATATGGTAGTGGTTATTTGAAGACTAGGGGCATTTTAATAGTGAAAATTTTACAGTACATAGAATACAGTAAAAGCTCGTTAATTAGAATTCAGTTAATTCCAACTTGCAGTTAATTCAAACTGATGCCGTGGTCCCAGTACAGCCATGTTTATGTCAATGGGGGAAAACTCCCGATAATTCAAACTCGGCGGTATCCAGAAGGGTTAATTCGAACGGGGATCCCTGGGTTTCCATCGCTCCTCGAAGAAGTCGGCGGCCTAGGGTGATTACAATGTGTTGCAAATCCAAAACAAACCAAATTCACTAGAGATGCAACACAATGAAACAGAAAAACAACAGAGTAGCACGCACGCTACGCTGCTGCGATAGCTCATTTCGCTGCAACGGCGCACGCCGTTGCAGGTTTTCTTTGTGCTGTGGTCGCTGGTCTGGGCCTGTGATCACATGACATGCGCAACTAACGTGTAGTGGCACCTAACTGGAGATAACGAGTCCAGAGGATCTTCGTTGTGTTGTGCCCGCGCAGTGTGGCGCGATGTCCATTCATCCTAGCGCCCACCCGCTAATTCTAACTACACTTAATTCAAACAATTTTATGGTCCCCTTCGAGTTCGGATTAACAAGCTTTTACTGTATACCAATATTGATCTGAATAGTAAATATATTTCTTTCAAATCACATTTTTTCAAAACATGCAATACCATTTACTCAAGTAGCTGCAGTCAAACTACGGTCATGGGTGGATGGGACTAAAAAAATTCAGAATGTGCATTTGTGTTTCCACGATCGATACCAACATAACTAATTTCTACACTAACGAAGATCTCTGGTTACATATTTAGCAGCAGATACAAGCCTGAATATTTGGCAATACCGGATATGAAATTCTCAAAACCAAATACAAAATAAATGACAGCTATGGGATTCATATTCAAAATTTCAAATTTATTTGCACGCCTCAAAGGGAGACGGATTCTTGTCGCCGAGAAAAACTAATGTAAGCAGAAATTTAAGCTAAACCGTAATTGGATGTTGACCGTACATCAAAAAAGGTGGGGCTAAAAATCAGTTTGAGCAAATAGCAGACTAGGTTGGTACAGAAACTGTAAAGCACATTTTGTCTCACTTCATTTGCACAAAACATCTGGGCATCGTTTGCTTCGTTTTGTTGCTGCAATGAAACACACAATGCACATTACAAGCCAATAAACTTCTTGTTAGCTAGTTGTAACCAAGTTATATGTCACTGTGTTCATATCACCTTGTTGTCTTATCACTTAAAGAGTATTATAAAAAAGCATGTCATTATTAAATAGGGAAGTTGAAGTTCTGAAATTGTAATTTGTTAATTATAATTCTCCTATTTTGGGGAGATTTACACTCTAGATAGGTGGTCTAACCTTCCTTGCTGAATAGGAGGGTGTATTAAGGCAGCTTAGGTGTGGAAATAGTGCGAGAATGTCATTACAGAAGAAAGCACGAGGAAACAACAGAGCTAGTAACTTTCAAGTGTAGAAACTACGTGATATTGATAAAGAAGGCATAATTCGCAAGAGCATGCCTCACACTATGCATAAAGAAATTGCCAATCTTGAAACCTAACTTTTCTTCCAACACTCATTCCTTTCATTGGAATGAGTGCTGGAACGAAAGCATTGTACTTCCCAGCAACTGAATGAAATTTTTTTTTTGTGAACACCATCATACACAGAACCACTCGAACAACAAAAAAGCGGACTAGATGGTCTGCTTACAAATGAACTCCCTATAAATTTTTAAGGGGGAATTCACTTTGATTAGAACATATCATGGAGAATCACAACTGGACCAAAAAAGCGAGATTAAAAAAGAATTGCATGGCACTGCTGCCTTCAACTTTTGGGCAGGAGTCACAAGACTCAACTCTCTTCAACCACCGTGAGTAGACTACAAACAGTAGCAGGATAACCTTGAACTTTTTTATGGTAACATGTCTTTTAACCAGCCGATGCCCTTAGCAAAATTGTTGGTGAAATGAAGCTCCCCATTTTTAAGCACCATTTTTGTTATTGGCGTTAAACCTTCAAGAACTACACTGCCGTTAGATTCACAACATACAGAACAACTAAAAATTAGCAGCAAATGTCAGCAAACAGTGAAAGCCATAATTATGGAATAGAACACGTAGTCTTTTTGGGTAAAACTTGTTCGCACCCTCTTTTCCTTTTTCGAAAGAGGCCATTTAATGACATCGTTCAGAGCTTATCTCACAGCAGCAATTCGATGTAACAGTCGGAACTGAGAAAATCTACCCAGAACGACAATGCGAACAGCCTTCTTGCTTTGCTCCTTTGACAGTGAGCCTGTCAGAAACATCAGGTACATGGGCTTCATGGGAAAAGGCATCATGTGTTAGAGCTACAAGCCTTTTTTCCTCTCTTCAGTTCACTTCTCGCCAGTTTAACACTTTATTCTTTTCTTGTTTTTACCTCCTTGCTTTAGTGTGCCGTTTCTTAAGTTTTGGACGGTGCTAAGCTTTTCCTACTGCTCTCTCGGTGGTAGAAAACAAAAAAAGCGTATAAAAAAGTTTGAAGCATCTCTTGAGCACCAGTCGGCGTTGAACAGCTTTGCACCTTGTCCACACTGCCTAGCGATTCCAGTACTGCCTGTGCACATCTCCATTGGGGACGCGACCAGCGTACTGATCCGAGTCTTCGCCACGTGGCCAATTCATCACCGCAGCCGGGTCGCGCCAGCCGTCGCCGTAACCACCGTATCCACCGAACGCACTCGGCTCCATCGGCCTGCCGGCCACATGACCGTACCCAGTCGCTCCATAGTGGCCCGTGGGCGCTGCGTACCTAAAGTCGTCGCGTTGATAGGCCATCGGCTGCGGCCCACGGTGGTCACCGTAGCCACCATGAGCGGCGGCGGCCACAGGTCGCGAAGCCGGCACGGGAAGCGGGGCCCTGGCGTCGCCCCCACCGCCCTGAAGGTTGCTCACGTACTCTTCCCTGTCAAACCTGTGCCCGCGCGATCTCTCGAAGTCCTCGATGGCCGTGGCGGGCGCTATCCTGAGCCTGTCAATCATGTACTTGCAAACCAGGTATCCAGTCCTGTTCACGCCGTGCGTGCAGTGCACCCCGATCAACTTTCCGTCGTTCGCCGGGTTCATGAGGAAAGCGTCCACAGCTTGGAAAAACTGGTACACGACGCTCTCACTGGGCACCTGCTGTCCGACGCACATGATCTTGGCGTGGACGATCCCGCACTGCTTTATGTTGGTCGGGTCGTAATAGCGGTCCGTGCACGTGAGATCAATGACAAGGCCTAGGCCGTACACCCGCTCGAGCAGCGCGTTCGGCGTGAAGCGCTGATGCGGCGGCAGGCGGGCACATATTGATTCGCGAAGCGGCACCTTGAACGCGATGAAGCGAGTCCCCGGCACAATGCTGCCGACGTTCGTGTAGTCTAGCCACCGATCCGGAATGGTTTTGGAGCGGCCCATACTGTAGGAACGAAGATCGGGGCGCGCGCACACACCGGAACAGCTACACGCAACCAACGCGGCCACGACAGCTAGCGCCGCCGTGTGTGAATCATGTGCTCGCCTTGCCGCAGACTTTCAGCCGCTTTTTCGTATCCCGGACATTCGGTTTCAGTTTTGGTTTCGTGAGGCGAGCTGCATACGTGGACAGTAGTGCTGCGTGTTGCATGAACACACACCAGTGACACCGCAACCAGTGTTTGTTTGTTTGTTTGTAAATTCAATATTATCCTGAAAGGATTACTGAAGTTCTAGACTGCAGTATTTTAACAGTTGCTTGTTATCCTTCCTGTCTGACTCTTAGCGAGAGATCTGAATCTGCCCGTTTGAAGAATGAGGCCCCCCATAGTTCTATGTTGAATACTCCACTAGTTGGCGATACTTACCGGTATTATTTATTTACAAAGTGTAGCAATTACATGAATGACCGCGTTTCTAAAGCCGGATAATACGTCGAATAAAAAAAAAACGTACCTCGTACTCCACCTCAAGACCGTATACATTTTTTGCGACCTCTCGTACTCCACCGCAAGACCGTATACATTTTTTGCGACCTGTTTGGTAACAGCTTACAGAATATGTAATACTAGCGGAAACTTACCATTTGCTTGCGAAATAAATTATTATACGTAGCTTCGATGTAGTAAACCCTGCCCAAGTATCGAATATACAAAACGGCGTGTTTACTCGCTTTTTTTTTTGTTTGCATGGCGCGTTTGTCTATATTTTGTGGGTTTACACAGTTACCATTTTTCATGGGGCATTGTTTTTGTTATTATGAAAATATTGAGGCTTCTGTTGATATACATCATCATCATCACGATCACCATGTCTACGCCCACTGCCGGGCCTCTCTCTACGGCCTCTCTCATATGTGATCTACAATTATCCTGGTCCTGTGCTAACTACGACCAATGGGTGTGGGCAGGGCGTGTAATGCGGAGGCAAGATAACCGTTGGTCATTGATTATCCTTGAAATAGATATAGTTTTTTGAAAGAAAAAAAAAAGAAAGTGGAGGAAAACATGCCCGCACGGTCGGATCTGAACCCACGACTTCCGTAGTGGTCATAGCAACAGGCGCGTATTCTGGAGGTCGTGGGTTCGGATTCCACCCGGCAGGCATGTTTTTCCCAACTTTTTTTTTCTTTCAAAAAACTTTCAAGGATAATAAATGACCTACCACATTGCCCTTTTTGTTTTCCTTGGACACACACACACACGCACGCACGCACATGCACAGAGAGAGAGAGAGAGAGAGAGAGAGAGAGAGAGAGAGAGAGAGAGAGAGAGAGAGAGAGAGAGAGAGAGAGAGAGAGAGAGAGAGAGAGAGAGAGAGAGAGATTTTATTGCTCGCTAAACTTCGAGATATCATCTCAGAGTGTTGACTCTTAATGAACACATATAACACTTGTCAACCAATTTAATAAACGCGATTGAAATAAATAGTTTACACTTTGCGCTGTGTCTCTTGTGCACATCTTCTCCCTTCCTTGTCCTGGTTGTAGTTCGCGAGTTCTACCCACGAAGCGATGCCAACTGGCCTTTTATGCCCGTTTCTTGTATTTTCCCACCATGTGCACGTTCAGTTATCGATTAACTCTTCTCAAGAAGCTTCCCTTTGTCTTTCTTCTCGTGCTTGCAGAGGAAGACGTGTCAACCGAGACGGCCGACCGGCCAAACCAGCCGAATGGCGACATCGCTCAGGTAAGACGCTGGCATCCATCTGTCGAATGGCCCTCATGTGACGTGCTACCACGTTCTCTTGCAAAGGTCCATTCGTATGCTTGCTTGCTTGCCTATTTATTTATTGATTTTTGATTGATTGATTGATTGATTGATTGATTGATTGATTGATTGATTGATTGATTGATTGATTGATTGATTGATTGATTGATTGGGGATTAGCTGGAGTATCCGCTTGTGTCCTTTGAGGCCACGTGGGAAATAGAATGAAATCTTTTGGAACTAAGTGGAGTAGACCGGGCAGGACAAGGCTGGAAATGTCTAGGTAAAAATAAGATTATAAGCGAGGCTGAATGAACATTTCGTTCCGGGAGGTCTACTAAATCATTGTTGCCAACCCTTTAAAAAATGTTTCGTGCAATTTTGAAAAAAAAAAAAAAAGAGCTCTAGACCATAGGGTTGTTTGTTGATTTTAGTAATGCCCTTGACTGCCAACAACATTATGTACTAACAGCTAAGCTTTCTATATGTGTATTCGTGGTTTTCCCCTGGTGTTACTGTCGTCGTACTTAAAAGACAGATTTCAGAGTGCCTGCGCTGACCGCAAGCGGTCATAACTTCTACCGGTTACAATGAGGTGTACCTCGAAAAAGTGTCCTACGGCCAATTTTATTGAATCTCCATCTTAATGAAATCTCCAATATTTGCACACCAATAAAGTACATAATGTGTGCGGATAACAGTATACTTTGCTGTTTTGTAGAATGAATCTGAATGGCGTTAGTGAAAACTGCAATTATCTTTAAAAAATTCCACTTGTGCTCGCAGTGTAATTGTGCTCGACTCGATCCTTCAAAAACTAAAATTATTTTTCCGTGCAAAGAATGAAGGCGATATCTGCCAACGGGTTTTTTAGATATGCTGCCAAGAGGTTGCGGTAGAAGACAAACCCAAAACTCTCGGCGTCAAGGTTTCATAACATTAGGCCAATATGCGCACGCCAGTCACCTTTGCCTCTTTACCTTGTGTCGAGCTTCACTTCCAGTCAGGGTGTCGAACCGGAACCGGAACCAAACCGCAAACAGGAATCGAACCCGAATTTTTGCCCGGAACCGGAACTGAACCGGAACCGTATTCTTTCCGCCATCTTGGAACTGAACCCGAACCGGAACGAATCGAAGGAACCGTTCCGAACCGCTTCCGGGGCCTCAAAAATGTGATTCGTAGTTGTTCATTTCGGTATCCTACCTTGCGTCTGAAGGTATTTTACCGCTCGCCAGACAGCACCACGATATATTTTGCATAGTCTGCCGTTCCCAAGGCCCATCATGCTCTCTTATGATTATTGTCCTGAATTTAATGTAAAGTTGTCCGTATATACTATCAGTTTGCGTTAGGTACTGCCCATCTCTCCCAATTATCTTTTACCTTTAGCATAACTTAAATTAGAACGCATATTCCGAGGCAATTTTTTATGGAAAATTCTTCATGGTTTCTATCTGCATGGTGTTTAAAATAGTGTAAAGTTTTGAATGTGTCGTCATTTCGAATGCATCCATGTCCGCTTTTGAACGCCTTCAGGACACCATCAACAATAAATCCATATCTTACACTTACTTTAGTTTGAATGGGCAGTTATATACAAACAGCACTAAGACACAAACACTCAATTCTCTACGTCACCGTCATTTTTTCTTGTACAGTGCCGTTGTTTCCTTTGTTTACTGCTCCAAGAGAACATGAGAATTGAAAAAAAAATTGGGAACTTCTCATTTCCACTTTTAAAGTAGACGCGATAGCATTTTTATGTTATCTTGAATCTGCTCAACGTTAAAATTAAGAGGCGCATGGTTTGAAGTCGATTAATGCGGGTTAGCGGGTAGACTGGGGTGGATTAGTGAGATGAGTGAATGAGCTAATGTGAATTAGTGGGACTGGTGTGTTGATTAATTTGGATTACAGGAATTAGCGGGTCAGTTAAGGCGGATTATACGGTCGGACCAAACATGATATCTTTAGGGTCCTTGGCATTTGGGAATTTTGTAGCGTTCTCCTTGTCGACCAATCAGGAAATTTTGTCACGCACAAAGTAGCCGAAAAGTTATGGGACGACCACCTGAATGCTATAAAAGGTCTTTCTTTATGCCCGTATTGCGCTGTTATGTTGTTTCTATATTAAGATTGACATCTCTCACTAAAGTTAATAACTAATTGCCTAATGCATATTTTATATTCATCAAAGGGTTTTCAAAACGTGTATATATATATATATATATACATGAGGGGAGACTGTGGGAAGAAACTAAACTGAAAGAAAAAAAATGAGGAACGATCAACTGGTTTGATGCAAAAGACGCCCGATAGCATTCTTCAATACCTTCTCTTTCTTCGTGCTACTGTTCGGCAGCCTTCCACAGGTGTAGCATCTCAACCCCATTACACAGCCCCCTTCAAGCTGAGGAAGCCGCGATAGCACATGCGCTTAGCCAAAGCGGCGCCAAAACTCTGATAAAAGACTCCTAGTAGGCGTGGCCCAACTTTGACAACGGTCGATTGCATGTTACAACAGTTCAAATGATCAACCAGGGACCACAAACGAGACCTGTCACGATTGTATGGGCACCAGCTCATACTGACATCCCCGGCAAAAAGATCCCCAACCTCGTGGCTCGAGATTTGACCCGCTTAGCCTGCGCTAATGAAGCCGAGCCCGAGTGCATGCATCCTGCAGTCACAGACCAGGAAGTTACTCATCACTATAGCCTCTCCCGTAGAACGTAGATTGACATCTCTCACTAAAGTTCATAACTAATTGCCTAACGCATATTTTACATTCATCAAAGGGTTTTCAAAACGTGTATATATCGCACAAATCGCTACCGATTAACCAGGAAAGATTACTCCGTGCCCTGCGGGCATACACCTTCCCACACAACCCAGACTTCACCTCTTTGACCGGACACAATTATCTCCATTTCGTCGCTTCTGTGGAGAGCCTGGGAACCTCATACACATAGTAGGCGGATGCGACAAGTCCACCCTAGATCCACCCAACCTGCACGTCTCCACAGAGATTTGGAAGACAGCCTTGGCCAGCTCCGGCCTGAAAGTTTAGCTGCTCTTGATGGAAACGGCTGTCGATTCGGCCCCCTCGAATGAGGACACCATTCTGAAACTTTGCCTCTATTTAATTAAAGTTCATTTTCGCTCTGTCTCTCAACAAGTGATCATTACTGCTGCTTGTGACTTCACTAGGCTATTATCTTTCCTAGAGCCCAATCGTTGTCACCTGTCGTTGAAGTGCCATTAGCAAGTTCCTATCTCCGGTGGTTCCCTATCCAATGCCGTCCTATTCACGCCATCCATATATCTAAGTAGTGACCCCGGATCTTAACCATGAGGCAGAGATGGGTAAGATTTTGGTGGAGTGCATTCGGCAGACACTTTGCAGATAATGAATGACAGCCTACCATTGTCCCTAAAAAAGAAAGTGTATGGCAGCTGCATCTTACCGGTACTCACATATACGGGGCAGAAACTTGGAGGCTTACGAAGAGGGTTCAACTTAAATTGAGGACGACCCAGCGAGCAATGGAACGGAACATGATAGGTGTAACCTAAAGGGACACTGAAGTGATATGCAAACATTGCGGGATTACTAGCGCAAATTGTAGTCCGGAGTCCCCAGGACATGTTTCGACCACTCTAGGCGCGTTTACGCGATTTTATTTAGTAGAAAAACTAATTCGAAAATGCTGTCCTCCTCTCTTTACGCTCGCCCATTTTCTGTGGCGTTTTCGTGTGACGTCAGGAGGGGATGAGCTGGCAATTGGCTGCGCCACGGCTGCGCTACTGCACGGCTCCCCGGCCGACAGGGTCAGTCGGCCCAGCGTTTCGTCCGCCGGCCGCCGGCGGGTCGTCGCAATCAAGGAGGTTAAAAAAAAATTGCTTGGTCGCAATTCGTTCGCTTAGTTGAAACGAAGCCAGGACACGTTTGTGAATGGAAGAATGTGCCTTTCTTTACTTGGTTTGTTTGTACACTGTATCTAGCTCCAAGTCAAGGTCGCTTCACACAAGCGCTGCACAAGCGCACATGCGACGCTTCGCTGACTGGTACGCCAGTAGGAAAATATAAGGCCTCTTGAAGGCGGGAGAAGAGTCAGCGAAGTCAATATAGGTACTAAGGAAATAAAATCAACTGATATTTTTACCGTACAGCGTAAAACTAGGGCGCGGGAAGCACTTTTTTGCGCTGGGCGAACAAGCACAGCGGTCAGCAGCACGACTACGCATCTGCGAACGCTTTTCCGTCTACGAAATGCAATTGCTAGACGTGAGCTACTGTGGAAACTCGGGCGACGCTTACTGCACGATCGCAGTACAACAAATAGTCACCTAAGCTGCTTGAAATGCCAAAACTAAATGAAAGTGTAAACCGGTTGTACAATATATGCCCTATATAGAGAGTCATTCGCGTCCTGCTCCGTGGCTCAGCGGTCTGGGGCGCTGGGTATGTCACCGCAAATGTTTTGCGAGTCACGAGTTCGAATCCCCGCGGGTACGTGCTTTTTTTTTTGTAAGTTAACTTTTTTGTTTTCCCCCGATGTTTTCTATATTGAGTTCACCTTTTTTTGGGCCGCAACGTTCATGGCTACACGAACTAGTTCACAAAACGCGCGCAGGCTGGCACTGGCGCGCTAGCGAGTTCTCGTTGGCGTGCTGTTGCCATAAGCACCGACTGCTTGCAGGCAGTGGGCACAGGCCAGAATGAACAGACCCTTGGCCTGGTGCGAACACGCTTTTTACGATACAGGCATGAGGGAGGCAAGCTCCAAATATGGGGGAAAAGCGCATGACATTTGGGCGTCTGCGGGTACGCGGAGGGCGTTCATGCACTGCGTAGGTCTCGGCTAGTGAATGCTACGACTACAAGCCGTCCTGGGAGGCTTATATAGTGCATTTTACAGCCGACAACATGGCAAAAGCGCGGTACGATGATTACTGAGATACTGAGAATGCCCATCCAACAAAGCCATTGGTTATGTTTTACAGAACCGAAACCGAAACTTGTGTGATTGCTAACCTTGGGCATCGTCCAATCACGGCGCCCCTCCTCCCAACGTCACAGCCTTAGTTGGTGCGGCCGCCGCAAACCGCGCATGGTAGTTTTTCTTCTTTCGCACTTTCTAAAATAATTACCGATTTGTCAACCGGATAAACGATGAAAAGTGTGCTAATTTGAGCCAGTCTACGCAGTGCAAGCAAAAACGGGAGCTTGACAAATTCACTTCAGTGTCCCTTTAAGGGACAAGAATAGAGCGGAGTGGGTCAGGGAACAAACGCGTGTTAAGGACATATTAGTAGAAATTAAGAAGAAATGAACTGGGGCATGGCGTGTAATGCGAAGGCAAGATAACCGTTGGTTATTAAGGGTAACAGAGTGGATCCCTAGAGAAGGCAAGCGTAGCAGGGGGCTGCAGAAAGTTAGATGGGCAGATGAGATCAAGAAGTCTGCGGTGATAAATTGGTCGCAGCTAGCACAGGACCGGGGTAATTAGAGATTAATGGGAGACGCCTTTGCCCTGCAGTGGGCGTAGATAGCCTGGTGATGATGATAATGATGACACGCTATCCAATTAGTCATTATCGTCGTTCTTTCTTTCTAACAGGTCTGTTAGCAGAGAAAAGATGAGCAGAAGGAAATCGCTCAAAATGCCACCTGCCACGCTTAGCAGTCGGAAATTGACGCCGACGCCGGTCTGTTTTCGACTTCTAGCACTATGATGATTTCGTGTTAAAGCTAAAGCCCCGTTGAAACTTAGGGTAGATGAAAGCGTTGCAGACCAACCGATTTATTTACAATGCAATTTTTTTGCCTCAGTGTGCGAAAATAGGGGTGCGTGCGTGCGTGCGTAACATTTGATGGATCCAAAAAAGATTGCGGGCGCCTATAGGCTCTCCTGCCCTCCGAAGAGACCGCTCGCTTGCCATAAAACTACCTGCCCTCCTACCTGCCTGCCTACCTGCCTGCCTGCCGGCCAGACAGAAGATTATGGGGAGGATGCGTGATTTGGGGACGAGGGGCGGCCCGTCACGAACCACCCGGGGGGGGGTTTCGTGACGGGCTGGTTAGGATGCACCGATAAGAGAGGCGTCGGAGGCACCGGGGCGCTGCCCACTGGCCAGGAGGCTAAATGTTTGCCTTCGACAAGACTGTGGCGAGGACGCATTATTTGGAGACGATGTGCGGCCCGTCACTGGTCGGCGAAGGGAGTGGATCACAGGGAGGCACAGAGGCGGCTACGTAGAGCCATGTGTAAGGCAGCTCTTAAGCATCCGCTCCTGTGGTTTCGCGTAGTTTCTCAGCGTCGGCCTCGTTGTAACCGAGAGAACGAAGACGCTACCTAAGATTGAGCGGGCAGGAAAGCGGAGAACGCAAGTATGGCGAAAGTGGTAGGGGAGGGCTAAATTTCGAGACCGCGCGAGACATGCTCCACGGCAGCGACGTCTTACGAGATAACGACAGAGTATACCGCGTGCCGTCGTGCGCTTGTTGAGGACGCGGTCACTTCCTAAGACACAGCAGCTATGCACCGTCGCCGAGAAGACTACAGTTCGTGCTGCACTCAAATTTCGCATTAGCGACTATCGTAATCGTCTACCATATTTTCTTGTTTCCTCAACAAAACAACGGCGGTGTATAAAATTGCAGTGGTATGAGACAAGAATAAAATAAAATAAAATCATAAAAATGAACGAACCCAAATTAATACAGGTTAATTTGCGGCCATAAAGAGTAATGCTTTCACATTCATACAAATACGCAGCCTTAAAGGGACACTGAAGTGAATTTGTCAAGCTCCCGTTTTTGCTTGCACTGCGTAGACTGGCTCAAATTAGCACACTTTTCATCGTTTATTCGGTTGACAAATCGGTAATTATTTTACAAAGCGCGAAAGAAGAAAAACTACCATCGCACCAACTAAAGCTGTGACGTTAGGAGGAGCGGGCACCGTGATTGGACGATGCCCAAGGTGAGCAACCAAACAAGTTTCGGTTTCGGTTTCGGTTCTGTAAAACACAACCGTTGGCGTTGTTGGATGGGCATTCTCAATAACTCAGTAATCATCGTACCACGCTTCTGCCATGTTGTCAGCTGTAAAAATGCATAAAGATAAGCCTCCTAAAACGGATTGGAATAGTAGAATTCACTAGCCGAAACCTACGCAGTGCATGAACGCCCTCCGCGTACCCGCAGACGCCCAAATGTGATGCGCTTTTCCCCCATATTTGGAGCTTGCCTCCCTCATGCCTGTGTCGTAAAAAGCGTGTTCGCACCAGGCCAAGGGTCTGTTCATTCTGGCCTGTGCCCACTGCCTTCAAGCAGTCGGTGCTTATGGCAACAGCACGCCAACGAGAACTCGCTAGCGCGCCAGTGCCAGCCTGCGCGCGTTTTGTGAACTAGTTCGTGGAGCCATGAACGTTGCGGCCCAAAAAAAGGTGAACTCAATATAGAAAACATCGGTGGAAAACGAAAAAGTTAACTTAAAAAAAAAAAAAAAAAGCACGTACCCGCGGGGATTCGAACTCGTGACTTGCAAAACAATACTTGTGCTTGCACACCTAGCAGCCCAGACCGCTCGGCGACGGAGCGGGCTGCGCTGGCATTGGTAATAAAGGGTATATATTGTGCAATCAGTTTACACTTTCATTTAGTTTTGGCATTTCAAGCAGCTTAGGTGACTATTTGCTGTATTGTGCTCGTGCAGTAAGCGTCGCCCGAGTTTCCACAATAGCTCACGTCTAGCAATTGCATTTCGTAGACGGAAAAGCGTTCGCAGATGCGTAGTCGTGCTGCTGACCGCTGTGCTTGTTCGCCCAGCGCAAAAAAGTGCTTCCCGCACCCTAGTTTTCCGCTGTACGGTAAAAATATCAGTTGATTTTATTTCCTTAGTACCTATATTGACTTCGCTGACTCTTCTCCCGCCTTCAAGAGGCCTTATATTTTCCTACTGGCATACCAGTGAGCGAAGCGTCGCATGTGCGCTTGTGCAGCGCTTGTGCAGCGCTTGTGTGTAGCGACCTTGTCTTGGAGCTAGATACAGTGTACAAACTAACCAAGTAAAGAAAGGCAATTTCTACCATTCACAAACGTGTCCTGGCTTCGTTTCAACTGAGCGAACGAATTGCGACGACCCGTCGGCGGCCGGCGGACGAAACGCTGGGCCGACTGACTCAGTCTGAAGGCCGGGGAGCCGTGCAGTAGCTCAGCCAATTGCCAGCTTATCCCCTCCTGACGTCACACGAAAACGCCGCAGAAAATGGGCGAGCGTAAAGAGAGGAGGACAGCATTTTCGAATTAATTTTTCTACTAAATAAAATCGCGTAAACGCGCCCAGGGTGGTCGAAACATGGCCTGAGGACTCCGGACTACAATTTGCGCAAGTAATCCCGCAATGTTTACATATCACTTCAGTGTCCCTTTAAGTGTCCCAGCGAACCTTTTATTTCGCTTCAGTTAGTGTGGTAATCGTTGACCTACCTGTCACGATTTGGCCCGCATTCGTGAACGTGAGAGGGTCGTAGTACAATCCACCCGAGTGACGACCCGCAGCGTGCTGGTGGTGACGGTGACCGAGCGCGAGCGGCTGTGCTCATCGGGGTTTATTCGCCAGCCGTGCACAATGTTTCCCACCGAGCCAGGCAGAGCCACCGAACTTAGCGGCCAACGACGATTAGGGTCGGAGGGGGGGCACATACTCATCACACTACCATAGAAAACATTTTGCAGTAACTTGTACAGTTAAAGGAGCTCTTCAAAACTTTCGATAAACTCGCCGCGGTGGCTCAGTGGCTAAGGCACAAAGACGCGGGTTCTATTCCCGGCCGCGGCGGCCGCCTTTCTGATGGAAGCGGAAACCGGAAACGTCCGTGTGTACGAGATTTCGGCGCACGTTAAAGATCCCCAGGTGGTCAAAATTAATCCGTAGCCCTCCACTACGGCGCGCCTCATCGCCTGCGTTGCGTCGGCGCGTTAAACCCAACAATAAATAAATAAATAAATAAATAAATAAATAAATAAATAAATAAATAAATAAATAAATAAATAAATAAATAAATAAATAAATAAATAAATAAATAAATAAATAAATAAATAAATAAATAAATAAACAAACACTTTCGGTAAACTCTTTCACTCTTCTTCACATCTGTAAGCACTGCGAAAGCTATAGGTATTGCCAGCACAGAGCAACAGCGCGTGATTTGCTCGTCGCTGCGGATACACCTTCTGTTTCTGCTTCGCTTTTGTGGCTTTCTTTTGATTGATTGTGGGGTTTAACGCGCCGACGCAACGCAGGCGATGAGGCGCGCCGTACTGGAGGGCTCCGGATTAATTTTGACCACCTGGGGATCTTTAACGTGCGCCGAAATCTCGCACACACGGGCGTTTTTGCTTTTCGCCTCCATCAGAAAAGCGGCCGCCGCGGCCGGGAATCGAACCCGCGACCTCGTGCTCAGCAGCGCAACGCCTTAGCCACTGAGCCACCGCGGCGGGTGTGTGGCTTTCTTTTAAAGTGGCTATCAAATGCGTTCTATTCTGCAACTTATGGAAAGCCGGCAAATAGCCGCTTCACCGCTGTAATGACGTCATTTCAGCGGTCGAAGAACGCTAAGACCGGGAAGGAGAGAAAAATATTTTAAGCAAGTTTCTAAGTTATCTGATGAGGACAGAGCAGTAATTTTTGGCTGAGGCACTTTGCGACCGCCTAATCTAAGTACAGGACGTGTTCGTTGACTACTTTCTGTAAGCACTGAAGATTTAGAAAAAAGTTGATAAAAGTCTTGCAGGGTCGCTTTAGTTTTGCCAAGACAAAATATTTGCACAAAGAAACCTTCATTATCACTTTGTTTTTGTACCGACTTGACAAGGAAACGAAAACCAAGCACAAAAAAAAAATTAACAGAAAAGAACACGCCTGCTTTTTTCTTCGAACCCGTTTGAACCCGTTTGAACCGGTTCGAACCGGAACGGAATGGTGCTCCGGAACCGAACCCGAACCGAACCCGAAAGGCTTGATCCCGAACCCGAACCGAACCCGAAAAAAATCCGATTCGACACCCTGGTTGCAGCCCCGCTTCGTACTCCTCTCCACCGCCTTCGCCTCTCTCCCGATTCTCCTCGCCATGCGCGTGGAGTCTCTCCCCCTGACATTGCGCAACGTTGCGCGCTCTTGGGCGGCCACCTGTGCGGCGCACTAGAGACGTCATTGTCCTCAACTACCAATCGTGTGTGTCCTTAGTCTGTGTCATAGAGATCACGTCTCTTTCCTTGTAATTCAGCATAAAAAATCCCCGATATAGCTAAACCCCAACATAGCAAATCTCAACCAGAGCGCCAGCTTCGCTGTACGACAGCGAACAGGGTGGAAAGACTGATTTTTGGGCTTGAACCTCACGAAATGCTAGACCAGTAGTCTAAGAACGTTTCGCGTTAATAGAAAATTGGAATATAACCGATTTATACAGCCCCCTTTGTGACACATTCAAAGGCCGATGCACTGAAATAAAAAGGCACGAACAAAACAAAGAAGAAAAAGTAGATGATACCAGTTGATAGAGGATGCAATACCTAAAGGATACAATTAGAGGATACAATACTAACTACCTGGAGGAACGCGCCAAACCCTGTATAAATACCCCGAAAAAGCCTAGGCGTGGACACATACGAAATGCAAACGATAAAGCCGGGGGAGGAATTATGAAGGCCGAAGCAGGATGCGGTTATAATCCTGTTGAATGAATTCTATAGTTAGCACCAGTTCAGACGCGCCTTCTCTGTGAGAACAAGGTGGGATCAAACAAAGCTGCAACCGAACACTTTTTTTTCAGACAGTGATGCTCTTCATGCAATGTGAATACTGCAGGAGACGTCAACGTAAATGAGTGGGCTTTGAGTGATTTGTTCGTTACGTTTCTGTGAGGCTTTCTCTGTGTGTTTAAATGCCGGCATCTCACACGCGCTGCGTATTTAGTGCCTCGCAGGCCGGTGAATACGCAGCATCTTTACTCTAGGCATTTTTTGTTCTGCTGTTGGTATTTGGCCACGCTTCGCTTATACTTGTACATGAGCTTAAATGATAACATCAGGCAAAATGGCGTCCACGTGAAACGCAAGTTAGCCGTGTTGGGTTTTCTGCGTGCGTTCCTGGTACTTCCTTACATCAGTGAACCAGCAAAGTGCTGAGCGCTGCTGCTTGATCCCTGCGCGGTAAACTGGCGTTGCCGACCTAAAAATAAGCGTCACGAAAAATTTTTCGAGCGCTCGAACTGCCGTTTGTTTCCATTTAGCAAGTATAAATCAGAGTGGCGAACATTTTAGGCTCTACGTAAGTGGAATTTATGAAAGGACCGCGGAACTCGGTTTTTTTTAGGCACTAAAAATTATTTACAAAGAATTCTTGAGGTATAAATATATGAGAGAGGGACGAATGCATTTTTGCTATTCCCATTTTCTGTCGTATTTAACATTTGGAGGCGAGTTGCGAGTGGCACTTCTGCGTGATGATAAGGATATATGAGATTTCAAGAGTCGATCTTCTTATTTGTTCTTGTTTTTGAGATTCCATGAAATACCTTTTCAGGCTTTAAAAGATGTGAGCTGCTCCACCCGTCAAGGATGATAAGTTGATAAGCTATCTTCCTTCAAAGATGCTTATCAACTTATAAGCATGTAATGCTCATAAGCATACTAAGCATTATAAGCATACAATGCTTGTATAATGCTTATAATGCTTAAACCTTGGATCCATTATTTATTTACTTACTTACGAATGCTGCTGTCCCATGACTGGGACATCGCAGAAGAGGGCACAGAAAAATCAAACAAAAAGATGCGCGCCAATCCACCCTGTGAAGGCGGTTGGAAAGCGAAGCTGTTAACGACATCCACAACGATCATCCATGCGGCGTCACTTGAATTCACACACGTGGCTCTACAAAGAGTGAAACCAGAGGCAAGTGAAATGCACTTAACCACACCGTTTACTACTTCAAAGAGACATTTTTTGCTAAGGTCAAATCAATGCATGATCCATGAATGGTGGTTGGTTGAGTTGTATTGATGAAGCACACGAGCGGAAACTCTACCCTATCCCCCTACTCCTATGTACTCTTTCCTCCCTATCCCACCTCCCCTACACCAGCAGGCATTCCGGTGTCCGCCCCTAGGCGAGACAATTTACGCGTGTTGGTGAACCTTCCTTCCTTTCTTTTGTGCAATACATACATACATACATACATACATACATACATACATACATACATACATACATACATACATACATACATACATACATATAAAATGAAAGGAAGCTCAAACCCTGCGTTAGACGATCTCACTTCCCCTCCGTCTCGGCCGCCGCCGACGAAGGCGACGAGATCGGCGGCAAGACGGAGAAGTGAGATACCATGCATTGGTGTGGGCTTCCGTTAAATTTTACTAACTCCTGGAGCATGCAAGGCGCGCACGCGGCCGCTACAGGCGCAGTGGGCGGAGCGCACAGTGATGCAAAAGGTAGCGTGACGCTATCACGTGGCATTCAGCGAGAACGCAGGGGGTAAACCCGCAGATGTGCTCGGAGAGTGCACCGTCTGTCTCCCCTGTCTCCGCGTAAGCTCGTAGCTCAATCGGTAAAACAACGGGCTCTCGCTTTGTTTTTTCATTCATTCCAGGTTCGATCCCTGGCGGTGCCAGTAATTTCTTTCACTTGTTCGCGGGAGTTTTTGTTGGCTCCAAAGGTCGCGACAGAACCCTTGGGGTACAGTGGTAAAAATCTTCGCTTTAAAAGAACACAAAAGCAAACAACAGTGCACGCAATTGTGTGACTAACACATAAAATTCTTCCCCAACTCTAGTGTTAAGTCTACGCAAAGCACCATCAAGTTTGTTCCACAGTTCCACCACACGCGGGAAAAAAAGATAATTTGGAGTATACTACGCGTTGTGCGCACTGGCACATCAGTGATAGGTAAGGGCGCGTGAATGCGAGTTGTGTTGTGTACAATCTTGTGCAACAAGATAACATACTCACGCGCACGCCGATGTTTTAGTGAGTGAAGTGACAACGAGTGAGCATGTGAAGTGATAACAGTTAAGAATGAACCGTATAGCCTTTTTCTGTACATATTCCAACCTGTTTTTATATTGCTCAAGATGAGGCGAGCAAACCACCGTGGCGTACTCAAGCATCGGTCTCATTAAAATCTTGTAGGCAGTTAACTTGCATTTTTAGTCGTGTTTTTCAATATCCACTTTAAGTAACCAAGTTTTTCCAGAGCTTGATAACTTATATGATCTGTTTGCCCCAGGTGACACCGAAATATTTGAATTCGCTTACATGTGCTAGGATGCACCCATTGTAGTTATAACTGAAACTTGAAGGCTGTTTTTTATTTGAGGAAATCATCGCTACACTAACATGAAACCCGGGAGGGACGAAGCATGCAGTGTATGAGAGTATTCTTGACGCCTTGGCGTTTCTGCCAACGGAGATGAAACCATTGGGGGGTAGATGTACACAGCTTTACTGTAAAATTCTGGTGTCTTTGAAGCACGAATCGTTCCAGCGCGAGGAGTAAACTAGTGTCCCGGTCTTTTTTTAGAACGCGTTACGAAGCGTTCCAGTGCGAGGTGTAAACGAGTGTTCCGGGTTTTTTTTAGTACGTGTTACGTTCTAGCACGAGGCGTAAACGAGTTTCCCGGTGTTTTAGTACCGTGACCACATGAGACGATGCTTACGACGACGACATGAGACGCCCTCAGCCCCAGCCCCCAAGGGGCTTCGCCCCAAAAAGCGACGACGGGGACTTTCTGTTCGCGAACGTAGCAGCTCTCCTGGCCAATGCCGTTTCTCAGCGGAAGCAATGGAGTTCGCGTCGGTTCGTCGGTTCGCGTCGCAAGACCCAACGCGTTACCGCCGGTAAAGCGAGGAGTTCCCTCTGTGTCTCTGCTGCGTCGTCGCTTGAGGTAGCGGGTGTACGCTCTCCGTCGCCGCTTGGACTGGATGAAACCAGGCAAGAGCGCTTGACGAGTGTCTCCTATCAAGTTGCGCACTCAAATTAACGATCATTTGGTTTTTAAATGCGAATGCATTTATTAGTCGGGGGTTGTCTTGCGTCCATCGAGCGGCGTGCGCCTGCATTCCTCCAGCGCGAGCGCACGTGAGCGCGCGCCTCGTAGTTCTGCCTTCGTCGTCGTCGTCGTCGTAAATGCGAATGCATTTCTTATTCGGGGGTTGTCGTGCTCCGTCGGCGTGCGCCCGCAGGTGTTATCTCTCCGCGCTCAATGCCGAACGCATGCGCTTGAAGCGAGCTGTACTAGTTTGCTCGAAGCGGCAAGGACGGCGAGTACTGCGGTGTTAGTCTCGTGTCTAACGTGTATGGGAACTTGATATCGCACGCCGTTGCCACGTCTCCTGTTCGAGACACGTCTCCGTACAAGGACTTGTACACCCTTGCCTACACCGGAGACGGAGTCTTTGTGGTGACCGTGTACCTCGCGCCCAACCTCGCTCGAGACGCCGTTGCCGCGCAGCTGGACGCGGCTATGGAAAGTGTGCGCGTGCGCTCCAAACCCTCTGACCCCATAGTCTTGGTTGGCGACTTCAACGTTGACGTGCGCAAGAAGAGTGGCGAGTGGCTGGTCGAGTACATGCAGACCAGGCACTCTATGCATTGTCTCTCTGCCGGCTTCGACACGTGCCCCACTACCAATCACGGGAGTTGCATTGATCTGGTCTTTACGCGAAACTGTGACGCGCGTATGCTTCTCAAAGACCCTTTGACCGTGCACTTTAGCGATCACAAGGCAGTGATTGTGGCCGTCAGGTACAACGATAACACAAACAGGTGCTGATGAATGAATGATTACGTTCACACTCTCGTCATTAATTACGCCATTACTCGCAACACACTCATCGGTGCACCCAATGCGTTCGCATTTCTGCACGATTCCCTTCGGGGAGGTGCGGGGGAATTTTTTTCCTCCACTGTACGTCTACTTCACTCACCGTCTTGAAGCAAGAAGCAAAATATTTGTACGCACCTGGGCGTGTTGCCGTTTCTTTTTTGGGAGGGATTCTGATAAGACGAACTTGTGATAAGACGTACAAATTATAGTGGTGTCCTTTGAGTTCGTCTTAACGGAAGTTCACCGTGTGTGTGTGTGTGTGAGGAGCGTCCGATCTTCTTTCGAATCGCGCCGCAGGGGGTGGGCGACTGCCACCCGCTGCAGCAGCAGCACCTGCAGGAACAGCCGCAGCAGCGCGGCAAGAGCGTCTCGGGCACCGGGTGCGCGGCCGCCGGCACCGAGGACGACGAGGACTCCGAGCAGCAGCCGCCGCCGGTGTCGTGCGAGCTGCGCGAGGTGGCCAGCCAGTTCGTGAGCGACCTCATCCACCGCGCCCGGGAGGTGGCCCAGCGGCAGCAGTTCCGCATCGACGAGGTCGACGAGGAAGAGGAGGAGGAGGACGCCCCGCCGCCCAGGAGGCTCATAGACCTCACGGCGGGACCCATCAAGGCACGCGCATGCCTGCTTGCTTACACCCCGCAGCTTCCTCGAACGGCAGTGCCTCATTGTCATTAGTATAGCGCGTACGTACGGCGTGTGCGAGGAGTCCGTTTCGCACTAACGTCTCAATTTCAATTTCAAATTTAAATTAATTTTGTTCTCAAACATACAAACAAATTATTACATAGGCGATTGTCCCGGAGTCTGACAACTGTAACGGGACCCTCGATGAGAAATGCACGACGCGAATTTATAAGGCAGCAAAACAAAACAAATAATCATGACCAATCTTTGTCAACAAAAAAAAAATCAAAACATCATGACTTAGCTTTGAGCAAACACTGAATTCAACAAAAATACATAACTAAACAACAGGAAACGAAAATGAACTACAACAATATAAAATCAAGACGTACAGGACAAAAACTATTGCAGACGACCATAAAATTTAAGTGTCATTTTCTATGTTAATGACAGCAAAAAATCTTTGTTTTTTAAGATCGTTATGGATGGTGATGACTTTATGTTGAGAGGGAGGTCATTCCAAAATGAAATTGCCGCAAAGGGCCAAACAAAAGTGCGGAAAACGGCGCGTTTGCGCGCGCGTTTTTCCTCTCTGGGAGTCGCTCCGGTGGTGGTGGCGGTGGTATAAGCAGCCATCAGGAGCCCGCATGAAGGCTGCTGCACCGGTTGCGGAGCGCGAAAAAACGCTTGCGAAAACGCGTCGTTCTCCGGACATGTGTCCCTTTTTAGACTGGGTAATAAAAGAAAACAGAGGGGTCATGGATATAGGCTCGTGTTTTTTTTTTCTTGTTTTAAAGGTACAACCTTATGACATCTCGCTCGTAATGTTGTCTTTTGAGAATAATTGTAATCGCATAGCTGTACGTCATCAGCTGTCGCGGTATAGGTCGTATCACCTTGTGGTCATCGTCTGCGATTCTTTTCGTTTTTCCTTTTTCTCTGCGTTCTTCCGAGCCAGGTCATTCTTTGCGTGTTTAATGGCGCGTCACACCAGTAACATAGCCGACATTGGCCGGCTTCTTTTCAGTCGGAGCTGTAAAAGCACCCGCCAGTCGATTTACGTCGCATTAATAGCAAAGCCTGCAGAGACTAAAAAAAGCCCTCCGCTGTGGCGTACAATCCGTATATACTGGGCTGACGATAACTGCAGCTCTCGCAGTACTCTAGGGCTCGAAAAAAAAGGGAGAAAACATCGCGTCAGTACACAGCCCGTGTATAATGGCTGTTCTCGGAGGTCAGTGGTCAATGAACCATGGTTTAATGGTCATCAAAGCTTGTTTCATGGCCGATAGCCGTGTTCTCCAAACAGGCCGATATGCGCGCAGCAACCGAAGTACCACTAAGAGTCACTGTAGAAAAGGCTGCCTGAAACAATGTTCAGGGTCGGAGACCGTGTTACGGCCTTGTTGGTAATGTAGTACACGGGCGCTAATGTAACATACACAACGCTCCTACTATACAGAGTTCTAGCCTAGGCGCCAGCTGTTTTTTTAGTAAGCGCGTTCTCGCATGTGGTGGTTGCGTGTGCATGGTCACCTTCGATAACGATTGTTTGGTAGTGAAGTATGCGTACTATCAGCGTCAAATGAAATGCGAACACGAAAATATGAACCCGAACGTGCAAAATTGAAAAATACTGTTCGTAAAATTCATGTAATGGCACGCTACTGGTATATTTAAAAATCCACATTTCCAAACTTTGTTTTTGTAACTAAGCCACGCGTCATTAGGCTTGCATGGAAAAAATCAGGCTTTTTGTGTGTTAGGGTTCATATTTTCGTATTCGCGTTTCATTTGACGCTGATAGTACGTCCCAACAAGTTCGATATCGCGCCACTTTTGGCCGCCCAAAGTGCGGGGAGGGGCATCAGCATATATAGAGCTTTCACCGTGGTCGGCATGCAGTTTCTCTGAACCGCTTGCGCAACGCTTTGCCCTGCGGGATTCTCACGCTGTTACGAACTAACAAAAGGAACACAGAAGTTGATAATTCTTCACGAACATGGTGGAGTCCGAGTGAGCTTTTTCCTCCAGCGTGTGGCTCGGCCATTGCCGCGTGCAGACCCCTCCGGAGATCCAGGTGGACTTGGTTGGGTCGCGGACACCTAGTCCGGAGGAGGAAGTGACGTACGTGGCCCCCGAGCGCGTCCAGAAGAAAAAGGTGGTGGTGATCCACGAGAGCGAGCCATCCGAGAGCGAGGGCGGGGACGACAACGCGAGCGACGCCAGCCCGGACAGCTCTCCGCGGGCCAAGCTCATCACGACGGAGCGCCACGACTGCCAGGACGTGAGCAGCGCGCAGGCTTTTTGAATCACTCACTCCGCCAAATGGTAACAAGGGTGACAGTGGGCTGAAACATTAAAGCGCGCAAATTCACCGCTGGTCGTGTTTTCCACGTTACTTTAACAGCCACCGGTTGAATGCCTAAGTTTCCTGGGGATGCTCATGCAGAGAATCGTTACACGGAGTCTAGCGGAAATCAATCCAAGTTCCCGCCGTACGGTGTACATAGATTCGATAAGAAGACATGTAAATCAAGTCCACATAGGCTTCGAATTCCATGAACAACGTCCAGAAGAATCTCTTTTAAAGCAAAGCTTTACTACTTTCGTCAGGTGGTTTTGCGGAGGATGAGCAAGTAGACCTTTTGACCGGAGACGCACCCCCGGCGACACACTCCTCGAAGCACATCGCGTGATTCGCCGAACCCGCTGTCGGCGATGCGCACAAGGCCCCGTTTTCGGGTCGTTCTGCTCACGTAGCGCCGGCGGCCGCGACGTTTTCGGAGCGGCCGCTCAGCTGATCGGCAGCCGACCAAACCCGCAGCCTCTCACGCATGCGCCGCTGGGTCGTCTTGGGCTATGTGACTCATCTTGCGCCGCGTTCGCCGTGAAAAAGGAACGCCGCGTTCGGCGAGAATGAAAGCGAGGCCGGTCCTCCTTCTGTGAGCGTTGGACTGGACCGAACGGCTTTGAGCCGTGGTCGCCAATACAGCTACATCAAAGATTAACCAAGCGAAACCAAGACTCAACCAACCTAAGCTAAGCTTTTGCTTTGCATATCCAAGGCTAGCTGCGCTAAGCCGCAACCATTTTTTCAGTATTCTGTACATTAATTTTCTCTCCCATTTGTTTTCTTTCTTTCTTCCATCATCAGTTATTTATTCCCTTTCGGCTCGTTCAAATGTCGAGAGCCTCTTTGTACAAGCACCCCTCCCGTGATTGCACCCTCAGATCGCCACCCTCAAGAATGACCCCGAGCTGAGGGAGTTCGCCGTTGCCTACATCAAGGGAATCCTGGAACAAGCACAAGTTCTCGCCCAAGAGGTGAGTCGCGTCGCGCGAATAAATGCTTCACTCTTTCTTTTCTTACTCGCAGCGCTGCTGCCATGTTGGGAGAGCCCGGTAAAAGCGTGTGTACTCCTTCTGGATGTGGTCGACAAACTTTTGTCAAGTCACGCTATCAGTGACAAGCAGGGTACTCATAATGCCCTCGGTTCACAGCTTAGATTGTTACTGGCATTCAACGCATCTTAAGGTACGATAATAATAGACTAATTATACAATCCAGTTCCTTATCACCTCGTGTATTAGATCGCTGTGAGTGTATTTTTTTTCGCGTATTTTTGTTTTGCCTTTCCTTGGCGTGCACATACACGCATGCATTGAGAATCTGCGACGTACAAATGCGTTTATTGTATATTTCTTAGGACTGTTAGTCTGGAAAATTCCAGCTATAAATCCGACCTCCGGCACCTTTTCTGTGATCGAATGTGCGATCCCCCTTGTCTGCATTGTCTTTCTTTTCTTTGCTAAAAAAAAAAAGTCACACGAATTTCCGCTTTGGTGAATTTTGTGCATGACATTTTTTCCCCCTCTCCATCTCTCTTTCTCTACTTTTGCAGAGAGCTCCTGAAAAGGCGGATGAACTTATAACAGGTACTGGTTCCCTCCCTATTCTATCCGCTACGTTCTGCTTTTTCAACCCCGCGCTCGCATCGAAGTGGCAGCCAGCGCAAACTTACTTATTCAGACTCCCAGCGCGAACAGGCGCCCGCGACTACACACAAACTGAATGAAGAAAAAGAAGCGGGAAAGACGAAACGAAGTAAAAGAATAAATTTCGGTGATTCCTGAAGGCCCCTTTGCTCCAGCGAGGCAGCCCGAAAAGGCGGCTGCCACGGGGCCTTTGATGCCCCTTTTTGTCAGAGACCGGTCTCCTGGATTTGGCAGAAAATGTTGAAAAACAGAGACAGCTAGTATAAACATAGAAGGAACTCATCTGCTGTGTTGTTTCCCGCGGGTTCTTGCTTCCAGACTGATCGTACTCGCCTGTCTGCGTGTCTCTCTTTTTCTTCATCGGCTCCCTGTTCACGGCGCAACAGGTTTCAATCTCGCAATAGCGGAGGTTCGCTGCGATTCTATCGAGAACGGATCAAGGTAGCGTCCTCCTGTCCGATCAATTTAAGGCCGGACGCCTGTACCTTGCACAGGGACTTGTTTGCTCAGATTTTTCACGGCGCTCAAGGCAACAACCCAACGCGTATTGGCGGATAGCAAAATCGATCCGCCTTCAGAAAAACTAAAAAAAAAAAAGAAACGGTGGATTCTTCTATAAATGTATACGGATTCGGTGGCCACCGGATGAAAGGCTCTCAACAGTGTGATCCTCAAGAGACCATTGATTCTTGACTAGCAGGATGTCGCAAACTCTGTTCCCTAGACTGCTTTAAAGACTTGGATTGCAGAAGTATACCTGTGTGTAGGGAGCACTTTCCGGTTTAGCCCTTCAAGGCGGAGCAGTGTAGGCGAAGTTAAACACTGTGGAGTCAACGCCCGTAACTCCATCCCTGCGTCACTGTTTGCCTCTTGAGAGCGTGGCCCTTTAATCTTACCTGGCTTCTAAACTGAGCTCCGATATAGCCGGCTGTCTTCTAGTCTTTCCATTGATCCCTAGTAACAGCAGCTTCCCCACGATTTCGAAATTTCCCGCCGTTTTCTACGCTCCAAAATGTTTCTTCGTTGCAGGCTGTTTATTTTTTTTTTACATTTTTGCGTGCGTGCGCGTGCGTGCGTGTGTCCTGCCTGTATTCTTGTGTTCTTGTTCTTGTCTGCCAGAAAATAAAAGCACAGCCATACTTTCATGGGTACAATGCTCAGCATCGTTTGTTTTTGAAAACAGAAAAAAGTGAACAACGTCCCTCCCTAGCACATATACATGAATCATCGTCATTATATGGTCGTTCCGGAAATCTGGGCCCATTAAACGGTAGCTCACGTCCCGGTTATTTGTCTCGGCCACTTCCGCTACGTGGTGCCGACAACCCGGCAAGCAGAGACTGAAGGCTAGCAGGAAACGATGGCGGGAGCTGCATGACCAGAATTGTGCAGTATATGGACTGTTGACCGATGGCGGGCTTGAAGCTATTACCGATGGCTTTTCCCGAGAACATACTTTAATTAAGCCCTTCAAGGCGTTAACGTACCAATTGCATCGCAGGGCAAGCCTCAAAATGTGCTCTTCGGTGTACAGTGCGCACGGCTTGTTTGCCGACAGAGCACCGCGAACGGGCGTGGTCTTGGCTTACACTGCAGGCTTAGTGGAAGCCAAGCACCGACCCTGTGCAGGAGTACGGAGGAAACGACTGAACGACAGAAACTATGTCAATTCAAGTTTAAGCCAACACCAAAGGCTTAAAGCTGCATTTCCCGTTACTGTCGCATTCCCTGGGCAGACTGATGACAGGCATCGAAACGTCATTAGACCAAGAAAAGCGTCTTAAAACAACTGATTACGAAATTGATGGCGGCATCGACCTGGGCTACCTGGCAGGCAAAATTAAGGACGAAGAATTGTAGTGTGCATTGTGGCCATCATCGCGGTTAACTGCACGATAAACGCAACTATAGCCGAATTTAAAACTTCCTATTAAAGAAATCTTGGAAGTAATTTTGAGTCAACAGGAATTGACTGAAGCTGGTACGGCATCGTTTGCCTATGAAGGCTGGGATCCCACGCAGGTGTCTATACCGCCATATCGGCAACCAGTACTAAAACATTCTGTAAACAATGCCGTAATGTTGCGGTTTTTCACCTGTGAAACCAACGCTTTCAAAGCTGATGAAACAAAAGTGGCGTTGGCAGAAGGAAAGGTGAAGCGACAGATTTTTGGGTTTGGAAAAAGAAAAAAAAAAAAGTCAGCCATTTTACTCCGTGAAGAGGCAAGTCCAGTAAACTTGGCGTTCTGGTGGGATTTGCTATGTTTGGGTTAGGCGGTGTTAGAGATTTGCTGTGTTGAATTTTAAGCAAAGGCTAAGAACGTACAAATCACCATATCTGGCGACAAATCACTTGGCGACAAATCACCAGATCTGGCGATTTGTCGCCAAACTGGCGACTTTTCGAGACTCACGGTGACGGAAAATTAGTGTGGCGAATTGGCTACTTTCTGGCTCGTTTGAGAATTGGTGATTTTATGCATTTCCGGGCCCTTCCGATGCCCCAGTTTCCACGTAAGGGCCCTATGTGACCTTTCAGTGCATTTCAGCCGTTGAGACAAACTGAACAACCTTTCAGCCAGATGACGGTGATCTGGAGAAGTTTAAAGTAGGTTTCTTACCGGCACAAATCGAAATGTATGAATAGCGTCAAAGCCTTCAAGAAACGTCGTGTTTAAAGTGTAATGCTTCTGCAGTTTACGGGAGCAGAGATTCCATGCCGAGTGGTGGGGAGTGTGTACCACGATGCACGCGAATGTAAGGAGGCAGTGAAAGTGGTAAAACATGGTGTGCAGCGAGCGCCTGTTCTAAGTCATTCATATTCGTTGATTGCTTTACCTAAACCTGCATATTTTAGCTTTTCTGTAGACAGCAGTCAACCGCTGTGGCTTTCCGCACGACAGCCAATGAATAAAATTCGTGACATCGTTTTCTATTTCTCGGAATTTCTGCATTCTTCCCGCGAAAGTAACCAAAAACTACTTATAGCATCGCCTTGGACTTTTATGACTTATTTTCAAACATTCACTGTAAGGTGGTGACTGCTCTGGCTACTTTCGTCGATTTGCCGGCGGCTTTTCCTTTTGAGAACCCGGCAACCCTGGTGGGCCGAGACAATGAAGTTTAGCATAGCGCGGCTACGCCAATCACGGCGTAGGTGCAGCGCAGGTGCGCCGCGCAGGTGGCCGCCGTACTCCCTCCGCACATGGCTATGCTTCACTGTGCTACACGCAATGGGGGAGAGCCAGCTTGCACCAATTCTCTGAAAGTCGGCTTTACCTCTAAACACAAATGCATTTTTGGGAATACACTTACCCAGAGGGCAGCATAAGGCGTTTTATATCAAAATAAAGGCATCAGGACTTGATCTTTGGCTTTGCCTACGGGGTCCGCTAAACTGCCTAAAAGCTGAAGCTGACTCACCTGACTAATTTCTTAAGGCACGGAGTGTGTCGGAAAGCAAGAAAGCGACGTACATAGCGCCCTGACACATATTTTTGTGACCCGTAAGCACTGTTAATTTGTAGCTCGCTTACTTGGCTCGGATTGGCTCGGCCACTTCCACCACAACGTTATCCCATTATCCACGCGAGCAGTTTCTCTCCGTCTTTTTGTTTGTCCACTTCACCAGAAAGAAAAATACTTCACAGCGCGCACACACGCGATACGCGATCGATAGCCGTCGCGCGTGCCCATTCAAGGTAAAGGCAAACGACATACGAGGCGTGAGCCTTTGATTTGCTGTAGAAGATAACGTCTATAAAGGGCCCCACGACATCTGCCGTCGAGCGAGCGACACAAGACGAACAAGATTAAAACATGAAGGTATGAAGTGCTTTGAATGATAATAAAACAAATTCTTCGGCGGGGATGTTAAAAAGGAATTCCGTGTGACCTCGGTTTGACTCTTAAGGTCTCCAGCATAATTCTTTCTTGTTTTTTTTTCTTTTTTTTTTCGACCGTCTCCAAACGAGACCCCGAGAAAAGTCTTGAATACGGCACAGGCGTTTCACAATCTCAGAAAGCATTGTGTCAACTGCGATCAATCTGAAAAGGTCGCTTTTTTCAACTTCGAAAATTTCGCAATAAGACTGATACTGAAAGAGCCGCGGTGGGCTTACGAAAGCTTTCTAAACGCCTACACAGCAGGGTTAGCGGCACATTCCTACCGCAACAGGTAAAGGCACGTGGAGACTAACTTCAACCGTGTCCGTTGTGTCGCGGCCAGGTTGCCGAAAGATGTCTATTCATCGCCTTCGACAGGTCCCACGAACCTCCGCTGCCTCTGACAGCACCTCGACCTTTCTTGCAGGACACAGTGACTACGAAAAAAAAAAGGAAACTGAATATTTATTCACGCCGGCTTTGTCGCGTGCAAACGCTTTTATCCGCTGAGTCGGCTTCGAGCGCGTTGCCAACATTGTGAAAGCGGCCGTGTCAAAGGCGCTGTCGTTTTTGGATGCGCTTATGAAGGCACGGTAATTAAATGTTTTCGGAGGGAGAATAGGTGATCTTTTTCGAAAAAAAATGTTGTAAAATGTAACAAAAAAATATGACTCTGAAAACTTTGTCAAAGGTCCTTGATTGAGAGAATTTTGCGACGATGGGAAGAAATTCCGGCTGAAAACGTGCGCTGACAAGGTACCCAATTTGCATACGGAGTCTCCTTTCGTCGTCAGTTGGCATCAAGGGCTCAAAGAACACGCCTGAAGAATACAATCCAAAAAAGGATAGAGTAATGCATCACAAAAGGCGCCGTGAACTTCTCGAAACCTCCGGACAGCAAGAATGCTACTCCCCTCCCCATCTAAATTAATGTCACGAGGACACGCTACATACATTAGACAGGCGAAGACATTATCCCTTTCCTGTGATCTCTCTGTCCTCCGCATACAGAAGTCACGCGACTCACCGGGCCGTCCGCACTGTCAAGCATGCGGTGGCCACCCGGACAATGAACACACATATTGGCGCCGTGTACGGGCCACCTCGACCCCCACATTTCTTTCCACCAACCCTTTCCCGCATGATATTCCCTACTCGTGGTCTAGGGCAGCTGCCCCGAAAACCTACCCTGTGGTCCCTGTTGGCTGCCCACATTGAAACTCTTTGTGCACTTGTGCACCTCCGCCAAGTCCGCCACCGTCGGAGGACCGTGGAACATCCGCTTCGTTCGAGGACTCATAGCTCCGCGGCCCGGACTTGAGCTGCCGAATAAAGTGCTCTCTCTCTCTTGCGTCCTCGCATATGCTCATGCCCCTAGGCGGTTGCGTGCGAAAAGTTGCTCGTTAACAAATGATGCGACCAGCCAGCTCGTTGCGTCAATATGACACGTTTAATTTAGAGCGAAGGAAAAAATATTCTACAGTAAGCGCCACTTCTGCCGTCACACAGAATACTTTTTGAGTGAGTGAGTGCGCGCGTGCGTGCGTGCGTGCGTGCTTCTAGGGTCCTGGTCCCAGGTAGTCCCTGTACTACATGCGGTTTGCATTCAGCGAAAGGGTTCACATGGCTGGGGAGGATATACGGCTCGTAAAGTTACGGCGTGCTTGCCGACAGCCTATTACAGCCGTGATGTAGTCGGCTGGGGATGTGTCTGTGAGTGCAGTGGTGGCACCTTTTGGTGACCTGGTGGTAATGACTGGTCACCTGGTGGGTGACCAGCGCGTGAGCGACGCTTTTATTAAATTGCGTGGCGCAGAGCGGGCCTTATTTAGTACACAGCTTTAAGTGTTTCCTCACGCGCCACTGTCGTTCTTTTTATACTTGAGAGTCGGGAGGAGGTAGGAGATCGGGCAAAATGGCTGGCATGGGTAGCTCTGTTCTCTTGTGAGCCTGCTAGAAATTGCAGTTTATATGTACGGGCGTTTTCGCTGAGATAAACAGTTGAAATATCAGCGCCTGCCCGTGTGCCTTCTAGTTACTCCTGCGCCTTTCACGCTGTTATGTGTTCGGCAGCCGACGTCCGCGAGCGAAGATGTGGAGGGATGCGTTGTTGATGTAGGGGACGCGGCGGCCTAGCTATGCTAGGCAATTGAATTTTTCTAACATTAGCACGAGCTTATTTCTTGTAAGCATCAAAAGATCCTCGCACAAGGAAGCGGTTTCGGTCCAGGCCGCGTCGGCTATTTTCCCGACGCAGACGAACTCCCTTTTGTTGAAATTTGGGGAGCGCATTAAAGCCCTCCCGGGTAGTCTAAATTAATCTGGAATCATCCACTACTGCGCCTTTCTAGTTCAGGTGCGGAATCGGCGCTTAAAAGGCCAGAATTCGATTTTATTCCGCTTAATTTTTTTGTCTCACGCTCGGCCTTATACCCTTATTTGCGCTTATTATCAACTTCTTTAATTCTGTTTGTTGTCTACTTGTTAGTTTGGTCGCTCCCCTTCTGGCATATCACAACGCCGCCGTAGATTAATAAGTGAAATGCAAAAATAATTAAGCCGTTCATTTAATCTCACACTAATGATCCAAACGTAAAAATCTACCGGATATGCCTGACGCCGTTAGAAATATCGTTTGTTACCTCGCTCTGCTAAAAAACTGAAGTTTTATGGTTTTTTTTTTTTTTTTTCATACTGTGGGTCTGCTTGCCTAAGGCACTCTGTACCCGTTTGAAAATACAAAAACGAAGCCGCTAGCTCAGACAACCTCTTCCGGGCAGGCGCTCGGAAATGGATGCAGGGTTAGGGCACCCGTTCTGCATGCCGTCGTGGTTGTCTGTCGGCCAGGATTGCAGCGGCAGCCGTCACGTGCAATCGACGTTAACCGCACTCGTGGTGCATCGAACGAACCCTTTTCCCTTTTTCTCCACGCGTTCCTAGACTCCGGCCCTCGGACTAATTCGTTGCTGGACAGTCCAATTCGTTCCTGTCCTCTCCAGCAAACGGGGCGCCGTCAGACATGAACCGTTGCACTCGTGTTTTTTCCTCTTTATTTTGGCGTAGCGATGGAGATCGAGATGCAGTAAAACAGAGAAGCATATCGGCTGGCGCATCCCGCAATGTTTTTTTTTTTTTTTTTCTGCTGCAGAGACAGCGATCAACGAATGCTCAGATGTGTCAACAAAGACACGCGAACCCTCATACCTATGCACAATCCTTGGGTTCCGGGTTTTATAATGTTCGGATGTCCGGACATAAGAAAAAATTGTGTAGTTTGTCCTGTTTTCGCGTGTCGTACTGTCGTCTTGTCGTATTCCTGTCATGCCGTGATTGTGATGTTCTGTCGTGTGCCGTATTCCTGTCCTAAGTTTGATGTTCTGTCGTGCCGAATTTTTGTCTTGTGATCCTGATGTTCCTTCAGTAGTTGCGCATGGTGTGAATGTTATTGCCCATTGTGAAGATTAGCGTAAATGGCATTTCTGTTGTGACTACGGGGATGTTTGTAGTTGAGAAAATTGACTGTCGTTACAGTAGAAATGTGTGTCGTAACAACAGATGGCTTTGTCGCAACAACTGCACTTCTGTTGTTACAACATAGTTTTTTTGTCGTACGACAGGAATTCTTGTTAGGTTTTTGCGGTATTCTTGTTGTGATTTTAGACTGGGGAAGGAGGGAGCAGTGCCGTTAATGATAAGGAGAAATGAGCCTGGCAGCAAGCTTGGCTTGCTACTCCATGATGGGTTAAATTTTGGAAGTTGCAAACTAGAAAGAACTCGGGTTTTAATGGCTTGCGCGTTTTATTTTCATGACTAAGAAAATGTTATTCGGTAACGTAAATCCGCTTTAAAGCAAGAAAGATCATGTCTCCGGGCATGAGTTACTAAAAGACTGGTAACAACACGAAAACGAAATTGCCGAAGTCCACAATATTGAACAGATCAGATCCTTTTCGTTATAGTACGACGGAGCCGCTTTCATTTGTCAGTGCATGGGCTTTTGCTTTCGGCTCTGATTGTAGTAAATTTCCCGCGATGTCTGCGATTATGTTGTGGGAATTATGCGCAGGTGAACCATATCTTTACGCTAGTTTTTGTAGGCCATCCCCGAAGTAAGCAGTATTTTATCATGCTCAAACGACTCAGTGACCTATTATTCTTGATTAAGAATTACTTATAACCCTTCTGCACGTTTCCACTGGGCCCGAACAATGCATTAGCACCTACAACAGTTCATGTTGTAGGTGCAGATATTTAAGATAGTGACTACTTCTGGGGGATAAATCGAATTGAACCGGCTATTTATACATGTCATTTACGGGGGAAACATCAGGGTTTGCACAAAAACTAAGAACCCTGGATATTGTGCCGTGCTGGATCTTCTTTTGTATTTTTATTTTTACCGTCCCTGCACTTTCGCCGTCGCGACTCGCGAGACATGATCGACCGCGCCCTAAGTAACTACGCTTGTGTCGCGCTGAGAGCCGCTGCGAGGCATAGATATTTTCGTGCCATATCCGGGCGTTTCGATCGCCTATCGCCAGTGCTGAGTATAGTCATCTCTATGGCTGTACGAAGGCCTGCAGACAAACATCGCCTTCACGATATCTCAAAGACGAGCGTTGTTTTGTAGTGCATCTTTCTCCACTGACGAACTCCGACGTGCTCGAGAGTGCTCTAGGCGCAGTGTTGTCAATATTTCGTCGAGCTCGAATGCGAAGAAATGTGTCGAGTAGGCAGGTTCTCGCTGTAAGGGAAGTCGAGAAGCGTTTGCGGCCGAAGCCGCCAGCAAGAGCTTCGAAACCGTTTTGTTCACGCTGCGTATGCCAGTGCTTGGGGCACTCCGTGGCTTGGGGCTCCTTCACAGCTGGTAAAGGAGTGAGGGAGACATGAGCGCTGCTGACATATTCTGATAACGTGAATCTTTCAACGCCAGTGTGGTAAAACAGTTCTCGGGGCATCGCGTAGGCGGGTACATTAAAGATGGAATCATTACGAGTGTACGCAGCTTAGTGCGATTCTTTACTCTTTGTACGCCTTCATTTTTGGTTCTATAATTTATTGGCGACTCGCTCATCGTCAGAATTTCTTGGAGGAAAACGGGATTACTGACGTAGCAGTTCGCTTCAGAAGGGACTCTGCGACACATTCCAAGGGGAGCGGGGGGAGAACTTGTTCGCCCTCTCATACATACCTAGGTCTGTATGCATAATGTGTGTTCAGCAGTATCTTACAGCATATGATCGAATAGGAAGTACGTATGTATGCGTAAGTGTCACACTGACTCTATAACGATGCCGTTGCAGACAGCTGCGACCGTCACGTCAAAGCGTACAGGGATTCAGCCAATACGGACAACGCGCGCGGTGGCAACAGAAGATGAGAGCACCAGATTCGATAGTGGGCGCGTTTACATGGCTGGGACAGAAGTGCAGCAAACGGATTCTTTCGCTCCGACGTCATGTAAACGGCATGCTGCTACAGTTCATTGCAATGCTGCGCTCGGGGCGTCGCAGCAAAGAGGCAGCGTCAGCAAACGTGGACGCGTTATCTCGCCGTTTCCCTAGCTCGCTGTGATGCGCTTCCGCCGCAGTCATATAAAAGTGGCCAGTATTCTCCTAGAAAGATCCATGCCTGCGGATTCTGCCATCTTTGAATTGATAAAATAAATGACCCTGGCACCGAATTACTAACGTCACTGCACTTCACTAAGATAACAGCAGCAATCGGAGACGCCGACAACTGGAAAGCACGGTCTAGCAGTAGTAGTAGTAAACGTTTATTGGAGCAAAAGGGAAAGGGAAAAAGGTGGTGGTGAAGCGTCCCTAGTCCAGGATGCCTCTTGACCGGGCCGACTCAATGATGATGATGATTATTTATATTGGTTTCCCCTTTGTATCGGGGTGATGACATGTCATGTTACCAAAAAGGACTAATATACCTATGTTTTACACTCTTGGTTTAATACTAATGGCCCGAGAAACCAAGGCCCTCTGGCGGGCCGGGACGGCCTGGTCAGCTCAGTCTCCCACTGCTCCGGGGGGGGGGGGGGGGGGGGGTGGAGGGGGGGGGAGGGGGGGGGGAGGGGGCTGAGTTAGGGGAGTGGGGACAGGAGTATACGGGGTGGAATGTGGTGAGTGGGGTGCATGACGTGAGTTTTTCGGAGAGAAGGGAGCTTTAGTCGTACCTTTTTTTCAGGTGCCGTTTCTTCGATCTGCTCCCGCCTGAAAAAAAAAAAAAATCAGGTGGCGGGCTTTTGGAATCTTCTGCACATTGTTGGCTGGGCCCCTTCACGCACTGAAATCAGATTTCGCGTATGCGGTTGTTCGCCTTCTGTGGTAGCCTTTGTAGCCGTTTATTATAACTGCAGCTATCACAGGCGGCGACCAATAAAGACAGCCGAATCGGATCCTCATCACTGTGTCAAACTTCCTCGTTATCCAATCGGTGTTCGACGGTGGCAACTGAAGAAAAAAAATGAAGAAAGAAAGCCCCACCAGAATGAGGGAAAAGCAGATGCTCACCACATGACTTCAGTGTGCTTTTGGGTGCCATGAGAAAAAGCGCCACACTGTCCGATCCGGCGCCCCTGTTTTTGTAGCGCCACATATGAACCCACGTAATCAAGCTGTAGCAACGGGCCCAAGACGCCTGTACGTCATCTGAGAATTCAAAGACTTCCCACTGACCCCGCATGGTATACGGTATTTACCCACAGAGAATAACGAAGGAGTCCCCTACGATTTAATAATGCTTCTGGGCCTTCACAGCATATGGAGGGCGCGCATGGCGTGGCTCCATGGCGACGTGGATGCCCGACCGGCCCGGCAGTTCCTGCGGGAGAGTGTCACGCAGTTCGTTGAGGGGCCACAGTTCGTCCAGCAGCCAGTACCAGATTGGTTGGATTTTATAGAGCCGTTAATTTCTCTAAAGTGATGATTAAATGACAAAGCCTAGCCAGAGGCACGGCTGGTATGTTAATGTCGGTGTGTGTTGTGCCAAATGCAGTGTGGTTATTTTTGTGTTGTAAGTGTGTGTTGAAGACTGGTAATAAAGAAAAAAAAGAGGCACAGACATACAGACACCAAAATTTCTGGGTTTAAGTAGCCCAAGAAAGACTATCGTCTTTAAAACAGTCGCTCGTGCCTGTGCCTCTTTCCCTGACTCCTGTCCACTGTGGCCGCCCTCCTCCTCCGCAGAAAACACGGCTCTGAAGAAGGCCGCTGGGCCGTGGTACTCCCGAATCCGGGCCGCCGTGACCCGCTGTCTGCGCACGGGCTGCTTCTGCGTCGTCCGGAGGCAGGCGCCGACCTGAGCACTCTGCAAGTCGTCACTACTGCTCACGTACAGGCTCGAGCCGCCGCCACCGCCGCGGGCTCGCTCCGTCGACGTCGCTCCTGTTCCTCTTCCTCCTCCCGGAGCCCGCACCGCGGGCGGCTCTTGTCCAGGGTCCTCCTCATCGTCGTCATCGTCGTCGTCGTGCTGCCCTGTGCCGCACTCCCGGAGAAGGAAAGACGTGTGTCACTTCCATTTGCTCGTTGTATGCGCACGAAACCCCTTTCGGTGTGGGCACCGTGTACACGTTCCCTGTAAAGGCAACAGTACGGGAGGAGTTGGCTCGACGCGGCAGTCTAACGTTGCGAAACTGCAAGCACTGTTGATGTTTTTGTGTCGTCTCGCAGTCGAGGGAAAGCTGAAGTTTTGTTTGTGCAAGTTCGGCCATTGGGGCAGAGAATGTTGACGATTGCGTTCCCCCGGTGCGCAACCATGCTGCTGCCAGGAGTGTGGGGCGCGTATGGACCTAAATTTTCAGAGTCGAGCTCTTTTTTTTTTTCTTCGTGCCAAAATTTTGCATGATGATTTGCCCCAGTTGAAAGGGCGGGGTATTGTCGGAGGCTGCATTTTTTGTGAACAGACTCAGCAGCAGTGGCGAAACCCACCCTCCTAGCATGCATGCGCCTGTACTCTGGGGATGGAGATATTCGGTGTCGTGCCCGCGCGCCAGAAAGCACATTGCGGTAGGGGCATAAGTTCAAGAACTCTGAGCGGCTTCAAAAGTTCTATTGTTTTTCACTGTGGCACAGTCACATCATAGGCTAGCTGTTCGTAAAAGCCCACATCTGCATTTTATGCTTGCGTGATGTCTTTAAGCAGGCCGTGTGCATGCTATTGTAGACTAAATATTATCATCCCCGGGGAAGTCACAAGTGGCTTTCTGAAGAGGGGCCGGAAGGGTGGAGGGTACGGCTGACAACAACAATACCCCGTCTCTCCCCTATTTTATGGCGCTGTATCATCGACAGTAACATTAAGAAAAAAAAGGGCACAGGAAAACTGATCCACACTTTGCCCTATTCTTGCTACCTTAACTACTCATGGGTGAGAAACAAATATGTTCCAGAATAGCATAATAAAAAAAACGAAAGAGGGGGGGGGGGGGGAAGCTGGAAGGTTCATCCCTTAAACAGCTCGTGTGCTGTAGCCATTTGCGTTGCCATAACCGAGGAGGGAGCGAAAAGCTGTAGCAATATCTGGTGCAAACAAGTTGAGTGCCTCCTGACAAAACACGCTTTGGAGCTGAGTGTACTGGCGGAAACGTGTAGGATTTGCTTCGAAAGCACGAGGTTTTGAACACCGCCCACGAGGCGACGACATTCGAACCGTCGCTACTGCAGGGCTGAACAAATCAAAATGTGAACCCCGCTCCACTTTCCTGCAAATCCTTAAAAGCTAAGCTAAGCTTAGGGATTTTCGGGTGCGCGGGGAGTCGTCGCTATTTCCGGAGGTACCCGAATGCGCTTGGGACCGCTTTACTCAAGAAAAGTATTGAACAATGCGCCTCTCAGCTGCGCGTTCCTTCGCGACAGCCCCCATCTGGAAAATACATACGCTCCCGAGCTTTAAGGTGCCGAAGTTAGCTTGCGGGTTGAGCGCTGGCAACATCGATTTATTGAATAGAACACCTCGAAATTGCCGCGCCGCGTGGATTGGGAGGTTAATCGATATTCCCCAGGGGCGGCACGCTTATCGACGGGATCGCATGCAGTCAGGAATCCAGCGGAACGCTGGACTGCAACTGGCGCGCGTCTGACTGCGTTTGGGATTAGCGCTCGTTGCCGCGTTTTGAATCACCGCTTCAACGAAGCGGACAGCAATTGAAAGTTCCGAGATGTAATCCCGGCTTTCCGAACTGGCCATGTTTTCGCTCACGCGAGTGTAAAGGCCCGTTCACACTAGCGACGAAAGCGAGCGAAAGCGACGGGAAGTCCGTCGCTTTGTCGCGCGACGATCGTTTTTGGCGACTGGTCGGGACCAGTTTTTGTCGCCGCGCGACAAAGCGGCAGAATTCTCGTCGCTTTCGCCGCAGTGTGAACGGGCCTTTAGTGCGCGAAGCTCTGGGGAACTTCACCATTTATACCTGACTTAATCGCGATTGCCGCCAATAGCCTCCTCCTTTTCGGCTCCTGTGTGAGCTAAACGTGTCCACCTATTGTGTCTCTGGTATTTGGACCTGGCGGATGTGGGAAGGCTAACAGGGGCCTTGTATTGTCTCCCGCTCAGAAACTGCGTGCAAGACGGCGACAAGCAAAAAAAAAAAAAAAGCAGCGAGCATCAACCTGTGCCATAACTCCAACGTGTCACCGAATACAGGTCATTTCCACAGCTTAGTTGTCGTCAGCGTGTAAACGCTTTCCAAGAGACGGAGGAACGAAGCAGCATGTGCATCAAGTAATGTTACTGTCATGACGTAGGTACAGAGGACCTGCAAGGTAGAAGCTTTATTCCAGGTATCTCGCAGAGCCTATTTCTATAAGCGACATTGAAGCTGCTCTATTAACGTCTACACGGATGCAACCTTTTGACGTCACTTTGATGTCATCCAATGCACCTTTCGCGGGCCTTGCCGAAGGTTTCTTTTAAGGTGCAAGAACGATATTAATCTCTACTCCACTGCAAGACACGCGCGTGGGAATGTGATTTCTATGCTACCAGCAGCTGCTGCCTCCTGCGCCGAGGACAGCATTAGAAGCAGCGACAAGCGTACGGCGTGCCGGTCTAGCAGTATTCCCTCTTTCGTTTTCATTCTCTGTACATATAAAGAAAAACAGAACAAAAACGAAACGAAGGGGGCAGCTGTAGTTTCGGGCAGTTATCTCTTGTCGCGCCGTCTCTCCTCGAAGGTGTCGTCTTGTCCGTTTTCTTGCCACGTCTTCGTGTAACTAAGCACAACAGAGTTCAGAAAAAAAAACTGTGACGTTCGCATTTATTTATTTAATTGTGTTCTTGAGATTATTGAGACCACCGTCGTGGTTTACGCTGAACGTGCGGGGCTGGCGAGCAATGCAGTAGTTACATCCTGGGGATTTCAACACAAACCGGCGCTGTTTTGTTTAACCTGAAAAAAAAAGAAATAAACGTTGGCTTTCGCAAGTACTTCCCAAATAAGTCTTGTCATAGGACTGCTCAAGATTTAGATTACAGGGTTTCACTGGTACAGTGGTTCGTGCAATACGGCTCGCGCGAGGTTAAGGAGAGAAAAAGAATGATATGGTGCATTTTTTTTTCTTCTACTGTACATTTGTAACTGAGCTTTACATTTGCGTCATCAAGCTTTTCTTCTTCAGTGATGCCATTGCGTATGGGTTGCCTCGATCGTCACAGTTGTAAATATTTTGCAACCCGTTGTCACATTTAGCTGCATGGCCCATCGATTCACCTGAGTGCAGGCATATTGCTCCATTGTGCGCACACGAAAACGTCATGGCGTTCTGCACTCGTTCCCCGTTGCGATGATCGCATCACCACCGCCGGTACACCTCCACGGCAATAGCCCGTAAAATGAAATGTGCGTGTTTGGGTGAGGAGGAGAGGGGAGGGGGGTGGGGGTGAAGGGAATCGGTTAGGGCCTTCTGCCTACGCCAGTGGTCCATAGCGTGCGTGTGGTCAGTCAAAGAGCTTAGTCGGTAGCGCTGCGAGTTTTGCGCGTCGTGCTCGTCCGTTCAACATGTAATGTGCTAGCGGCATTCATTCAGACCTGTTGTCGTACCTTCAAATCGTGACGGAATTAATAGCGGCGCTTTGCGGCCGTTTGGTGGTTGAGCTATTTGATGTCGTTGTGAGTGTCAGCCAAGCGGCCTTCCGAGTCTTTTTTTAAGGCTGGGATTTGTCACTGTACCGTTTTTTGTCGTGAAAACTAAGCTCATGACCTTATGATAATTTTCACGGGCGTTCCCCCGGAGTCCTCCGTAAGTGAGAGTTATCGCCCTAATCGTGGAACCCAGTTACTAACCGCATCGTAAAATTCTAAATTGGGAAACCAACCCTGTTTGTGGTTCATTCGCTTTTTCTGCAATGCGCTATGCGACATTCTACACGATCCTGGCACCACGAAGCAATCCGTGCATGACACTTATTTCATACACCCAGTGCAAGCTACCGCCTCGCTTCGAACACTACCGATATTCTCTTGAGCTACTGCTGAAACAAGCTCCCTGTACGGCCGTTGTCGCCTCCTTTCCGTAGGAACTCAAGAATTTTTCTCAATTGTCCGTGCCCATGGAGCTTTAGTTTGCGTTGCGCCGCTACTAATACTGGCGCAATCTGGCGTGTGGGGCCGTGGCATCGGCTGTTCCGGAGAACCCGTGTGCGGTCTGATCAACAAGCTTGCTCCCCACCAATCACGGCTCGCCTAGCGCTATACCAGTACGCACTGAATGCGTATACAGAAAAAATCACGCTAGGAAAACAGTTCACCAGAGACGTGAGCTCGCAGTGTCTGGCTTGGAAATACCGCCAGCGTGATTGCGTTTCTGTGTTGAAACTTCCCTCTGATCTTTTCACAACGGCACTAAGGCATGAGGGAAAAAAAAGATAAGCCTCGTCGCATTCCGTGTGCTCCTAGTGTATTAAATGAGCGCTCATAAACTGGCCGATGCCTTAGCTCTAAAAGGAAAGCCATGAACGTGGCATAGCGGGTATACTGACCACGTCGAACAAGGGAGACGTATAGTGGAAATAGGGCGTTATCCGAGCTACGTAGCGCACGCAACGGTAATCATACTTTCGTCTGGTGACCAGTTTATAAGTCTGCTTTCTGCGCGCATCCGATAAGCTGCTTTTTCCGTGGCCCCCGTCGCAAATGGTCGGTCGGAAGTAATTGGAAGCGCAAGTGGTTTCGGTAGGGAATGTTTGTCCGCACCGTTATATATATATATATATATATATATATATATATATATATATATATATATATATATATATATATATATATATATATATATATATATATATATATATATATATATATATATATATATATATATATATATATATATATATATATATATATATATATATATATATATATATATATATATATATATATATATATATATATATATATATATATATATATATATATATAGGCCCTAGCACGAAAATCGTCTCGGACCTCTATTTCTTGATTAGTTCGGCGTCAGCACAGCTGAACCTCGCCTTTTCGGTAACGTCAGCGTGCCAGGAGTTCACGGGAAGGAAATCACCAGTAATAGCTACAGGTTCATGGCAACCAAAATAAACGACGAGTGCGGCCTTTCGCTTTACGCAACAACACCACCGGCTGCGGTAAAGCGGAATTTAAACTTGCGACCTCTTCTTTGGGACAGCTAACTGGCTCGTACAAACAGTAAGGCGGTGGTACCACGGTATGACCGCACGCTGCGTACCGCCGTGCATGAAACCGCCTGAAGCCTTGTGCAAACCCGACTGGTTATGATGAGGATTATGACCGTGCTGTCATTCAGGCTACACAACATTGCATAGAAAGAGAGCACAAGCCCTCTTACAGCGCGTCTCCATTTCGTCGCTCTTACGTTTTCTTGGTGGCAGTCACTGCCTGAGAGTAGCATGTCTCGCTGCAGCCGAGACTCTTCAACGGGATCGTTTTGCCGCTGCTTCTGCTTTTTTTTTTTCGAGACGCAGCTGCGTTTATCTTTCTTTTCTATCTTCTCTTATCGTTTTCTTACGACTGTGACGCGGTGACGGCAATGTCGCATATGTTTACACCGACCAACCCAACATTGTATTATTTTAGTACTATTATCACATCTACCGCTCCGTTATTCTTATTTTTTATACTCGGCAGCCCCACAGCAGCTTTCTCTGCACACACACCTCTGGTGCGGGAAAGCAACATTTCAAGGTAGCCTGACGACTGCGTTTGTCAGTGTGATCGTTTTTGGTTGTTATATCAATTTCAATTGTTTCTTGTTGATTGTAACGTTACCGATCATCTATATTTACACTGTTATAACAATTAAATGTCCTAGCTTCCGCAATTACGCAGTTTTGAGCGCATGCAAGTAGGAACACTTTTCGCGTTACAAATGTTGCCGGTGTACTCGCAACGTGATGCTTACGCGCTAAAAAGAAACGGCGCCACTCGTGCGAAATTCGTGATATCGACAAGCTGCCAGTCCTTCCTTGCCTCTGCGAACGGTCTTCGGAGGCGGCGTGTGTGGGAACACCCTGGAAAAGTCGAGAGTGGTGCAGTTTCATTATTTCTCTTTCCAAGGTTCGGGCAACTGGTGACTGGGCGGAGCTACGCGTCGCCGAGCAAAACGCATTATCCCGGCGCACGTGTACCGCGCCGAGGGGGGTACGGCCGGATGGAAGCTGTTTCGCTACCGCTTGGGGCGCTCCAACGAAATTATAGGAGTTGAAGCTTCTTCTGTGCAATCACGACCGCGGCTGCTTGTGGCAGGGCGCGTTAGGTCTCTCTTTCAGACGTTATTGCTTTTGCGCGTCTATGTAGTTGCTGAAATTCTGGCGTTATGCGGGAATCCCCTGCAGCACAAATTTTTCTCGAATACTTTTGATTATTCGCTCTTCATTGATGTCTTTGTACCTTTTACTTCATGTTTTGTATAAATGCATTTTTTTGACTTCTTTATCACTCATCCATTTATTCTGCTTGTTTTGAAGTTAAAACCCCAAGCTGCTTTCTTTCTGGTAAATCTTACCTGTAGAGAACTAAAGTGGCGCTGAGTCGTAAACAAATTGCAACAAGGTATTAAAAAATGTAATTTCAAGGTGCGCTCCGCCTATTTCGTGCCAGTTCTCATTTTTTACAGCAGTTCTAAGTCTGGCTATATATAAGTACAAGGTCGCGAAAAACGGGCGAGAATTATAAAGAAAAAAATGCTGTATAGGTTATTGTTCTTCGAAATTTTGAAAATCGCCCGAAGTTTCTGAACAACAAAGTAAGGATAAAAACGACGGCGGAAAATGTCACGAACTGGCGAGGTCAGGTGCCGAACTATAAACGACCAGCACTTTCGGATATTGTTTTCTGGGGAACCGCTGGACCATTTTTTTTTCCAAGAAATAAAATCGAATCCTTAATGTACACCGATGGCACTACGGGTTTCACGCAAGCCAAGTGCAGTCTCTTGGGCTCGGATTTTCTCGGGCATCACTGCTGTATTTTGCCGGCTCTTTTTCACCGTCGTGAGTCACTGCCGTCTAGATGCTCAGAAAGCCTTCACATTGCGTCATCGTGATTGTACGAGTGATGGCTTTTCGGTTGGTCTCTGATGGCGGGGATTTTAAAAATAAAAAAAAAAAACAAGAAAGAAAGAAGCGCCACTACTGTGAGGGGAGACGCCCCACTTATGCTACGTGGAAACGGAGGGAAAGAAAGAAAGAAAGAAAGAAAGAAAGAAAGGAGGGAAGGAAGGAAGAAAGAAAGAAAGTGTCTGATGTGGAGTCCTCTGCCTGACGTCTCCGTCTTACCATGTTAGTTATAACGAAATATCTCTATTCAAATTATCGCTTTGTTTGAAGTGTTTCTTGGTCCCAAATCTAGTGCATTCAGAGCAAGTAAGTTTTTCTTTTATCGAAGTATCGCTTATAACGAGGCATTTTTTTTCTATCCCACGAATTTCGTCATCACGAGGGTTTACGGTGAAATGTTTGAGAGGTTGCACCTCAGGTTACAGTGACCTTTCTTTCGAACCTTGGGGACTAATACTGCGTTCCAAATCGCGCACAGCATGCTAGACAGCTATGGTCTAATTTGACATCTTAATCCACAGGAATGTGAACGGCACAGCGACAACCACCGCCGACGAAAACCACCGTTTATCGGTTTTGGAACGTTTCTAGTTTAAGCATGTTGGACGAAAACATTGTAGCGGACATGTTAACAGAGGCAAACTTCAATTCTAAGTCACATTTTAACAGCGAAGCTGTTTAGCAAATCGGGATTTTTCGTGTCCGCAGTTAAAAATACCGAGAAATTGCCGAGCACGCGCGCGTGAGCGCGGGCCTCGCGACGACCGCCCAGCGTCCCCGGCGCACGTTTGTCAACTCAAGCATGCCCACGTAAGGCGATTGGCTAAGACTGGCAAAGAAAAAAAAAAAACTCCAGCGTTCTCTGTAATCGTGGAAACACAATTGCTCGGAACGAGAAAGACGCGTCATAGCGTACGCCCTCCAAGGTGATGTCCAATGATTAACACTTGCAAAAACAAAATGAAAGAAGCTCGCACTTATAGCAACTGTGAGGGAGTAAAGGTCGTTGCGGCAGCGAATAAGAAGCCAATCGGCTGCGATCGCTAAGCCTTCGTGATGGGCGTGAAGGTTGCGTATACAGCTTCGCTACCTTCAAGTCTTACGCGTTAGTGTGAGCTTCCTTCATTTTTTATAATAAATATAAGGCGATTTGAAATGTAACCGAAACTAGGTGCACTAATAACGAATTACATGCAACATTTAAATCGAAGAACAAGCCTTGTTGCAATCGGTATGCATATGCGTTGCGCTGGCGTCGTTTTTGAGTTCAGACAGCAAAGCAGCCTACGTCGTTGTTGACTTCGATGCTGTTTTCGCGAAGCAGTCTTCTTTGCAAACTTCATTAAGATTGGAACAGGACTAGACATGGCGGACGATTCGGTAAAATGGCAGCGTAGCCGTTTAATGGGGAAGTCGAACCGCAGCTGAAGTGATGTCAGAATTAAGCGTTCCGTATATCCGAATATAATGAAGCAGTGCGGAGACACCGAGGTACATACCTTTGCGCGTGTCTAATAATTAAAACGCTAACAGTGAAATTTTAGAACCTGTGGGCGTTCATTCTTCACTTTACGCTTAGCTTTCAGTATTATTAGCGAGTTTTCGCTGACCGTTTTTCACAGTCCGCACCGCTCCGAGAGCAAGCGGGAGCGCCATTTGCGCATGCGTGGCGCGCTTGGCCGCGAACGGCATTGGCTCCGGTTTCGCTGAGCGGGCCGCCGATACCGTAACGGACCGTCGAAAACGGTCAGCTAAAACTCTATATTATTATTATTATTAGTGCGTGGAGGGGGAAAATCCTAAAGTTGGAATGATAATTGTATTTTGCCGCTTAACGATGACGAAATACTAAGAGGATTTCATCTGAACAAGAAAATAACGCTAGGGTTGTAACTAGAGCCGACCGCAACAAAAACAAGAGCTGCTGGTACAATTAGCGTCGGGTTACCGGCGAATAATGGAACGTGGGCCCGCGGGCTCTCGCTTGGGCTGGCTCACGTCGTCAACTTCTAACGAGTTGTTCCGCCTGGCATCACACGGTGAAACAACGAAGGTAGCTCGGTTTTCTTTTTTTTTTTTTTTGCGCTTTATTATTTCAACCCCAGCTTCGTTTTTTAAAGCAAAACTTACTGACGTCCCTTTGCTTGTATCGATGTACATTTTGCACGCTCGAGATGCCGCGCTTACAGGATGCGCAAAAAAGGTTGCGCTGGCTTGTTGTCTGTTATATTTAGCACAGCGTGCTGTTGGAAGGCTGAACGGGCGAACAACGAGACAGACAAATATGCAGCACACGTGCGAGGTTATTGTGAACTAGGCAAGCCGTGAGAGCTGCTTTGAATTGAGCTGTCTACGGCAGTGTATACCACCTGGCTGTATACCAATGCCGTCAACCTATTGCCGCCAGAATTATGCAAAGACAGGTCCACTAGAAGCAAATCTTTTAGCTCTGAGTTACATATCTTTGATTCGTATGAACCACTTCGATTTCGAGGTTTTATTTTCCGCGTAATCGTGTAACAAACTTATGTTCGAATAAAGACAGGTTTACTCTGGAACTAAATCTTGACCTTGACTTCAGTGTCCATGTTTTTTGCACTCTTTTATTCCCCCGTTTTTCGCGTAATCGGAAGAATGGCTCCGTGTAATTTTATCGTCCCGCGCCATCATTAATTTGTTGAACAGAGGGCGAGTAATGGTTTCCAAAATGACAGAAACCAGATTAACCCAATCGTTAAACCACGACCGCAAACAGATTAAGGTATAAAAGATTAATGATGAAACATTCAAGTATTAAGAGGTAATTAATTTCCAGTCGTTCCCTCGTTTTATGTGCCCGAGCGGGAAAATAAGTGCAGGATATGCAGCGTTTGGGCATTCTCAGCAATTGTTGTGTTTCTTTTCACGGGGGCATTATTTACCTTTTACCTCCTGTTTCCTCTAGGGCATTATATTCAGCCGCGTGCAGCGGAATATATTTACGCCGTGCATTCTATATTCGAAATCTACGGACTTTGACGTTGGGCTAGTTATTATTTGCCTTTGCCTAGTCATTTTTGCCAGTCTGTCAGTTCTAAATTTTGTTATAGGTTATGATGATTGTGTCCTACATTTTCCTTCTTTTTTGTTTGGTAGAGCAAAACCACCGATTTATTACTTTGTATTCAAATTTTATATCTTTTTTTTTAGCACTGTAAACAAAATGCGGGAACAGATGCAAGTGCGGCAGCGTGAACGCGTATCGGTTGGTTGGTGTGATACGGGATTAAAGCGAAAGAAAGACAAACACTGAAAGCCCTGCAAGCTAAAATAAATTGGCTTCTTGAGCTCGCAATCAGGCGTAAGCTCGAGCACGGTCCGCTTAAGATTCTCTTGTCAACGCTGAAGCATTAAATGACACATTGAACAAAAAGCCGCAGTCCGGTGTCTGTAGCAGCGAAACGACTCCTTATATATATATATATATATATATATATATATATATATATATATATATATATATATATAAGGAGAACAGCGAGGGCCTCTGTTCTGGCAGTCTTGGTGCCAAAGGGAGCTTAAGAGGGTTCAACGCTGGTCGACCACTCTCGACATGTCGTAAACACTCGAGTCACGGCCCGGGGGTTAAAAAGAAGGTCCCCTTCACCCTGAGTAGTCCGAGTGGCGCTGGCTACCACCCCCAAGTGCAGAAACAAAAATACCTTAACATAAATACCCGAGAAAGTGCTGGGGGAACAGCACCGCCGGTAGCGTAGTGGTTATCGCACCAGACCGGTATTCTGGAGGACGTGGGTTCGGATCCCACCCGGCGGGCATTTTTTCACCACTTTCTTTTCGACTCAAAAAATTCTTCATCTCTTTCTATGACCCACCACAACCTCTCCTTTGCTTTCCGAGGTTTTCTTGACTGCCAACCCTTATTTCTGTCTTATAGCGTCCTCGATAAACACGCACCGGTGTTGCCCCCAAAACCGGCGCGGTGCACAGTGCCCCACGACGGTGCGTACCGGCATGGAGCGTTGATCGAGGACAAACGGGGCGGTTCTACCCAGGCGCCATCTCTTAATCTAAGAAATCAACTCATAAAAACGTTCAAAGTAACAATACAGCACTGTAATGAGACACAGCGCTATTTGAAAGTGGTATTTATTGAAGGCCAATGATTATATGTACGCACAACTTAAATCCGTCACACATGCGGAACAACGTACCGCCACCGCTTCCACTAAACAGCTACATACAAGCTGCTTCTAATCTTCGTTTGAGCCATAATGCGAGTGCCTGTTTTGTTCCGCCCTTCCGTTACAGCAAACGAGTAGGTCTTCATCGTCTAGGCACTCCGGTAACAGTTCATGATAATTCGATCGAACGAAACGAATGTCAATCCCCAACTTTCTGGCAATGCATGCAGCCGTCTTTGAAGTACACAAAGTTCGCGTCCTCATTTACAATCACTGGCCGTTGTTACCGCCCGTTAGGAGACTGTCGCATCGTTGCCCGATGAATTCACAAGCACGCCATCCTTGTCAGCAACAATACACAACTCCGTCCGCCTTGACACGAGTGCGGCGATGCGCCGTCGCTGCAGCAGACGGCGGAGGAAGCTCCTTCGCCGGCATCGTTCGCGATGCATCTCGGGACTGCACGCCGGCGCACCGTCGACTCTCTCGGTGCGCGGCGGTGCAACCAAAAATTGCCCCGCGACGGTGCACCCCGGTTTATCGAGGATGCTATTATATATATATATATATATATATATATATATATATATATATATATATATATATATATATATATATATATATATATATATATATATATATATATATATATATATATATATACAAGCAGTAGACAAAACTTCTCGAGGAGCCACAAGAAATATTTGAGAAAATGGTTGACTCATGGTTGTCAGTAAACCACTGTTTTCCTTTTTAATCATCAGTCAACTATTTTCACGAATATATATATAGTGTTGTTTCGGTCAAAATTAAAGCGCAGATTCTACTCCAGACCACTTAGATTAGAGAAGTGCTATGCATGGTGTTATATGTTATATTTATGGCGGCATTTGATGCGCAAGAGAGCCCCCATAATGGCAAACCAAAACTTCGCACAAGTGGCATTGCAAGGCCGCCGGATGCGCTCCTAACGATGCCCGACGTCGCGTCCATAAAGGACAGCGCCGCCCGGAAGCTTCGTTATTTCCTGTCGCAAAAGCATGTGCCGTATGAAATATTCAGCGTGTCGTTCGATATATATATATATGTATATAGTACCGTATGGAACGGGTGAACGGCGAAAGAGCGCAGAGAAGTTGGAGGGCAAAAAACGAAAAGGCCCGGGCCAGCTATGTTAGCCATCTAGATTGGCCTCACGTCTTTTGACGCCGCTGTAATGCAAATGTTATCAATAGAAGCTACCCGCCCTGCAACTCAAGTTGGGGATGGCAAAGCGCAGCAAGTAGCACGAATGCGTGCTTTATCCGTTTCTCGTACGCGTGTGGACGACTCGGAATAGCAAGAGAGCGGAAAAAAATAGCTTTGTATAGTCTGTTATTGCACTTTTATTTCTGTCCGTGGTGTTTTTTATGGGTGGTGTCGAATATAAATGACCCGGGGCGTGTTCAGAACCCTTGTGAGCTGACGGTCATTTATAAGCCGTTGAATAAATAACGCGTGACGTGTAAAAAAACGGAGGGAGCACGCGAGCCTGACTTGTTGAGCCTTAAAAGGGGATTACTGCAGGCAGCCCGCGGCGGGCTGAAAAGGGCACGGCTTCCCGTTCCTGATCCGCTTTCGAATGTTAATTCTATTGACGAAAGCGCGTTACGCAAAGCCGTTTGTACTGCGAAACAGCAACTTGTAACGTCCCTCGCGTTCTGCATGTACAGAACATGTGGAAAGCGCAACCGTCGGCTCTCTTTCAATAAGTGTGTTGCAAACAGACGAGCAGCTTTCGAAACACGAGGCCTGTGGAGCGGCATTAGCTTACGTAACAACTGCACATAAAGGGGTGGGGGTTGGAACGTTTATGCAGATCTTTTGTAACTACCCGGAGGATCGCGAAACTCTCACTGCATGCTTATACAACAAACCGTCGTTGGACGTTCCGATACCGCCCATTGACGGCACCATCTTAACGCGAAAGCTTTAGCTGACCCGGCTGGTCGAAAATCCGACTTCCCTGGCACACGGATTGCGCGAAGAACGAAAGTGGGGGAAAAGGAAAATTGGGTAAAATTGAGGTCCGGCTGGAAATCGATCGCGCATCCCCAACTGAACGACGGCTGGAGGCTGTACGTGAAGGGGGGCCTAGCGAATGCGCTGTGGCCTTTGACGTTGAAACGCGAGTTATCTACACCTAGCGAGGCGTATACATGAATAACGTGAGCCTTCTAATTACAGAAATAGCAACTAGGCGTACGTTTCTACTGACTATCCTCTTTGCTGAGCGATGCGAGTGCGGGTATGTGCCAGCCTGACGTTGGGATTAACATTACGCTTCGAGCTCCAACGTCGTCAACCGGTACCACGGACAGTGAGTATGATGTTGCTTGGCACGTCGTGGGGATCAACGTTACACGTTACAACTACGCAAAGTTAAGCCATCATTTAGGCCAAAGGCGATTGGCCATCTCTGTCATAGTAACGGAGAGAAGAAAAAGACGCAAATGCAAGGCAAGATAATGAGAATTATGAGTGGACACGTGATGCCAGAAGGCGCCGAGCTGAGCTTGTCACTCACGCCGCCACCTCACCCAGCGGCGCCGCAGTCCCCATAAATCCATGCGCTGATGCGGGACCCATAATAGCGGCATATCCGTTCGGCAATGGGACGCTAATGCTTTCGCATTCACTGCGTCATAAGGAGTGTTTAGGCGTCTACTTTACTTTGTGGTGAGTTCTGGCTTACATTGCGTAAGAAGAGCAGCAAAATATGTTTCGCTCGGCTGAAAGAAGCTAACACGCTGGACACGACATCAAGCGTTGAAATTCACCGAGTGCAGGCCCTGTCTTATCGCATTGTGAGACTTTTTCCGATACATGAAAAGTTCCTATAACCAGTATTACAAGCAGTATTCCGCACTATGCCATCATTACAAATTGTCTCCGAGCGCGTTTTGGATGCACATGCGTCTCGCCCGCGAGCTGAGTATACTTTGTTAGGAATTTGCACCTAAAACGCACGCTGAAAACATGTGCCATTCGAGCTGCTTCGTCGAGACAATGCGCAACACGGGTGAAACGACCGCGGGAACAGCGCCGACCAATGCCAGTTTTTAGGATGGATGAAACGTGGAATTGTTTTTTCACCCGGGTTGTCGCTGTAAAATGCGTAAAAATATGGTCGTCCGATACAACGGTAATTCACGGCAAAGGTGTCTCCAGGGGGAAATTATTTTCTTTAATGTACTGGATGATTGCTGAATAATACCCCTTTTCTTTTGAAATTGCTGTCTAAAAATGTTTTGTCTGCTTTTCTTGTATGTGCGTGTGGGAGCGGAATCGGGCACACAGTTCTTTGTAATAAATATGCGGAAAACGAATAACGCTTGCAGCGTGCAGAATTTATTCTCTAGTCGAAACCAGTATATCCTGTATATACAGGATATATAAATCCCGTATATCCTTCTATATCCTGTCCTTACACTTGAAGTTTCCTAAATCCAAATATTTATAAAATGAGGAACAGTTCGCAATTACTCATACAAAATTGAAGAAAGAAACAACTCGACTGGAGGGAACATGGCGATTTCCGTTGCTTACAAAATTTAGCCTTTCCGAAGGAGCAGATATGCATAGCCCCGACAAAGGTGGGTCCTTCGCTAACTTATCGGTCTTGGGTGACAGCCTGTGTGCCGCATAAATGCGTGACTACTGTGCGCGGTGGCTTTGTGTGGACGACGGTTGTACTTCAGTGCAGCTGCCGGACCAATCGTCCTGTTGTTACTCGATGCTTAGCATTCTCGGACGTTACTGCAAGGAGCGGCACTTCAGTTTTCTCCCCTTGACCAACCTCCGCCAGTTTAGAAGTCGTCTTTTTTTTCTTTGTTAATTTGTTTCAGAATATTTTTTACACCTATACACTCACACATTTCTTTCTTCGAGTGGTGCAGGCAAATATGTTTGGGAACTGGAAAGTTTCGTACTGCTACATCAACCTGGTGTAGCTAACAGGGCAGACGTAGAAAACAGTTCCATGCGCTTTACCTCAGACGCACGTTATATACAAGAAACCCCCTCGAGCTGTATATTCGTAAACGTTACGCGCCTGACGCCTGGATTGAAGCACGAAGAGTCGCGTTGGCCGCACTTCATTCCACAGCAAGGCCTGTTTTATTTTGTCTCCGGTGTCCAAGATTGGACCCCAACGTTAGTGGTTCCGTGAAAAATCGCTCCTGGATTGAATTTGGCCTCTTTTCCGCATAACCGCGTAAGCGGTTTGAAAGTGCAGAACCATTTACGTTGGGGCCCGTTCTTGCAGCACGGATAGAAAAGAAAATGCGCCTAAGTGCCTGCCTTAAAAGGTATAGTAACAGCAGAATCTGCACCACTTCAAACATTTTCACTCCCGATAAGTTCAAATTGGCCTTCGGTGCGAAGCCGCCTTTTCCTGTACACACTTTCTCTTTGTAAACGGTTGCAGGGTGCGTGCAATGGAGGCTGACATGGCATGAGCATTAATACAGTCGCAGCACCTTTATACGGCGCTAACGTGTGAAACACGTGTAACAGTGTTCGTGCATGGTTACCGCGGCGTTGTGCTTTGCGCTGTAATGTACGGCAGCAAAGGAAAAAACAGTAGCAGTCATTTGAGGTTTTTTCTTCTGCATATGAATAGACAGCGCTGAGTTGAGTGAGGCCCAACCAGTATCTCCAGCGCTATAACTCGAGCGCTCACTGATCATACGGGAAGAAAGACCGAACATTAGGGTTTGATACTTTTGCAGCGCGAAGCGCCTACTAAGTCACTGGGTATTGAAATACTGCGGTGGTATTATGCACCCTGGAATTATGACCGCCTACGGGCTGTACACATCGCAAGGGGTCGTTTCCTCGAAAAGTTCTATGCGGCATTTTTGAAGGCCACACGGCTTACTGCCTTCTGTCACGCGGACACACTTTATACCTTTCCAAATGCAATGATTCTTTCCGTTTATCCGGGGAGGCCTTCCAAGTCTTTTGAGAATTACTACCGTAGGATGCAGAAGTCAAATTTTCACCAGCGCGCGAGATTTCCTCCGTCGTCCCTTATCTGGTGTCAGTTATCGCTAAGTATTGTCTGTGTAACTTTTTATTCTAGTTCGAACAGACGTATGTATGTGCGTTGCTTAAATTATTCGACCAATACTCTGAGTCGATTTTGGATTGGGATAATGTGGCACCCTTTGGACGAGTTAAATAGCAAGCAATGAGAGACGTACTGTTGACATGCCTTCCCATGCATTACACGAGGCGTACGGCTTTCGGCCATTTCTCCCCTTTTACCCCCCAAAAAATAAGGGGTTGGGGTAGTGGATGACGGTCTACATGAGCCTTTTGTCGTGCAAAATTTGAGCCAGTGCCGATCGTGTGATCAGAGGAGGGTCCCGTTTCAGGATGTCCTGCGTGTTTAATACTCCGTTATGTGCCACCTTCCGAGAGCACTGATATGTTTCGCGCCATGTGAGATATGTTACCGCTGTTGTTATCGCTGAGATAGTTTATCATTCTGTATAACGCAGTAGAAGACAACGATTGCCTGAGGCGGTACGGATTCGAAAGGACGTAGTACCCGGGGCTGTCTGTTCCGGCCTTATCGACTGCAACTCCGCCCGCTCATGTCTTGGGGTGCGTTGAATATCGCACGAACGACGTTTGTTTACGTAGAAATGCAAGCTACCGAAACTTTCTTTCGTTAATGCTCAAATACTCTGTCGATCGTTGTCTCTGGTTCAGTCGGTTTAGCCGGAACAAATGTCCCCTGTATGCCCCGTGTGCTGACTTGCAACAGTTTCTACGAGCCTCACCTTGGGTGGTCGTGAGTTCAGCCTTGTTTGTTTAATATCAGTTCTTGTGGGTAAACTTGGTGTGTTCATTTCGTGCCATGTGACTCTACCATCGTTTCGCCGGTGTCGCTGGAGTATAGCGCCGAATGCGTACGTGTATAGTGACCAGTTGTTTCTCCAGGTGCGGGCGTTGTATCCGGCGAAAGGTTGGTGGCGTATACCGCTGTGCTCAGTTTCGACTGCGGTGGCGCACCCACCACGTTTCTCCTCCGTGCACACCCGTGTTTTTATCGATGTGCACACGTGCGTACACGTAAAGAATAACGCACCGCCGCCTTTTTCACGGCAGGCCAAGGAAATCCTTTGTACTCTTGTCGTGGTCACTATGTCTCGACGTTGAGCGACAATAAATGTCTGTTTCTATTTTGTTCGTCTCCTCTTTATTTATTCTCTAGTTGTTGTTGTTTGTTGTTGTTAACGAGCACAAAGAGCCGTTCAAGAGACTAAACAATCTGAACGTAAGTGGGGCTGCAAATTATATGCAAATAAGACTCGACTGGAATTAATACTGGATATCTCAAAGGCATCGATACTCCGCCAGAGGTAAGGTCAAGTTTCCTGGTAAGTTTTAAAGGTCATTTGTATCCCACGCGTGCTGCGGTCGAAGTGGACAAAAAACTGCGAAACCACGTTGTTTTACTACGTGCGACACACTGCGAAATGTACAGGTAAGATGACATCGCCGGGTCACCCGTGCACGCTTCAGACTTGAGGATTGCAGCCGGAGAAGTCGACGGCGGAGGTAAACGAAGCCTCACCAACGCAAGGTATACATCTGTCGTGTTTCTTTCTATTCCTTTCTTTCTATTTTCTCCCCACAGTCGGCTGCTGCTGCTTCTGATGATGATAATGATTTTCGTACCTCCTACACTCATATGCGATGTCGCATGGCTAATGCATTCACCGAGACATGTTTCCTTGTAGGTCGGGTCGCCACACTTGCCGATGTCGCTCCTCGTCATAATTATCATGTTCCTTATAATCATCATCACTGCACAACATACTGCCCTTACTTAGAGACAAGGCGCCTACCGTGTGAGCCGCTCTTCTTGAGTTTACTTGAGTTGTACACGCACGAGAGAATAGCCTTTTCTTCGAACTTCTTGCATAGTACGCACTTTTCTTATGAAAATTCCCATATTTGTTGAGATTATTCTCATCAATTTTTTTCTCCAAATGATATTTTCCTAAATCGGGCACAGTAGCCCCAAAAAAGCGCCCGATCCTGGCCAGTCCCGCAGGGGTATGCGCCACAAACAAAGGGACAACAACAAGAATTATCAGCCATAAACTTCCCTGATTACCACCACGGGGCACATCCATTCGACACTGTGTCAAGATCAGCTGCCACACCGTCGTTTGATTTCCCAAGCCAAGCCTAGCCTAGCCAAGCCAAACGTCACTTACGAAAATATCGTTCTAAATATCGTTCAGGTAACGGGATTGCGGAATTACTTGTGCCTAATCATTGCTCGTTGGTTTTCAGTGTGTGCATAAACTCGAAGCTGTATCTTTCGTAACTCTTCCAACAGCGTAGTGGACGCGGGATCCAGCTGTGTTCCTTAGGCTGCAGGGCAGACATCCATAGGCAGAGGAAAACTTGAAAACGGGACCCCGGCGCTGCTAACGGCTCCTCTCACCACGCCCGCATCACCGCTGGCGCTCTTCGTTCATCAGTCTCGCATTTACCGCGGACCCCCCGAGAAGCAATCCTTCATTCTTTCTTAGCATATATATTTGAATGACGTGGGGAATCCTCGGACTACCCGCGTACTGTCCGCGGTGATTTTGATACTAAGTCGAAGATTCCCACTATGTGCTTGTCTCCAGAAATCGAAGTAAATGGGTAAGTCGGTGTTACTAGTAAAACCAGCAAAATCGATTAAAGAAAACGAAAAAAAAAAAAGAAATGTGCGCATGTCTTGAGGATGTTGCCGTCGGCGTTCTAATTTTACAAATTCAGCGCAATTCCATTCTGTGGAGTTGTGGGATCAGCGGAATTGGTTGCGGATTATTGGTTGGCTACAAACTCCCGCTCAAACCACGCAGTGGCGCCGGGGAGCGTTCAGCGGGATTATGAGTAGGCTTCACTGTGCCACACATAATGTGGGAAAGCTTGTCTTCAGAAACAAAGCTTACGTCGATCTCTTTACAGCCGGCTTCACTTCTAAACAGAAATGCTTTGCTGGGAATACATTGTTCTTGGGGCAATATACGCCATGGCATTAATATGGCATTGATTTGAAATCTCTAAAAAGTATTCGCACCTATTCTTCAATAATACTTGGTAAAATTTTTCATCCAGCTTTGCAGTCAGGACTTCTTCATGCCGACTTCTGAAAAAAACATCCGCCTGCCATCGGGTGGACATTGTGTGGACTCCCGGCCACTCTGCATTGACGGGAAACAAGTTTGCTCATCGACAGGCTCGAGACCTCACTCACCGAGCCGCTGAGACTGGGCTGTTTCCGCACCTCTCCTCACCTACCAAGAAATCACCCAGTACTACCGAACCACGAGACAGACCTTCCCCAGTATTCACACATCTTGGACAATAACCAAGAAATCACACTCAAACAAACTCAAGGAGGCGCTTTTCCCCACCCCATCTACTACTCTTTTCTACACTACTCTTTTCTACTACTCTTTTCTACTACTCTTTTCTTTTCTACTCTTTTCTATGCGTCTACTCTTTTCTACACAGTACTCTGATAAGTGTAAATTCTGCCAGGAACCATTAACTCTGACACATATTATTCTACTGCACAAAAAACTCATACCTTCCGCCCCTGAACCCGTCCCCTTCCTTTCAGCAGTGGGAGATACTGCTGTCCAGCTGTCGACCTGAGGATCAGCTCGTGCTTGTGACCATGGCTACGGCAGCCTGGACAGCACATGGGCTCCTGTGCTGAGGAACCACTCTCACAGTATTGCGAAATAAAGTTCTCTCTCTCTCTCTCTCTCTCTCTCTCTCTCTCTCTCTCTCTCTCTCTCTCTCTCTCTCTCTCTCTCTCTCTCTCTCTCTCTCTCTCTCTCTCTCTCTCCATCCGCACGACGACTGGATAATTGGGAATTTAAACACAAGCAACAAACACTCTCCTCTATACTACCAACTCATATAAACCACTAGCATCCCTTGTAAAATTTTCGAACATAATATATTCTCTAACCTCGTTAATTTTCTGTAATCAAACTCGTCCCTTAGTCAAACACAACACAGCTCCCGTAAGCACTGCTCCTGTGAAACACAGTTCGTATCTCTTACGCACAATATACACGTCATTCGTGATAACCATCCCACTGTAGATAGTGCTTTTTAGACTTTTCGAAGGCTTTCGACAAAGTATGTCATAAATCACTACTTCGTAACCTCAGTGGCCTTATAGATCGCATGTTTCTTAGTTAATCCACAGCAGTTTGTTGCCGTTAGCAACTATGACTCACCCTCAATTACTGTCACTTATGGAGTTCTGCAAGGCTCTGTGCTTGGCCCTTTATTATTCCTTTCATATATGAACCATCCACTCAACGGTGTTCTATCCAACATCCACTTGTACGTCGGCGACTGCGTTCTTTTTAGAGAAATTAACTGCAACAATGACACGCACGCACTACAATCAGGCCTATACAACCTTTCCACTTGGTCCGAAAATTGGCTCAATAATTTAAGCATATCGAAAGGTGAGGCAATGCTCATAACATGTACATAGAGCACCTTACCTTCTTACTTCACAAAAGGCTGACATTTGGTAGTGGTAAATGTCTACAAGTCTCTTGGGGTTAACATATCCGACAACCTAACCTGGAATGTCCCCAGTGATCACATTATTAATAATGATAACGGGCCTTAGGATATATTATGCAAAACTTTGCTCTGGCTACCTCCTCCCTATAGGTACTTCTCTATAAAGCAGTAATTCTAATGAGTTCTAAAACCCTAGTTCGAACTTGAATTCTCAGGAGCTATATGGAACTCAGACCACACGTATTTAACCAGCAGACTAGAAATCGTTCCGAATAACTCTGCTCGTTTTATTCACTCCAACTTTAGTCGCACCGCCCATATATCCCCCCAAAATCTAGCCTCAATCGAGCTGACTTAGTTACCCGCCGAAAAATAAAATGGCTATGCTTATTCCACAAAATATTTTATAATACCACGTGCATTAATCAATGACATCATTTCTCCCCAAAACTACGCGCCATCACGTTGTGATCACGTACAGAATGCTGCTATCCCTATGACTCACATGGGCTAATACGCTTGTCCATTCATTCCACGAAGATCACGTGATTGGAACGGGACGCTCTGTCCGGCCAACAACAGATTGAGGTCGTGACGTCACAGCGAAAGGTCACGTGATAAAGACATTTTCGTCACTTCCTGGACCGTGGGCTTTTTTTTTTTTTACTTTTATCGCGAAGGCACTGCGCATAGCATCAAGAAGCTATGCACTGCGGTAAGGTGTTTTTTTAAGTATTGCGCAGGTACATACGCCCTTCCGCAGCGGTGGGTTCGCTTTGGCGTTTGTTTGATGCACGATTTTGTGTCAACGTAGCCGCTTGTCAACGTCGTGGACGGTTGCTTACATGATTGTCAAGTGTAGCGTCGAGCTGTTGGTTGATGAACGCGCCGCGTATCTGCTTTAAGCGTGTTGCTCATGTTGCCTGTTCGACAGTCACTGACTCCACCATAACTCCGTTGTAGTACCAGTAGGGAGCCTACATGCGCCGCGCCTTCGACGAAGGCGCGGCGCATGTAGGCTTCCTAAGTACCAGTACCACGCCCATAAAAAGTTTGGATGGCCGATCTACCACCGATAACTAGCGCCGCTTTCACCGCTAGCGCCGACAGGCTTTGCCGCAATGCACCTGTGACGTGCAGATAAAGGACATGACGAAGGAGTTGAAAAAATATGACCGCTACAAGAACAACGGAGGATAAAGGCAAGCAGCTGGCGTATTTGTCGTCCGTTCTTTTCACACGCTGTTATTGTAGCGTTCATAATTTTTTATTTTATTTTGTCAATATCATAGACCAACTCAACCAAAACACGTTTCGAAAAGAAAGGTGCTTCAGGAGAGCACTTTAATTTAAAAATATTTGTTCCTATTAAAAGCTATTCCAATAAAACAGCTGTAAAATCAGAATTTCATATCCTCGTAGCCCTGGTCTCTACAGAATCTCCTATAAGAAATACAACTAGGAGGGTTGCGCTGTAGTGGTAGCAAATATTTCATTTCGTACCGAGTGCCTATAGCATTGCAGAAAAAAAAGGAAGCAGCAGCAGTAACTCGGACAAGCTGTTTTGATACCACGGCTGAAGTATGGTCAAGTGGCAGGCTTTATCCATCTTGCACAAGAACGGAACCAATGGCTGTTTGATAAGTGGATGGCCTCGCCTGGTTTACTTGGCTTCCTTTGCATTCTGGCTGCCTGTTTGTGAAATCTACCCGCGGGTATTCTAATTCCTGTGTGGTGGTAG